>NW_006408524.1:38847776-38859940 GCF_000296735.1 Chrysochloris asiatica | reverse complement strand
TGATCTGGAAGGGATGATGAGAACCAAGAATTCAAAGGCTATTCAACTGTTGTCCATCATAATTGAACTTGCAGGGACAGTGGGCATCTCAGTGGCTAGCAGTGAGGACTGACAGCTGAGGATTAGTGAGATCCTTCTGATATTTTGATGCCTGAGACCCAGAGTTTATAAATCCCCAATGTGAAAGAAGGCTGTAATACCACGGGTTGACTTTTTTTTTTTTTCTCAGCACATGATCAGAGCCAATTAAATTGGGGCTAAGTTGATTTCAAGAAAATAATAATAGTAAATAGACATTTTTCAATTTAACACGTGAATTTATAAACTGAGATTCCAACATACTACATATGCTTCAGTGTATTCTTAGATAACATTTAATTTATATATATTGTCTCACTGACTAGGAAGTCTGTAAATTCTTCATAGGCTTATATCCCAACAGATAAAAGCTTAATAAAAGATTGTTGAAAATGCTGGTAGACTGAAATTAAATTTTATCCCTGAGAGGCATCAAGGATTACTGTTACATTTAATGAAATCTGGAGTTAACCAGATAGCTAAAACATAATACTTAGCCTCAAGGACATGACACTCGAGAGGCGAACAGACAGAAATGAAAGAACATGTCAGTATAATATGTAATCAGTAAGTGGAAGTATCCACTGGTGCTATGGGAACCCCAGAGAGAAAGGGTGCATTGCTCTGTAAAAAATTTTAGGTAGAGTTTTCAGCAAGAGCGTAACCAGATTTGAAGACTAAGGCCATTATTAGACAAAGTATTCTGTGCACCTCAAATGCCCCAGAACTCTCCCCTCTAAATTCCTGTCACTTGTTTCACCTTTTTTATACTAGAATTGTTGTTTTTCTCACCTTTCTTGAAAAAATAAAAGTATCTAGAAGAGGAATCCTGCCTGTTTATCTCTTTGTAGATATTCTTTACGACTTACAAGTCTTAATCATAAAAGCTCTACAATGAGTATCTTAATGACCAGAGACATACATCTGTTGTTAATGATGAACTCTGTCAATTGGCCTTAAGTCTATGGAAGAATGGGAATTAAAACAACAACAACAAAACTAGAACAAAATGGAATAAGTACATTTTTTTAAAATCACACATTCTATTATGTCATGTCTTATTGTTATTTAGATCACTTTTAGGTCTTTAATGGAAAGAATCCCTGTTGGGGGAACACAAAGAATATGGAGTTTGGATCTTGGCCCCTGCCACATACTATCTAGGTGATCTTGGGCTCCTCACTTGGCTTCTTTGAGCCTCAGGCTCTTCTGTAAAATATGGGCAATGATGGGTTCAAGAAAGAGACACATCAGATAATTTGTGAAAATCATTTGGCACAAAGAAAAACATAAGTTAATTATTAGATAATTAGTTTGCCTTGAAGATACTTTTATTGCCATAAAAAAGATCCACGATTTTATAAAGGCAGTGTCTTTCACATATTTTGTCTATACTTGCATTTTTTTTAAAACAATTGAGTTATTTCATTTATTATGATATAAATATTTTTAAAGTAATCTTTTATTTTTTAGAGTCTTACAAATATTGTGCTGTAGGATCATCACAGGACTATGAACCACAAAGTCAGCAGTTGAAACCCACCAAATGCTCCTCAGAAACATTATACAGAGTTGCTATGAGTCAGAACCAACTCAACGGCACTTAACAATAACAACAACAACATAAGTTAAGTATGGCTTAAACTAAAAAACCCCAGTCTTTGAGAAAAGTATTAACATCACACTATTTTGAGTTTAATTTGTTAAACACATGAACATAAACAGTTTTCTTGCCAGGTATAGATGATAGAGCTTTCACCCATTTAGGGGACTGTCTAAGCTTGATCGAGTAAATAAGGCCAACCATTTGCATGAGGGTGGAGGGAGATAAAAGGGGGTAGTCACTGCTTGCATCCTCTGTTCTAGGAGTACGAAAAAAAGCAACCTCACTATCACTTAGTCAATTTGAACTCACAGCAACCCTGTATAGGGTTTCCAAGGCTGTAAATCTTTGTAGTAACAGAAAGCCTTATCATTCTCCCTTGGAGTAGCTGGTGGGTTTGAACTGATGATTTTTCAGTTAGTAGTCCAGTACTTAACATACCATGCTACCAGGGATTCTTCCAGGAGTAGTTGAGCCCAAACACTAGGGAATTTAGAGGGATTCTAAAAGCGAGTCAAGTGGAGACAGGTCTAATATGAAAGGCATTTACACCTTTGCTTTTCTCTGATGGCACTAGATATCCTTGTAACAACAAAGAGATGATTTCAGTTTCTAAGGTAGTCCAGGCTCAAAATACTTTATTGAAAGTATCTGAGATCAAGTTCTGGGTGAGCTGTGAGGTTATCCAAGATTGATGTACTGAATGAAAGAAAGAGAGCCTCTTCTCTGGGGCTGCTATGGGGCTCAGCAGGGACAGTTAAGACTGGAGATAGCCGTGGCCAGCATAGTCATTTCTTATGAGGGTTATTAGCAACAGTGATAACAAAATAGGAGCAATGTTAAAAATGAAAGGTATGAAAAACTGTGAGCATGTAGGAATATGCTGAAGAGGATACCTTGAGTAGAAAAACCATGTAGGCTCATACTATAAAAATTTGGGTTAAATAAAAAAGGAGAATAATATTGTTTTTATACCATCAGCTAGTGAGGCCACTAAGACAAGAAGCATCCAGTCACTTATAATGTAACACATGACCACTACTTAAGAAGGATAGGACAGAAACACAGAATCTCGTGTAGGATCTGCATCGCCCCAAAAATCATATGTGCATAAATAAGCATCAGTTATATTTATTTTCCCTATATTCCCAGTTTATTTTCAGATAAGCTTTGCTAAGGTGGCGAAAGCCTAGTGTGGGATTGTAGGATAATCACTGACCTGCAAACCAAATGGTTGGCAGTTGAAACATACCAGCTACTCCTTGGAATTATGGTGTTGGATATTGGAAGTACCATGCGCCACCAACAAATCTGTCTTGGAAGAAGTACACCCAGAATGCTCCTTAGAAGCCAGGATGATGAGAATTCTCCCTTGCATTTGGATATGTTGCCTGAATGGCCAGTCCCTGGATAAGGACGTTATGCTGAGTAAAGTAGAGGACTAGTAAAAAAGAGAAAGACCCCCAAAGAGATGGGTTGACACAGTGGCAGCAATAATGAGCTCAAACATAACATTTATGAGTATGGTACAGCATCAGGCAGAGTGCCGATCTCTTGTGCATTGGGTTTTTGTGATTTTGCAGCAATACTTTTTGACTTACTGTTGTGATTTTTTATTTCTTTGTATCTGCCCTTCCCACCCCTGTTATTCTCTCTCCATCCTTGTCCCACAACCCCTAACACACACAAGAAAGTTAAAAGGAAACTAACCGAGATAGCACAGTTATGAAATTAAACTTTGGGACTGTCCTTCTTAAGAGGGAATTTTGAATTTAGCTTTTAAATCTGGATTAAAGGTAATCAAAAGAGTAGATAATCTCACATTACTTACTCTTTACCGCTCCTAACATGGTTCATATGCTAAGATTGACAGTTGCAATAAGAGAGAACATATATCAAAACCCTAAGAGGAAAATGCCCAATCTATCAAATTGTCCTTTCATTTATTCAGAGGTTGTCTTGGTTTCTAAGTGCTACTATAACAGAAATAGTACAAGTGGGTGGTTTTTAGAACCAGAAACATGTTTTATCACAGTTAGGAAGATAGGAGTCGGAAATCAGGACACTGGTTCCAAGGAAAGACTTTCTCTGCCATGTCTGGAGGAAGATCAATTTAGTTTCTACAGATTGATTTCTTGGTGATCTCTAAGTGGCATGCATTGACATGTATCTCCCCCTCCAATTGTGCTTGCTTCTGTGTGCCTTATCTACTCTTTTGATATTTCAAATGTGACTAGCTTTAATCAAATACCCTGTAATGATCTGACCTCATTAACATAATAAAGAAAACCCTATCTCCAAATGAGGCTGCACCCATATTTTGAAGAGTCATAATTCAATCAATAACATTGATGTATGTAGATACACAAATAGAATCATTATCTGCTAATGATAAAGATATAATTTTGTGTAATATGATATATATGTAATATGAATGAGCATTTAAAACATTGACTTAAGATTTGAAGGGTTGTTTGATTTAATCAACAATTACAAAGTTAACAAATAAAAATAAAATTCTGTTTCAACAACATAGATGCATAACCCCTTGATTAACCCAAAACTTTGACTAATCATTAAGACTCCCAAATCCGAGCCAAGAATGTTTGACTTATAGTTGTGTCTCCCTGCTATCTTATTATAGCATACTGCATTTTTCTTAAATTCTTGATTTATGGTAGAATTTATGGATATTCCCACTGGAATTCTTAAAGCTCTTAATTTGTTTACATATTCTGGCTTCTTTCCAGACTTATGTGAACAGTAACAAACAGGCGGAAATGTCTTTGAATAGCATTCTTTTACTATCAGGTCACATATATTCCCATTCAGTAACACAGGCAACTGAATTCCTGAACTGGGCAGTTCAGTGATCCACTTAAAAAAAAAAATCAGATGGGATTAAAGAGAATGACTTTCTATTCAAAGTAGAAAAGGAAAACTATGAACTTAACAGGGTCTTAAAAACACACACAGCATGGGAAAAATTTTTCTCCAAACTATTGAAAAAAAATTAGTAACAAGCAGATTTTATCATCTATTTCCTCCTTCTCAATGGGATGTTTTGTTAGCCACTTAGACTGAAGAGCTTGCTTTTAACCAAATTATGGCTCAGATGTAAAGAGTAAAGTAGGAGGAAGAAAGAAAACAAAACAAAACAAACACCCACATACCAATTAACCAGCCAATTTCAATAGCCCAATTTTATAATGAGGTGGAACAAAGAACATAATGGATAGCTCTAAAATGGCAAAGCTCCAAAAACCTTATTCACTTAATCTATGAGATGCTTTGCCAAACTGTATCCAAATATCCCGGTTATTACAGTCTACAACAAGTAGAAATTCTTGCAAAATTAGCCTTAACATGGAATCTTGAAGAGTCACAAAGATCACTAGAATTGCCTAGCTGAAGATTTTGCCTCCTGACTCAATTGGGGTTACTTGCCATGGAGTTGGTTCTGACTCATAATAACCCTGTATAGAGTTTCCAAGGCTGTAAATCTTTATGGGAGCAGAAAGCCATATCTTTCTCTCTTGGAGCAGCTGGTAGGTTTAACCACTGATCTTGTGGTTAGGAGTCTACTGTTTATCCTACAGAGCCACAGCACTACCATGGCTGAACTATAATTATGCAAAATAGATGAATCCAGATAAAGTTTCTGAATATAGATTTAAACCAGGTATTTTCAAACTTGACAACACTGCCTCCTAATTATTATCAAACCAAAACCTCTCAAACCTATCACTGCTGAGTAAGTCAAATTAATGAAACCCTCTAGGAGTGGAATCGCCCATAGGATTTCCAAGGTTTTAAATCTTTATGGTAGCAGACTATCACATCCTTCTCTTGAGGAACAGTTGGTGGGTTTGCATCACTGACATATTGACTAATGGCATCGAGTCAGTTCTGACTCACAGTGACCCTGTATAGGCTTTCCAAGGAGCAGCTAGTGAGTTTGAATCACTGTCCTTGTGACTCAAACCAACTTCGTGCTCTAGTGCATTATCCCCCTAGATTTCCAAAATCAATTTGGTTTTCAGTGTGCTGGGTGATCATGAACCTTTTCTCTGTATATCTGTCTTTTCACAACTGTCATATTGGAGATTGATAGAGATCTACTTGGTAGAGACCCGCAAGGATTAATTAAGGTTAAACTGAGAGAAAACATGGCATCTGACAAGTCATGCTTCATCTATGCTGCTAAATTAACCCAGATGCTTTAACAACTGTTTAGATTATTTGGTAGCATCCTTACTAAGTAAAGAATTAATTTACATAATGTATTTCAGCTGCAAAGACATTTTAAAAAATAAAAGATTCCAATGTTTCAGATGGGAAAGGGAAAACAATCTGGCTCCTCTCTGACCTAACTCATCAAACTAGGCACCACCATTCACTCAAGAATTTTTCTATCAAGCAAATGTTGGTGAACATATGTGCTTGGGAAAGCCTCATGTCAAGACAAGATTTCATAATTCATCCTGCCTGGGCATTTCTCCAAATCTTCCTCTCTCTTGTAAAGATGGTGAATGGATTTCAACTTCTCTTTTAATGTCTTGCTATGGTGCTGAGGCACATATGGCTATATGCAACTCTGGTTCATCAAGAACTCTGCTTCTACTTTTCCGTCTTCCATTTTCTATACCCAAGTGTGCCTGCTCATTATTTAAAAATATATTTAACAACTTTAGAACTCACAGACATGGCATTGACAATAATCATATGTGGGGATCAATATTTGTCGATTTTATTAACACAAGTTCCAAGGATACTTCAGGATGTGTGTGCATGTCTGTATGTGTTTGGGTGAAGAAGGACAAAAAAAGGAAGAGAACAGAAACATAAAAAAGAAATTAGATTTTTTTATTCCACTTTCCTTGTTATTAAAAAAAAAGGAGACTCTCATCCTTGAGAATCATTTTTAAAGAGATCTTAAAATATTGTGTTGTATTTAGTACTATTTTGTGCTTGGGATCTTGATGTCAGAGTTTGAATCCAAATTCTCCCACTTGCTGCTGGGATGATTCTGAACAGGCTATTTTGTTAAATGAGAATAAAAGTATCACCTACAACCTAAGTTTATTATGAAGAGTAAGAAAAGTAAAATACATGTAAAGCACTAAAAACAGTCCCTGTAATACAGTAAACAGCAAATAAGTTTCCGTCTATTTTTATTATCAGGAGTACTGGTGTGGTGCTGTAGGATAGAGAGCTGGACTGTGAGATTGTTTGAACCGCAAGGTCGGCAGTTCAAACTCAACAGTCATTCTTTGGAAACCCTATACAGGGTCACTATGAATTGGAACTGACTCAATGACACCTAACAACAACAATTTTTATTATCAATTACTTTAAATGCCTATCTCTTAACTCAGAGTTCTGGTGTGACGCTGCAGAATAATTCATTGGACCATAAGGTCAGCAGTTCAAACCCACCAGATGCTTCTCAGAAACCCTATACAGGGTAACTACAAGTTGGAACCAACTCAATGGCACTTAACAACAACATCTTAACTCAGCATTATTTAATATCCAAGAGAGTTTCATCTACTTGACAACTTTTCAAAAATGTTCTATTCTATTTTTCTCCTCTCTGACGATTGAATATGAAATAAGACATCCTCAGAATCTTCTACTGCTTTGCAATTATTCTCTGACAATTTTCCTTTTATGCATTCTGCTTCAGTAAAATGTGTTTCTAGATACAACCTGGACTTGGGAGGTTGTTGTTGTTGTTAAATGCCATAGAGTCGGTTTTGACTCAATAGTGACCCAGTATAGGTTTTCCAAGGAGCAGCTGGTGGGTTTGAACTGGTAACTTTGTGGTTCAAAGTCCAGTGCTGATCTTACAATGCCACAGCAGGAGTTTGAACTTGGGAGGGCAGATAAAAAAACAAAACAAAACAAAACAAAAAACCCCACTGTCATTAGTCTTCTTCTGTTCATTAGCAATTGATATACAATAAAACACTCAAAATTCTCTAGTCAACAAAACAATAACCAAAACCAAAAACCAAAAACCAATGAGCTTTCATTTAGATCATTTGTCTTGGGCAGAGCAGCTGAACTGGGCTGGGAGGCTCTGCTGATCTCAGCTGGGCTTACTCACATATTTGCAAGTCAGCGGGAGGTTAGCTGGTCTAGGCTTCCATCTTCCTTCCCATGCAGAAGTGAAACAGACAGAAACCTGTGTCTTTGTAACTGAAGGCCTAATCTTAGATCTGGCATACTGACACTTCTGACTTACTCTACTGATCAAAGTAGGTCACATGACATATCCCAAAGGCAAGGGATGAACATATATTCGTCTTATTGAAACAAGTGGAAGGAAAGAGTATCAGAAGATCAATGAGTCAACCCAGAACACTCATGAAGATAATGAAACATAATATTCTTTTCACTGTGCCTAAGTAATAGCTTTTGTATCCTAAGCAAACACAATTGCTAGAAAATCTACTAAACATGAAAGAAAGGAAGAAAAAAAAATCTAATTGATACTTTTCATGTTGCAATTATTTAATATTTTTTAGAATTTAAAATATCACCTTGTTATTTTTTAAACAGTAAATATAATAACCTATTAAATTGTGACTATGTTTGAAATAAAATAATGTGTGAATGAAGGCCTCATATTTAAACACTTACATCCATATATCAAACATTAATTTAGATACATATATATGCATGTATACTAAATATCAGTGAAGTTTCCTGTGAATCTAAATAACAATATTTATGTAGAAACTTAATAATTATGCACTATAGTGTGCTTTGTATTTAGAATCTTCATCAGTAGTTTGCTATTTTTAATTTTAAAAATCCATACATTAAATTTTTGGCAGTTTTAATACTGAAAATGTACAAAGACACATATGTAAATGTTAACAAGCAAAACATGTCCTGTAAAGCCACTTCTAGTCCACATGCTTTAAACCATACTAATACAATCTAAAGTGATTTATATATTTTCATTCACTGCAATTATTTTCAAATTAAACTCATAAAATAATTTTAATCTTTCTTCTTCTAAATGGTTTTCTTAACAATGACTTCAATTAAAACATGTTTATATGAACCATAATCAGCTTTAACATTATAATGAAGTGAAACTTTTGAGATTTTAATATTAGAATATATTTTACTATAATTTAATTTTTATAAAATGATTGCTATACTTATATATCAAAAAGTAAACATCGAAAGCTATAATAAGCAAGCATGGAAAAGAGAGTTTCACGTTAAATCAACGCAAAATGACTCAACAGGTCACAATAAGAATGACTTGGGAAGAGCTGCTTGGTCTGAAGTTTGGGGAGATTTGGGAACTCCTGAGTCCATGGACAATGACTGAGCCACAGAGGGCTAGAGCTGAGAGAAGCATCCAGCTGATATAAAGAGGGGGGAGATGCAAAAGAATGCCCAAATTTGACCTAGCTTCAATGGCTTGATGATCAGAACTTGAATAGAGGAAGATAAAGAAATTTGATAAAGGAAGCAGGTGTAAATTACTACAATTTTATGAATTTGCTAATTACTTATGGATACAGTAGCTCAAAATACCAACCGAGAGGGAAGGAGTCTTCACATCAAGGATTAAACCTATCCCCTGGGTATACAGGGTTGATAGGAATGGGCAACTTAGACATTTGTTACCTAAAATGGGGAGGGAGGAATCTATAAAGGCATGAAGTGGGGGGGGGGCTTACCAAGTTTTCAAGAGAGAGTATAGTTTCAGAGTATTCGAGGGAAGATAGAATCCCCACTGACTAGATTTCCTCTTGTCTTGATTGGTCTGGTGAAAGGAGATGGGGATAGGATTCATTATATTCAATAGTGAATAATTGTTACCTTGACTAATTTTGATTGTCAAAATTGTAAATGTAGAACTTGTGTAACTAAAAGGGGCAAGTATTTAATCTTGCATTCCAGGAACAGAGGACCCTAGGACCATCAAGAGAGAAGAGCATGAGCAAGAACATGGGACCCTAACTAGAGAAGTAGCAACATCAGAGATGTAGGCAGATATGAGGGAAAGATAGAGCAGCTGAGGACTCTAGACTCATGGAGAGAGAAAGGCTGTGTGCTGGTGGCCAGGAGGCTAGCATGCAGAATGTACCCGTTGTTTGTTTAAATGATAAACATTTTTTAAAAAAGAGTCACTTTGGGTAGAATATAAGGTTCTGACTTTTAGCTGTAAATTAGTACCTTGCAATACGTTGTCTTTCAAATTGCAGAATTTCTATTTAAAAAAAATACTTCATCCTCTCCATATAAGTCATTAATCCAGTCATTGATCATATACATTAAACAGCTAAAGTGACTAACTTTAATTTGGTTTAATTAAATTAAATAGCATAAGTTTAGGAAGAACACTTTTCTCTCCATAATATTACTCACAGAAAGCAATTTTAGCAAATTTGACTTAAAATGATTACTACTTTTTAAGGGATTTGGAAAAATAAAGTAAGTTCAGTTCTCACTAAAGTAATTAAGTTTATAAACTCTATGATAACAATGCAAGTTGCCTCCAATCTCTTAATAAATAATGAAAAATTAATTTATCTTCACATCTAGGCCAATAATTCTCACCATTCCAGTATTTCTTAGATATAATTTCTGTATATTGGAAATGTAGCTAGAAAGTTGAAAGTTTTGTCTGGCCATTGGAGATAGATCTGTTCCTCTCTGTCCATTTTTCTATTACTCTTCCAGGTACCCTGCCTTATTCTCCACCTCGCTCTTCTGTACACCCTTTGCTACCAGCCATTTTTGTACAGGGTGCTCAGCTTAAGTTTTACTGCCCAAGGTAGTAAAGTTCCATAAATTACAATTTCCTCATCTACAAGGTCAAGGAGGTGGAGAGATTTTTATATGTACATTAAAAGTGTGTGTGCATGTATATATATTTTATATGTGTGTGTATGTCTATATATAGCACCAGTTACCTGTCTTGTACTTAGAGTCACTCATTGTCTCCTTGATTACATTTCCCCTTTTATTTTTATAGGGCTTTCAAAGTTGTAAAATATTTTCATCTAAAGATACATGAAAATACATGTGGTATATTCTTTGTAGGTCATACTTTTGTACCACAAAGTTGAGCACCTTTGTAGGGGTGTAGACATTCTAACCAAAAATCTACACATTTACCATGTATATTCATTCTCAAGATTATGAACTAACTGATTTAATTTACACTTTTTAACACTGAGAGAGATACTGAGAGGTGAGTCCAACAATCTACATGCAAGTCTACATTTAAAGACCACATTTCATTTACGAGAATTGTCATTGTTACGTACTGTTGAGTTGGTTCCAACTCATGGTGACCCCATATAGGATTTCTGAGGCTTATAAATCTTTGTAGGAGCAGAAAACCTCATCTTTCTCTCATGGAGTAGCTAGTGTGCTCAAACCACTGACCTTGTGGTTTACAGTCCTGTGCTTATCTTATGGAGTTACCATGCAACCCTTTAAAGAGACTAAATCTCAGCAATTATTTCCAATCTAGTAATTCTCACTATGACTTACATGTAAAAAATACATTCATTTTTTAATTAGCTTATCAGACTTCTTTTAAATTTATTTAGAAAAATTAAAGGCCTCTTAAAATTATTTAAGGAAAACTTATATCCCATTAACTAAAGAAAATGTACAGTTTTAAAAGAATAGAAAAATAGCAAGGGATTACATCTCCTTTAAAGACCTACAAAAACAGGAGGCAAATGGTAAAGATATTTGAACCAAAGAGTTATATTGGTTATTATCTGGTTTTTGTTTAAGATATGAAAACTTCCAACATAATACAAAATATTACAAAATGAGAGGACATTCTTAATCTTATGCATTAGCTTCATTATAGCATGGTTTATTGATCAACAGAGCAATAAGATAGTAGTTTAGAAGGACGAGCTCATCTATCATTATTATTTGTCCTTTCATTATTTTGTGAAGACTCTTGATGTGAAGTCTACCATTTCCCACTTATCTATTCTTTTCAGGTTCAGGCAATTTATATTTGACATATAAAAAAGCAACATCTTTATTTCACAGATTTAAACATTGATCCACTTTTCTAATCTAAGTAAGCATCACATTCTACAAATCATAAGAAGACATAAAAGAAAACTTAAGCATTCTACCACAGATGAAAAAAAATTAGTGATACACAGGCAAACATTTTTTAAATTATAGGCTGTTTTCTCCATGTGCTTCATGCCACTAGTAGCTGCCCAGCAAGTCCAGGATTTCTTTCTTTGATTAAGGCAGCAATAATGGTGGCACCTTGCCTTAAACTCTCCTGTATCTTCAGCTTATCCTGCAAAACATAAAAAAAGGTGAAATAATTATCTTAAATGGAAAGGTACAATAAATTAAATCTCTTAAAGAGCAACTTTTCAGGTCCACTTCTTTCTAGGTGCCACTTGCTATAGAATGCAGACTTCAACCTTTGACATGGACTAATTCCTCTCAAAAAAAC
>NW_006408524.1:38819029-38846756 GCF_000296735.1 Chrysochloris asiatica | reverse complement strand
TTTAATTTCTTGATTGTTGCTTCCATAAGTGTTGATTGTTGATCCAAGCAAAATGAAGTCTTTGACAACTTCAGTCTTTTCTCCATTTATATGGATGCTGTTTATTGGTCCAGTGGTGAGGATTTTTGTTATCTATACATTGAGGTTCTACACATACCAAAGGCTGTAGTCTTTGATTGTCATCAATAAGTATTTTAAATCCTCTTCACATTCAGCAAGCAAGGTTGTATCATCTGCATATCACAGACTGTTAATGAGTCTTCCTCCAATCCTGACAGTCCTCTTCATATAATCCAGCTTCTCGAATTATTTGCTCAGCACACAGATTGAATAAATATGTGAAATAATATAACCCTGGCACACACCAGGGTTGTATTATTTTATCATACTTGTTCAATCTGCATATTCTTATAGTAGTACAACAATATGAAAAGTGGGTACTAAAGTTTCCAAAATAAAAAAGTAAAAGGAAACAAAAAGTAATTTAAATGCATCAGCACTTTATTTGTTATCTGTAACTGTAAGTGCAGCAACATACATTATCGATCTCACTCTTGTCTTTGTTTCAACTCACCAGCTATAAAGCAAACATTGCAAAAACCCACATTTAAAAAACTAAAATCACATATTTGCTGAATTTAAGAAAAACAGAAAATATTTCTTGATATATATTAAAACCTGCCTTTTAACTGAAATTATTGATATTTATCACCACTAGTTTTACCTCATTTACATCTTTACTTCGAGTCCTGGTGTGGCATTGTTGGATAAGGACTGAACTGTAAAGTCAGTTTGAGCTGCAAGTTAAGCATTTCAAACTCACCAGTCACTCCTTGGAAATCCTATATAGGTTGCTATGAGTTGGAACTGACTTGATGGCACTTAACAACAACAACAAATCCCTTTACTTCATACCAATTTAAAATTATACAGAAAAAATTATTTTCATTTGCAAACTATTTACAGTAAAACAATAAAAATAAAACTTCTAGTTGAAAATACTTTTCATCTTGGTTAGAAATACATTAGGGCAAAATTGTTGTTGTTAGGTGCCATCGAGTTGGTACCAACTCATAGTGACCCTATGCACAACAGAACAAAACACTGCCCGCTCCTGGGCCAACCTCACAATTGTGGCCACGCTTGAGCCCACTGATGCTGCCATTTGCCAGTCCATCTTGCTGGGGGTGGGGGGTCTTCCTCTTTTTCTCTGACCCTCCACCTTACCAAACATGATATCCTTCACTAGTGACTGGTTCCTTCTGACAATATGTCTGAAGTATGACAGATACAGTCTGGCCATTCTGGCCTCCAAAGAGCACTCTGGCTGCACTTCTTCCATCACAGATCTGTTGGTTGTTTTGGCAGCCCATGGCTTCCTTATTCACTGTCCAGCTTTTGCATGCATATGAGGTTATTGAAAATACTATGGCTTGGGGCAGGCACACCTTAGTCCTCAAGTTGACATCTTTGCTCTATAACACCCCAAAAAGGTCTTGTGCAGCATATTTGCCTAATGCACTATGTCCTTTGATTTCTTGACTGCTGCTTCCATGAGTATTGATAGTTGATCCAAGAAGAAAGAAGTCCTTGACAACTTCAATCTTTTCTCCGTTGATAAGAATGTTGTTTATTGGTCCAGTGGTGAGGATTTTTGTTTTCTTTATATTAAGATGCAACCCATACTGAAGGCTGGGCTCTTTTATCTTCATCAGTAAGTATTTTAAGTCCTCTTAACTTTCAGGAAGCAAGGTTGTATCATCTGCATATTGCAGATTGTTAATGAGTCTTCCTCCAATCCTGATGTCACCTTTTTCTTCATATAACCCAGCTTTTTGGATTATTTGCTCAGCATACAGGTTCAATAAGTATGATGAAAGAATACAACCCTGATGCACACCTTTCTTAATTGTAAACCATTCAGTGTTCCCATGTTCTGTTCTAGCAACTGCCTTGTGGTCCATGTACAGATTCCTCATAAGCACAATTAAGTATCCCGTGCAAAAATAGAAACCATTAAAATAAAAATAGTCTAAACTTATCAGATTTCTTAAAGTACTAGGAAGGAAAATATAAAAATGTTAAAAAAAATTTCTTGGAAGATGTTATAACTTCAAATTTTACATAATGAACACATTTTATTCTTGTAACAGAAAAAATAGTTATTTTCAATAACTGCTCAAATTTCAGGAAATAAGTCAGATTTTATATCATATAAATTATACATGTATTAATAATATAGAACATTATCAAATTATTTCTTGTCATAAAAATATTAAAAGTCTGAATAAAAATCATATTTTGATTGAATATTCTCACCTTCAACAGGGTCAAAAAGAATGTTAATAATTGACAAAATTTTAGCATTTTATTAAAATATCAGTTGAGAAAAATATCATGTAAGTAAAACTAATAGTAACAATTTAAAAACTCATACTTAAAAGAATTCAGCATATAATAATTACTCATTACTAACTTAAGAGTCCTAACAGATAGATTTTATGATTATTATGAAGATTGCTAAAAAAATACCAATATAAATTAGCGATTTTTAATCTTCTATATCCTCAAAATAAAGTATTTAGAATTAGATTTCACTGTGAGTTTTAGCTCACTTCTGAGTCGTCAAGTTGGTTCTGACGCATAGAGACCCAGCAGCGGCTTTTTCCAGTATAGGGTTGGTGGGATTGAACCACCAACCTTGCACTTAGCAGTCCAGTGTTTATCCTACAGTGCCACACCAGGACTCCTGAGTTTTACCTAAAAGTTTATATTTTGCTATTTTCTAACCCTTTTGATTTCAAGATTAGAATGAAATATTCTATGTTTAGATAAACGAAGTGAAAAAGAAAATTATTTTAATTGTGATGATCTCTTAAATAAGAAGGTAAGTATTACTACAAATCATAACACCCTTCATTAAATAAAAATATCATAATGCTAAGCTATAGAATCGTGACATATTGTCCAACTTTTGTCCATGCACTTTTGAAGGTGATGTTTCCATCTCTTAAACTCTTCCCTGAGGAATTCTTCATTCTCCAATATTGTTTATTGTTAGTAAGTGCTGTGGAGTCAGTTCCAACCCATAGCGACCTTGTATAGGGTTTCCTAGGAGCGAGTGGTGAGCTTGAACCACCGACCTTGCAGTTCAAATCGACTTTGCAGTCAGTCCAGTGCATTAACACACAGCACCACACCAAGTGTCAAAATGGCAATTTTCATATCCTTGACAGACTCAAAATATCCTCCTTTGAAATGATTTTTGAATTTGAGGAACAAAAAGAAATTTAAAGGAGCACCATCGGGGCTGTAGAGTGAATAGTATAAGATTTCCCAACAAGATTCTCACAGGACAGTCCTTGCTACTCTTGAGGAATGAGCAGGTATATTGTCAGGGTGGGTAAGACAATTCTTAGCATAACTTTCCTGGCCTTTTTCTCACCAGTGCATTTTTTAATTTTATTAAAACATCTTCATAATAAGTCCCCATGATTGTCTTGTGTCAGTCAAGATAATCTACAAGATTACATCTATGTATGAAATCCCAAAAAGAAGTCACCATAACCTTCTGAATTGTCCTGTCTGCACTGAATTTAATAGGTCCACCAGATTCCCTCTAAAGCCACTGCTTTGGTTGGATCGGTTTTCAAGGCATCCTAATAAGATGAAGATAACTGTATTACTGAGTATGCAGTAATACAGGCTGAAGCCATACACCAATCAGAGAGAAATGTTTAAACACATGTATGTATGAACCGCACCCTATACCTTAGATAAGGTAATCCTAAATGCTGTTGTTGTTAGGTGTTGTCTAGTCAGTTACGACTCAAGGTGACCCTATATACAACAAAATAAAACAAGGCACAGCCAGGTCCTAAGCTGTACTCACAACCATTACTATGTTGCAGCCAGTGTGTCAATCCATTGTGTTGAGGATATTTTTCTTTTTTTGATGATCCTCTTATTTACCAAGCATGACGTTCTTCTCCATGGAATGGTCCTTCTTGATAACAAGTCCAAAGTACATTAAAAGAAATCTTACTATCCTCGCTTCTTAAGCACATTCTGGTTGGACTTCTCTAATATACATTTGTTTGTTCTTCTGGCAGTCCTTTTAATATTCAACATTCTTCACCAACACCATACTTCAAATACACAAATTCCTCTTTAGTCTTCTTTATTCACTGTCCTGATTTTGAATGCATAGTGGATGACTGAAAATACTGGCTGAGGTCAAGTACACCTTAGTCATCAAAATGAGTGCTTTGCTTTAAATACTTGAAAGAGTTTTTTGCAGAACCTTTACCTAATGCAATGTTATTAGATTTCTGGACTGCTGATTCCATGGGCATTTATTGAGGATCCAAGTAAAATAAAACCCTTGACAACTTCAGGCTTTTCTCAATTTCTCGTGACATTGCTTATCAGTCCAGGTATAAGGATTTTTGTTTTATTATATTGAGGTGCAACCTATAATGAAGGCTTTGATTTTCATCAGTAAGTGCTTCAAGTTCTCTTCACTTTCAGCAAACAATATTGTGCCATCTGAATATCACAGGTTGTTAATGAATCTTCCTTCAGACCTGATGCCACATTCTTCTTCAAACTATTGAGTTATTTGCTCAGCATATGGATTGAATAAGTATGATTAAATAAGTATGATGAAAAGATATAAACTTGATGCACATCTTTCCTGATTTTAGACTAAGAAGCAGCTCTTTATTCTGTTTGCCTCTTGTACAAGTTTCATATGAGCACAATTAAGTGTTCTGGAGTTTTCATTCTTTACAATTTTATACATAATTTAGCTATCATTGTGTCGTGTAGTTGGATCTGACCCATAGCGACCCTGTATAGTGTTTCCAAGCAGCAGCTGGTGGGTTGGAACTACTGACTGTGTGGTTCACAGTCCAGTGCTAATCCCACAGTGCCATACCAGGAGTCCTAATAGTAATTAATCATGCCAAAAAAAATCCTGTATTTTACTCTTTATGGGTGTCATTTTGTTATTGTTAATTCTTTATAATGATTTTTTCTCCCTTCTTTAATACACCAATGGAATTGTAGTGGAAAAATTTTAGTGGTGCTCCTAAGTTATTGACTAGCTGTTGGGAAGATGTGGAAAATAGGAGATTCCCTGATATTCCCAGAATATAGTGGGTGACAAAAGCACCTCCATAATTCATAATTCTCTCGTCCTCACCACCTTCCTCAATATCCAGAAACCAAGTAAAACTGCAGTTCCAGAAATAAATAACTAAGCAGGAACTGGAAAATGTTCAGGTAGTCAATTTTGTATATGCCTTACATCTTCAAAGTTCCTAATTTTCTATCGCTTTCAGTTTTATTAGCTTTCAACTTTTGAAGAAACTATTTTCAGTATACATACACTTTGTAAATGCTGTGTTTTGACTATTAAATCCTATAATTTAAAACACAGCTCTCAATTATTTGAATTAAATAAATGGAAACAAATTTATGGTGGGTTGCTAGACTCAAATTTACAAGGACTGTGCCTAATTCAATCTCAAAGAATAGAGGGAAATGCTATGGCATCATTGTTCTCCAAATCTTTATAGACAACCTGAAAGGAAACCTTAGAGATATTTAGTTTCCAAATAGATAGCTGCTAACGAATAACAATGTACTCTGTCAAAAAAGAGAACTATAAAGCTTTAAATATGTATATATACGTAGGCTTTAGATGTCTCAGAAGATTACAAACTTTCTTGAAGTATAAACATTTCATTGTCCTGCCAAATTCCATATCCAATTCAATTTTCATGAGCCACGGAACTGTCTTGAAATTCAGGTCACTTACAGCTCTGGTAGCGTAGTGGTTACGAATTGGGCTGCTAACCTCAAGGTCAGCAGTTCGAAACTACCAGCCGTTCCGTGGGAGAAAGAGTCACTATGAGTCGGAACTTACTCCACGGTACTTAACAACAACAACAATAGTTTGATGTAAATCGTATATTTCTGTACGCTAGATGCTTTTGTTTTTCTACTTTTTTTTTGTTGAATGAATGTAAAAATTACTGCTTATGGCAAAAAATTTCAAATACTCTAAACAAGTGTGTCCTATTTTTATAATTATAGATAATTATATGCCTATAATCATATATCCATATAAGATATGTGATACAAAATTCATAACTACTAGAATTTAGAAACTCTTTAAGAGACAGCATTTGTAAGACAAGTAATGCCATCACTAAAATCCAATCAAGATAATCTGAAGTTCAATTTCTTTTTCGTACACATTTTGTTGAGATGGAGGGAAAAAATATAATGATGGCACACTGTCCCCTAGTGGAGACTAAAATACACTTTTGATGTTTCTATTTTTCAAAACCGAAAGCTATCTACAGGAAAACACACAACCACCTATTGTAGGGTTGGATAAAAAGAAAATGTATGTATTTCCCTTTTGCTCTTTTGAGTAAAACAACTGCCTTCAGAAAATCTAGATAATAAAACACTAGTGAAAATGCAAATAGGTTGATGTATTGACATAATTAACACACAATACTTTATAATGTTTTATTCATTAGTCTCTGTGCCTTTCACACATTGCAAGTGTTTAATAAGTATTTTTAGAGTGAGATAAGTAAGAAAAATTAAACAGGTCAATATGATCCTGGTGGCAGCACTGTTATTTTCTTTAACAGGAACAGAGTGGAGATAGGAAAACCCTAAACTATTCAATGCTCAGGGCCAGATAGCAATAGTGTAATACGTGGGCAGCCAAATGCAGAAGATGTCTGTACAGAGGAATAAGCAGCACATTGTATACATTTTTTCCTAGATCTGGGTCTTGTCTTACTGTCATACTTTGTTTTCTTAGAACATTGTTGTTTTGTGTCCTTGAATCTGTTTCAACCCATAGCAACCTAGTATAGGGTTTCCCAGGAGCCATTGGTGTGTTTGAACCACTGACCTTGTGGTTATCAGTGCAGTGCTTATCCTCAAGCAAGCACCACACCAGAATTCCTCTGTGGAAGTTGAAGGAGGCTTTTTTCTCCCATAAAGATTTATATTTCAACAGTATAAAAGTGGTATTATATACAACGTCCTTTTAAATCAGTGTAACTCTCTTGATCCTACACAACTCATCCAACAGTTAACAAGTCCTAGTTTTCTGTTGTAAAATCCCTAACCATACATACTTCAACCATTCTTAACTCCTTGTTCACACCATCCTGTATGAATATTGGAGTCTTGTAAGTTGTTTTAACTGCCTACCTATCCTTACCAAAGCTGTTCATTTAACCTCACTGGAACTAGCATTTTACTTATTTATTAAGTCCACATTTGCTTCAAGAAACTTTTTATCTTATCATCTAAAATTAAAAGAATCAGCTTTCCTAACCATAGTTCTTACTTCTTTAAGCTACAGAATCTATGTTTTATCCAATACAGTATGCCTGACATGCTCATTGCTATTCTTGTCCCAGTAAACGATTTCCCTATAATTTTCACATGGACCAAGAGGAAGTTGCTCGAACAGAACATGGGAACACTAAATGATTTAAAATTAAGAAAGGTGTGAGACAGTGTTGTATTCTTCCACCATACTTATTCAACCTGTATGCTGAGCAAATAATCCAAGAAGCTGGGTTATATGAAGGAAAACGTGGCATCAGAATTGGAGGAAGACTCATTAACAACCTGCAATATGCAGATGATACAACCTTGCTTGCTGAAGGTGAAGAGGACTTAAAATATTTACTGATGAAGATCAAAGAGCACAGCCTTCAGTATGGATTGCATCTCAATGTGAGGAAAACAAAAATTCTAACCACTGGATCAATAAACAACATTCTTATCAACGAAGAAAAGATTGAAGTTGTCAAGGACTTCATTCTTCTTGGATCAACTATCAACACTCATGGAAGCAGCAGTCAAGAAATCAAAGGACATATTACATTAGGCAAATCTGCTGCAGAAGACCTTTTTAAAGTGTTGAAGAGCAAAGATATCAGCTTGAGGAGTATGGTTCACCTGACCCAAGCATGGTATTTTCAATAACCTCATGTGCATACAAAACCTGGACAGTGAATAAGGAAAACCTTGGAGGAATTGACACATTGGAGTTCTGGTGTTGGAGGAGAATATTGAAAGTGCCAATGAGCTGCCAAAAGAACCAACAGATTTGTGTTGGAAGAAGTGCTACCAGGGTGCTCCTTGGAGTCCAGGATGGCCAAACTTTATCTCTCATACTTCAGACATATTGTCAGGAGGGACCAGTTACTGGAGAAGGATATCATGTTTGGTAAGGTGGAGGGTCAGAGAAAAAGAGCAAGATGGATTGGGAAAATGGCAACAACAATGGGCTCAAGCATGGCCACGATTGTGAGATTGGCTCAGAACTGGGCAGTGTTTTGTTCTGTTGTGCATAAGGTCGCTATAAGTTGGTACCAACTGGATGGCACCTAACAACAACAACATATTTGTCTTTTAATTCACACCAATTTTCAAAGATAAATTCAATGGTAACCAGATTATAATGGTTTAATCTTATCAAGTATCAATTTTAATACATATCAGTAATTTAGGCTATCATAGTTCATCTCACAATTCCTCATTCAATTCCTTAATTAGGCTTACAGATGTGTAGGACATGTTTTCTCAGGTAAGTTGTAAAATGCTAAAAGGTAATTCTCTAAATTCATCTTTAACATGAACATACTATTTTCATAGTAGGTAAGTAACATGAAGGACAAAATATTTGTACAGAAGAGTTTTTTGTTTTTTGTTTTTTTGTGTTTTTTTTTAGTTAAAGTGTTGGTTGAACACCCCATCATTGAAGATTTTTCTTGAAACAGAATGATTAAAAATTTCCCATAAAATTTCATTTTAAAATTTTAATTACAGACTTACTACAAGAAATAAGAACTAAAATGGGCAAATTCAAAGGTATCTTCTTGATAGGAATCTTAAGGGACAGACAGAGGAAGGGAGGTGGGGAAGGGAGAGAAAAAAGAAAAGAAAGAGATAATAAGATTTATTGTTAGTATATTTTTGAGTGGTTACCAAAAGAGAAAAAGAAAAGAAAAGGTGCTTAACTAATGATCATGAATTCCTTAATGTTGGCTAGGTGTGGCACTGTAGGATCAGCACTGGACTACGAAACAAAAGGTTGGCAGACCAAACCCGCCTATACTCCTTGGAAACTCTATACAGGGTCACTATGAGTCAGAACTGACTAAACAGCACTTTACAACTACGACAGCCAGTTGAATGAGTAGTTAGCATTTGAAGTATAAATCTCAAACTGTCTTGGAAAATTGCTTAAAATTGTATTACTTATTCTAATTTCTTTCATGAAAGGGACTGTGAATTGCAAACTGCAAAATAGAATTTTGCAAATCTTTATAGCGAGGATCATTCCCACCCCCTCCATACACAGAGTAGACATTGGCTACCCAAAATGGGAGGACTACAAAGGCAAGAAGTGACTGGCTTACAAACTTTCAAGAGGAAGCCTAGATCCAGAGAGCACGGAGGAAAGTAGAATCTCCACTGAGTAGTATCCAATCTGTCTGGGTGGAGCTGATGAAAGATGTTGATAGTACTCATGTGGTACAACAGTGAATAATTGTTATCAAGACCGACTGTGAGGGTTGGAAATGTAAAGGTGGATATTTTTTAGCAAAAGGAGGGGAGTGGTTGACTTTCCAGTCCAGGAGCAGAGGTCCCTGGGACCATCAAGGGAGAAGAGAGGAGTACAGGGCCCTACCTGGAGAAGCAGTGATGCCAGAGATGGAGGCAGAGACAATGGTGTGGAGAGATGGAGCAGCTGGGAACTCTAGTCCCAGAGAGGGAGAGGAGTTGTGTGCTGAAGTCTGGGGGGCAGGCTTGCAGGGTATACACTTTGGTTGGTTGATGATGCATGGAGGGGATTGTAACCACGGCAATGTAATGATTGCCATTCAATAGGATGAATGTAAAACTAATGTGCTCCCCTGTAAATGGTCACATAATTCACAATAAAAGATAAAAAAAAAATAGTACCAATATCTCTTTATCAATATTAGATTGTTAAAAACTAGCCTAGCAAAACCCAGACAGAGTCCTTTCTCAGGGAGTGAGCCAAGATGGTACAGTAACTGCCACAGAAAAAATTCCAAATAAGGAAATGGAAAAAAAGAAGTAGGTATGGAAACCATTCTGTAAATCAAAAAAAAAACTTTGTGGAATTAGAAGAATTAACCTCTCTGCAGTGAAGCTTTTGAATGAAATAGGAAAACATGTGAGAAATTTTCCATTTGCAGTCTCAAAGATTCCAGAAAACTCTTCAACCATAGAAGGGGCAGAAAGTGGGAATAATATGTCATAGAGGAGTCCTGGTGTGGTGCTGTGGGTTAATGTACCAGACTGCAAGGTCAATTTGAACCACAAGATCAGTGGTTCAAGCTCACAACCGCTCCTTGGAAACCCTATACAGGGCTGCTATGAGTGGGAACCAACTCAACAACACTTAACAACAACAATATAGAGTATAGTTATTAGATAAATATTTAGTGAACTAAAAACTTCATCAGAAGCTGTATCCCAGCTACATTTTCTACAGAAAACTGAATTACAAAAATATAAGATTAATTTGAAAAAATATCTAGAACACAAAAAAGATACAATCATGAAATAAAGAGGTAAAATAGTGAGAGCAAAGTCTAGACAATAATTATATAACTAAATTATATAAGAGAAATCTGTGGGAAACTGCCTGCCTTCTTTACTCTAAGTGATTGCTTTAACTTCACTGGAATCGGAAACAGTGATAAAGATACAGAAGGAAGTTCCCTGTACTGAGGAAAGAGTGAGGTCTACAGATATACATGGATCATTTATTGCCTTAAAAATTAATGAAAGAATATAAAAAAATCAGTGATATAACAGCTACACTTTTAAATTTCAAGATACAATTCAACAACCTGCTGCAGAAAATACAGATTATTTTCAACAGATGACAACAACTAATATATAATTATTTTGAAATGCTTAGTAGCAAAAGACAATAAGATCTGAGGGAAATTATCTTATTTAAGAACCCTGGCTAACTGTCAAAAGAACAACATGAGGCCTTCCTAAAAGGAAAATGAGTATTTAAAAACTTATATTATCCAATAATGAGATGAGTAAGGAATACAAATAAGAGCTCCATTTTTCATTCAATGACTATAAATTTAGAATCCTACTTGATTCCATGAAGGAGCTCTGGTAGCGTAGTGGTTACGAATTGGGCTGCGAACCTTAAGGTCAGCGGTTCGAAACTACCAGCCGCTCCGCGGGAGAAAGATGAGGCTTTCTACTCCCGTAAAGATTTACACCCTCGGAAACCCTGTACAGGGTCGCTATGGGTCGGACCCGACTCGATGGCACTTAACAACAACAACAACTTGATTCCATGAGTGTTGATGACTGATCTGAGCAAAATGAAGTCTTTGACAATTTCAATGTTTTTTCCATTTATCTTTATGTTATTTGTTTATCCAAGTGAGTATTTTTGTTTACTTTACATTGATGGTCAACCCACACTGAAGGCTGTGGTCTTTTATCTTCATCAGCATGTATTATTTTAAGTCCTCTTTGCTTTCAACAAGTAAGATAGTATCATCTGCATATCACAAGCTGTTAATGAGTCTTCTTCCCATCCTGATGCCATATTCTTCTTCGTATAATTTAGCTTCTTAGATTATTTACTCAGCATACAAATTGAATAAAGATGATGAAATAATACAACTCTGGCATGCATTTCCTGATTTTAAACCTGGTTCTATTCGAATGACTGCTTCTTGGTCTATGAACACAATTAAGTGTTCAGGAATGCTCATTCTCTGCCAGTGAGATCCATAGAGTGTCATGATCCACACAATCGAAAGCCTTCACATAGTCAATAAAATACAGGTAAATATTTCTTGTATTCTCTACTTTCAGCTAAGATCCATCTGATGTCAGCAATCATACCCCACATTCTATGGCCTCATCTGAATCTGATTTGAACCTCTGGTAGTTCCCTGTCAATGTATTGTTGCAGCCATTTTTAAATTTAAAATCTTTAGCAAAATTTTACTTGCATGTGATATTAATGATGTTGTCTGATGATTTCCACATTCTATTGGGTCACCTCTTTTTGGAATGAGCACAAATATGGATCTATTGGCAAGGCAGCTGTCTTCCAAATTTCTTGGCATAGATGAGTGAGTACCTCCAGCACTGCTTTAATTTGTTGAAAGATTTCAATTTATATTCCATCAATTCCCGGAGCCTTGTTCTTTGCCAATGCCTTCAGTGTATCTTGGACTTTTTCCTTCAGCATCATTGGCTCTTGATAATATACTATCTCTTGAAAGGGCTGAACATAGCCTGTTTCTATTTGCTACAGTGACTCGGTGTACAACTTCCATCTTCTTTTGAATGTTTTTCTTCATCATTCAATATTTTGACCACAGAATCCTTCAATATTGAAGTTAATGACTGAATGTTTTCATCAGTTCTTTCAGCTTGAGAAGTGTTGAGCATGTTCTTCCCCTTTGGTTTTGTAACTCCAGATCAGTGCATATTTCATTATAATATTTTACTTTGTCTTCATGAGCTGTCCTTTGAAATTTTCTTTTTAGTTCTTTTACCTCCTCACTTCCTCTATTTGCTTTAGCATCTCTATTTTGTATAACAAGTTTCAGAGTTTCTTCTGACATACATTTTGGTCTTTTCCTTCTTTCTTGTCTTCTGCATGATGTTTTACTTTCTTCATGTATGATGTTCTTGATGTCAGCCCACAACTCTTCTGGTCTTTGGTCATTAGTATCTAATTCATCAAATCTGTTCTCAAGATAATTTCTAAATTCAGGTGTGATCAAGGTCATATTTTGGCTCTCATGAACTTGTTTTAAGTTTCTTTAGCTTAAGCCTGAACTTGCTTCTGAACAATTGATCGTTTGTTCCACACTCTGCCCTGGTATTGTTTGGCTGATGGTATGGAATTTTTCTAACATCTCTTTGCACAGATGTAGTCAATTTGGTTTTGGTGTATTCCATCTGGCAAATTTCATATTTATAGTCATCTTTTATGTTGTTTTAAAACTATATTTTCAATGAATAACTCATAGGCCATGCAAAATTCTATCATGCAAACACCAGCATCTTTTCTATCACCAAGGCCATATTTTCCAACTAGCAATCCTTTCTCTTTGTTTCCAACCTTTGAATTCTAATCACCAGTAATTATCAGTATATCCTGATTGCATGTTTGATCAATTTCAAATGGAAGAAATTGGTAGAATTCTTCAATTTCATCATCACTGGCTTTAGTGATTGGTTTGTAAATTTGAATAACCGGTCTTCCTTATGGTGTATGGATATTAGCCTATCACAGACAGTGTTGTATTTCAAGACAGATCTTGAAATGTTCTTTTTGATGATGAATGTGATGCCATTCCTTTTCAATTTTATTCCCAGCACAGTAAACCATGTGATTGCCAGATTCAAAATGGCTAATATCTGTACATTGTAGCACACTAATGCCTAGGATCTCGATGCTTATGTGTTCCATTTCATTTTCAATAACTTCCAATTTACTTAGATTCATACTTCATACATTCCATGTTCTGGTTATTAATGGATGTTTGCAGGTGTTTATCCTAATTTTTGAGTTGTGCATAATCAACAAATGAAGGTTCCTAAAGCTTTACTCCATTTGCATCATCATGCTCAACTCTGTTTTGAAGAGGCACCTCTTCCCCAGTCTCATTTTGAGTGTCTTCCAATCTCAGGACCTTATTTTTCAGCATTATATTTGACAGTATTCTGGTGTTCATCATGTTTCAATATTCAATATCATGGTGCTATCTGACTGTGTTCCACTGCTATTCATAAAGTTTTCAGTGGATAAATATTTGGAAGTATTCTGGTGCTCCGGGTTTGTAGTCTGTCTTTGGCTGGATGGTAATCTGAACCAGTCCACCATGGGTGACCTTGCTGGTATTCAAAATATTGGTGGCATAACTTCCAGAATCACAGCAACATGCAAGTCATCACAGTATGACAAACTGGCAAATGAGTGGTGAAATAAATATCTATGCTGTCAATGAAAGCACCTCAACATACATAAATCAAACTCAAAGGGAATTTAAAAAAGAAATAAACAACTCTACAATATTAGTAGGACATTATAATACACCATTTTAAATAAAGGCCAGAATATCTAGAAAGAAATTCAACAAAGACACAAAATAAGTAAATAACACAATCCACATGACCTCATATATTTATACAGAGCACTTAACCCAAATAGAGCATAATACACATCCTTTTCCCATGTACATGAAACATTTTATATAGAATAGATGATGTTAGGCCTCAAAACAAGCCTCAATACATTTTAAATCATCGAAAAAAGATAAAGCATCTTTTCAGATCACATTGCTACAAAGTTAAAAATCAACAACAGCATGATGAAGGACAAAAAGAAAGGAAGTACATTGAAATTGGATAATACCATGCTTTCAAGCTAGTGGGTGATAAGACAAAGAAAAAACAAAAATTTCTAAATTCCTTGACTCAAATGAGAATGAAAATACAACATTCTAAAACTGTTTGATAATAGCAAAAGCAGTGCTTAGAGGACTATTTATAACAATAAATTGATACATCCAAAAAGAAGCAAGAACCCGAATAAATATATTAACACATCTCCAACAATTAGAAAAAGACAAGCAAAGCAAATTAAGCCTACAATCACCAGAAGAAGATAAATAATAAAGATTAGATAATAAATAAATGAATTAGAAAACAGAAAAGAAAAAAATCAATAAAACAAGAAGCTGGTTCTTTGAAAGGATTAACAAAGTTGATGAACCATTGGCAGATCTAACAAAAAAGAGAGAAAATGCAAATAACACATATGAGAAACAACAGAGCAAATGGAAATACAAAAGAGAATAACAGAATGCTGTGAAGAATTGTACTCCAACAAATTTGAAAATATAAAAGAAATGGATAAATTTTCAGTAACACTCGACTTACCTAAACTAAAAAAGTGAAAACTTGAAGAGACCTATATAATAGAAGAAATTAATCAGGGCATTCATAAAATTCCCAACAAAAGAATTCCATGCCCAAATGATTTTATTGATGAATTCTACCAAACATTCAGAGAAGAGCTGACATCAACTTTACTCAAACTATTCAAGAATATAGAAAATTATGGAAAACTCCCCAAAGTATTTTATGAAGCAAGCATAACTCTCATACACAAATCAGGCAAAGACATCATTATACAAGGAAATTATGGACCAACATCCCTCATGACCATAGATGCAAAAATTCTCAACAAAATCCTAGTCAATAAAATTCAACAAACTATCAAAAAAATAATACATCATGACCACATGGGATTCATCCCAGAGATGTAAGGATGGTTCAATATTAAAAAAACCTACCAATGTAATTTACCATATACATAAACTATCAATGTAATTCACCATATACATAAAGCAAAGGAAAAGAACCACATGATCATACCAATTGATGCAGAAAACACATTTGACAAAATCCAACAACCATTCTTATAAAAACATCAACAAAGTAGGAATTGAAGGGAAGTTCCTCAACATTATTAGGAACATATATACAGGTTCAATAGCCAACATTAACCTCAATGGAGAAAAACTGAAGACATTCCTTTTCCAAACAGGATCCAGACAAGGATGCTTTTTATCAACACTCCTATTCATTATTGTTTTGGAAGTCCTAGCTAAAGCTATAAGGCAACAAAAGGAAATTAAAGGCACTCAAATTGAAAAAGAAGAAGTAAAACTCTCTATTTCCAGATGATATGATACTATACATAGAAAATCCCAAAGACACAGCAATAAATTAATGGAACTCATTAAAAGATACAGCTAAGTGGCAGGGTACAAAATCAATATAAAAAATCAATTGGAATCCAATACACTAATAAAGACAGTTGTGTTGTTGTTAAGTGCTGTCGAGTAGGTTCCAACTCAGAGTAACCCTCGAGAGGGTTTCCAAGGAACGACTGGTGAGCTTGAACCACCAACCTTGCAGTTCAAACTGACTTTGCAGTCTAGAACATTAACCCACAGTGCCACACCAGGACTCCAATAAAGACAGTTATGAAAAGGAAATTAGGAAAACAATAAAATTTACAATAGCTGGCCAAAAGATGAAATACTTAGAAATAAATCTAATCAGAGAAACGAAAGACCTAGACAAAGAAAACTACAAAATACTACTACAAGAAACTAAAAGATATCTACAAAAATGAAAGACTATACCACAATCATGGATAGGAAGACAAAACATTGTAAAATGACAACACTACCCAAAGCAATTGATAGATAGAATGCAATCCCAGTCCAGAATCCAAATAGCTTTATAGGGAAATGACAAATCCCTGCTTAAGAACAAGAACAAAGTTGGAAAGCACTCACTCCCTGGTCTCAAAAATCAGTACACAGTAACAGTGGAGAAAACAGCCTTGCACTGGTACAATAAAAGATCCATAAATCAGTGAAACAGAATTGAGAACCCAGAAATAAATCTAGCCACATAGAGACAACTGATTTTTGACAAAAGGTCAAAACACATTTAATGGGGGAAGTGATAGTCTATTCAAAATATGGTGCTGGAAAACTGGAGATCCATTTGTAGAAGAATGAACAAGACACATATCTCACACCATATACAAAAACAAACACAATGTGGCTTCAATATCTAAATGTAAAAACTAGAAGTATAAAGATTATCAACTAAAAAAGAAACAAACAAAGAGGCCCTAATACATGGCATATATACACTGTCAGACTTAGATAAAAACATACAAACAGTAGAAGACAAAATAGATGACTGGAAACTCATAAAAATTGGACATATATGTGTGTGAAAATATTTCACCAAGAGTAAAAAGGGAGTCCACAGGCTAGGGGGAAATGTTATAAACACCTGACAAGGAACTAACATCTAAAATTTATAGAAAACTACAAAAACTCTACAATAAAATATCAAACTGCCCAATAAAAACCATGTACAAGACGTACATTTCAACCTAGGAAGACATTTAGGAAGTCAACAAACATATGAAGAAATGTTCACGATCATTAGCCATTGTTGTTAGGTACCATTGAGTCAGTACCAACTCATAGCGACCTTTTGCACAACAGAAGGAAACACTGCCGGTCCTGGACCAACCGCACAATTGTTGCCACCCTTGAGCCCACTGATGTTGCCATTTTACCAATCCATTTTGCTGGGGTCTTCCTCTTTTTCTCTGACCCTCCACCTTACTAAACATAATATCCTACTCTATTGACTGGTCCCTCCTGACAATATGCTCAAAGTATGAGAGACGAAGTTTGGCCATCCTGGCCTCCAAGTAGTTCTCTGGCTGCACTTCTTCCAACACAGATCTATTGGTTCTTTTGGCAGCCCATGGCACTTTCAATATTCTCCTCTAAAACCGTAACTCAAAAGCATCAATTCTTCTACGTTCTTCCTTATTCACTGTCCAGCTTTCGTATGCATATGAGGTTATTGAAAATACTATGGCTTGGGGCAGGCACACCTTAGTCCTAAAGTTGACATCTTTGCTCTATAACACCCCAAAAAGGTCTTGTGCAGCAGATTTGCCTAATGCAATACGTTGTTTGATATCTTGACTGCTGCTTCCATGATGGTTGATAATTGATCCAAGAAGAATGAAGTCCTTGACAACTTCAATCGTTTCTCCATTGATAAAAATGTTGTTTATTGGTCCAGTGGTGAGGATTTTTGTTTTCTTTACATTGAGATGTAATCCATACCTAAGGCTGTGCTCTTTGATCTTCATCAGTAAGTATTTTAAATCCTCTTCACTTTCAGCAAGCAAGGTTGTATCATCTGCATATCCCAGGTTGTTAAAGAGTCTTCCTCCAATCCTGATGACACATTTTTCTTCATATAACCCAGCTTCTCGGATTATTTGTTCAGCATACAGGTTGAATAAGTATGGTAAAAGAATACAACCCTGACACACACCTTTCTTAATTTTAAACCATTCAGTGTTCCCATGTGCTGTTCAAACAACTGTTTTGTGGTCCAGGTACAGATTCCTCATGAGCACAATTAAGTGTTCAGGACTACTCATACTTCACAATGTTGTCCATAGCTGGTCATGATCCACACAATAAAAAAGCCTTTGTGTAGTCAATAAAGCACAGGTAAACATCTTTCTGGTATTCTGTGCTTTCAGCCAAGATCCATCAGATATCAGCAATGATATCCTTCTTTTCATGGCCTCTTCTGAATTTGGCTTGAACCTCTGAAGTTCTCTATCAATGTATGATTGTAGCCGTTTCTGTACTACCTTTAGTAAAACTTTACTTGCATGGGATATCAAAGATACTGTCCGATGATTTCCACATTCTGTTGGGTCACCTCTCTTTGGAATGGGAACAAATACGGATCTCTTCTAATCAGTTGGTCTGATAGTTGTCTTCCACATTTACTGGCAGAGATGAGTAAGTGCCTCCAGTGCCGCCTCACTTTCTTGAAAGATTTCTATTTTTTAATCCATCAATTCCTGGACCCTTGTTATTTGCCTAATCCTTCTATGCACCTTGGACTTCTTCCTTCAGTATCATTGGCTCTTGATCACATAGTATCTCTTGAAATGGTTGAACATAAACCATTTCATTTTGGTACAGAGACTCTGTGTATTCTTTCCATCTTCTTTTGATGCTTTCCGCATCATTCAATAATTTGCCCAGAGACTCCTTCAGTAACAAAAGTCGAGGCTTGAATTTTTTCTTCAGTTCCCCCAGCTTGAGAAATGCTTCAGTTCCCCCAGCTTGAGAAATGCATTTTCTTATCCTTTGGTTTTCTGACCTCGGCTCTTTGCACATTTTGTTGTAATAGTTGACTTTGTCTTCTCTAGCTGACCTTCAAAATTTTCTGTTCAGCTCTTGTACCTCCTCATTTCTTCCATTTGCTTTAGCACTCCACACTGGATAGTATGTTTCAGTGTGTCTTCTGATAAAAGATCAATGTTTTTATCTTTTCCTTTGTTCTTGTCTTATTAATGACTTTTTGTTTTCTTCATGTATGATGTTCTTGATGTCATCCCACAACACTTCTGGTCTTTGGTCTTTAGTGTTTAATGTATCAAATCTATTCAGATGATCTCTAAATTCAGGTGGGATATATTCAAGGTCATATTTTATCTCTCGTGGACTTGTTTTCATTTCCTCAGCTTCAGTGTGAATTTTCATATGAGCAGTTAATGATCTGTTCCACAACCTGCATCTGGCCTTGTTTTGGCTGATGATATGGAGCTTTTCCATCATCTCTTTCTATAGATATAGTCTATTTGATTTCTATGTATTCCATCTAGTGATGTCTGTGTGTATAATAGTTTCTTATCCTGTCTAAAGAAGGTATTTGAAATGAACAAATCATTGTGCAGAATTCTATCACGCTATCTCCAGATTCACTTCTATCACCAAGGCCATATTTTCAAACTACTGATACTTCCTCTTTGTTTCCAACCTTTGCATTCCAATCACCAGTAATGATCAATACATCTTGATTGCATGTTTGATCAATCTCAGATTGAAGAAGTTGGTAGAATTCTTCTATTCCGTCCTCACTGGCTTTACTGGTTGGTGTGTAAATTTGAATAATAGCGCTATTAACTTGTCTTCCCTGTAGGCACATGTATAGTATCCTATCACAGACAGCATTGTACTTCATGACTGATCTGGATATGTTCTTTTTGACAATGAATGTAACACCATTCTTCTTCAATTTGTCATCCCCTGCATAGTAAACCATGTGGTGGTCAGATTCAAAATGGTCAACACCTGTCCATTTCAGCTCATTAATGCCTCAGATATCGATGTTTCTGCATTCCATTTCATTTTTGACAATTTCCAATTTTCCTAGATTCATACTTCAAATGCTCCATGCTCCGATTATTAATGGATGCTTACAGCTGTTTCTCTTCATGGGTGACCCTGCTGGTATGTAAAATATCTGTGGCATAGCTTCCAGAATCACTGCAATTCACAAGTTACCACAGTATGACAAACTGACAGAAAAGTGGTGGTTCAACTCATAAGTGACCCTATATAAAGTTTCTGAGAAGTGGTTAGTAGGTTTGAACCACCAACCTTCCTGTTAGTAGTCCAACTAGCTTATTCTATAGTGCCACATGAAGATTCCAAAATAAGTATGAGTAGTGTGAAATATGATACATCTAGGTAATAAAATTAAAGAAAATCTAAACAGTCCTATGAAGGTAAATTTCACTATTTAGAAAATATATACTAAGAGAAGTTGAATAACTTATTCAAAGTCATATAGATAATGACAAGGAAATTCACACTTTAAACCAGAATCAGAATCTATCTATCTATCTATCTATCTATCTATCTATCTATCTATTTATCTATCTATCTATATAGCAGTTAACAACCACATTAAGTTGACATTCTTATCCAGAAAAATAAGTTTTCAAATTCCAATTAAGATATAAATTAATTTTTATTTCTTGCTTAGGTTAATATTAATTTTTAAATCATCTCTCTCTTGAGACTTTATATAACTCAGCCACTGTTAGTTTATTAAGTTTATTGTATGGCCTAAAAACATTTCACACCTCATGGTATGTACACCTGACTTCTCATCTGCAAAACAAAAAAAAAAAGAAAGAAAGAAATGACCAATTTATATTTTATGATGTGGAAACAAGAAGATTAAATCTCTTGTGTTAATAATAGTTAAAAACAAAACAAAACAAAACAAAAAAAACTAACTTGAAAATTGGGGAACTAATGATTCCAGAATTTGTAACAACCAGACAAAAAAATAGGAGCAAGTGTTACTTTTCAGTCAATATTGATGTAGGATAAAAAAGAGTACTGTAAAACATGTATCAGACATAAAGTAAATATTTATTAAGTCAAATATAATTTTATCTCATAGTTTATATTGCTACACAGATACATTGCAAAGGTAAGCAGGCAGCCTTGTCAGTATCAGGAGCTGCTCTGTTATAAAATGATAAGCCTTAGGGGACCACCGATACCAGGGTCAAGTTGCTAAAGCAAAGACAAAATTAAAACTTTAAACAAAAATATACATTGATTTGACTGTCGTGGTTGGTTGAATTTGGCAGGATCCCTGGTAGAATCTGTTTTATATTGAGAAATGATGAACGTTTGCTTTCTCTGTCGACATATTTTGAGTGAGGTGTAGGGCATAGTAACATTTCATTATTGTTTCAGCATTATAATAAACTGAAAAATATTTGGGGAGAAAGCAAATAAACAGCACATTAGAAATCTCCTGTGGCACCCTGGAAATCCTACAAAGGAAATGCTAGCATGTTTTCCATTCACTCAGCCTGAAGCATAATTCTCCAGTTTCCTGGAGATACTAATTTCATAAAGAACAATTTAAGTGTTATATAGAACACACACAATCAAAAGGAAAAAAAAAGGGCTAGAAAACCTTTCTTCCTTTTAATTGTTTATTCATTCTGATTGGGATTGGAAAGCCTTTAAAAGGCAAATAAATGTTTGAAGGCTATAAATAATTGAAATACTAGAAAAGAGCAATAATAATTACAAGAAAGAAAATGTCTCTGTTGATTATACGTATTTTCATTGAAAAAAGCAAGACACTACTGAAATATTGAACATGAAAATATGAAACAGAAATGATAGAAAATCTTATGGGGGAATATTAAAAGATGATGAGAAGTAAACTCTAGTTCAATTGATAAGTTCTTAAAAGTATATGTTTTTCCCACAGAGTAAAATATTTTAATTTATAACATAAAAATGGAAGGGAAACATACCTTCCTAAGCTCTGTTTTGTTTTGGTTTTAAACACGATCTTGGAAATACATTCTCACTATTACAGGGTTAAAAGAAAAAAATTAAAATACACTCAAACATATTACTTCTGAAACTGTAGCTTAGAATAATATTCTTTTAGATACTATATTGTTCATTTTTTAAAATGGTTTATCTGGGAAGTTTTACAGTGAGGAGTTTTGTCTTAAATATTATGGAAGCTATAGGACCTTTTCTTCATACTCTGGATAATCAGTGCTGGAGAAACACGCCAATTTAAAATATATATATATTTTATTATGAGGTAGCAATTTCCTTGTGCATTAGGCATATGATTTTTAAGAGAACATATATATGGCAGTGAAGAAAAACTTTCAATATTTCTTAACATTAGCTTGGTTGCTTATAGAAGACATATTAATTTAAAAAGAAATTCAAGGCATGAAAACATTGCAGATATAATTGATACACTTGATATTTTACTATGCTTGACATTTAACCACTCTAAGAAGTGCATTAAGCGTCTACACTTATCCTTCCCTTTAAGACAAATAATTAATCACTGTTTTGTGTAGTCAGATTTGTGATTGATTTCCAAGGTGTTTAAAGTAGCAGGAAATCAACTTGAATTTTAGAAAAGAAATATGGAATATAGATGGGTCAAAGGGGACTCAAATTTCAGATAATCCATAGACAAATTGATGTACTCATGAGACACGGTTTTGATTGTCCAGACACAAGAGTAAGAAAATCCAGTAACTAAGAGTTCTGTCTAGCAATATCCACTTTCACATTACCTACAAAAGGCAAAAGATATCTTTAAAAGTTAACTTTTATTGTTCTTAGCAGAAGACCACTCAAAATATGTCAACTAGTCTAATGCTTAAGGGTCAAGGGACAAATTCATTAGGGCACATTGAAATCTATGGAAATCCATGCGTAGGGGATTTAAAAAGAATTATGAATTTGTGGGATTTTAAATTTTTACTTACAACACTCTACATTTCAGAAAAAATGGCTTGATAAATGGAGCAACAAAATATGCAAATGTCTCCTTCAGCACATGCAAAAAAAATTATAAAATATTCTTTTAATTAAATAATTATACAGAAACCCAAACTTATGAATTAATTTTCACTTAAATAAAAACACTGGGCATGAATTTAACTGCTAATTCCTTTTCAGAAGCCTCAAAATACCTGAAATGGCACTTTAAGTATAATCTCTTATTTTCATGGGTGATGAGGAGAGGAAGTCGTTAAAGCAAACGTAGTTCCATTTTTGAAATTTAAACAAAAACATGATAAATTTAAACTGTGAATAAACAAAAAAGAGATCCTTGTTATGTTCACTTTAATGACTACTCAATTTCTTGTTTTCCAGTTATAAAAACCAGTACTAAGCATAGTCTCCAAGGAGCTCTGGTAGCGTAGTGGTTACGAATCGGGCTGCGAACCTTAAGGTCCGCGGGAGAAAGATGAGGCTTTCTACTCCCGTAAAGATTTACACCCTCGGAAACCCTGTACAGGGTCGCTATGGGTCGGAACTGACTCGACGGCACTTAACAACAACAAGCATAGTCTCCACCTTTAATCTGGGGCTGTCTATATAATATGCAATTTATTTAAAAATAGCACATTGCTTTTATGCAACCCAATGGAATAATTTAGAAGCTCATTAAAAATAAACTCAGTGAACCAACAATCTAAGAGCAATGAACCACAGATCTGAAGATAATGTGAGAATGATAATATAGCCAAGACAAGATGAGCTTTAGATGAGTTGATTGCAAGAAAAGGAATGTGTGACACTGGACTCTTGGCAATAAAAATGTTATAAATTCTAAGTCAATCTTTCAAGAAGAAATCAACCAGTTATTTTGTAAATTTAAGAAGCAGGTTTTCTAATAGGTAATGACTTAAGAAAATATCAGAAGATCAAAATGTTACTATTGTAAGGATTTCTTATCTCAAGAAATAGGAAGGGCATTGGATCAAAATGGTATCCTGAGGACATAAACATCTTATTTTGTTGTTGCTGTTGTTGTTAAGTGCCATCAAGTCCGTTCCGACTCATCAGGGCAAGGAATCACCAGCCTTGTGGTTAGCAGTCCAGTGCTTATCTGACAGTGCCACACCAGGAGTTACTTCAAATCCCTATAAATGTGTATGAGAGTGTGTGTTGGAAGATTAGCAGTAAGAGTACGGAATCAAAGTACCATGAAAATAAAGAGGAATGTTAGCATATAAATGGACTTGTGGTGTGGCAGTTTAGGACCATAGAATTAGCAGCGCAAAGCCATCAGCTGCTCCTCAGAAACTCTACATAGGGTCGTTATGAATCAGAACCGATTCAACAACATTTAACGACAACAACAATGTATCATTAGGAGAGTGCATTAACTCACATTGGCACACCAGCACGCCTTATGAATATTAGGGAAATGTGATTTAATCCCTGTGATATGTTTTGACCATTAGTTTTGGAAATCATTGTTGTTGTTAGGTGCCATCGAGTCGGTACCAACTCATAGCAACCTTACGCACAGCAGAACAAAACACTGCCCAATCCTGGGCCAACCTCACAATTGTTGCCATGCTTGAACCCATTATGCTGCTACTTTGCCAATCCATCTCGCTGGGGGTCTTCCTCTTTTTCTCTGACCCTCCACCTTACCAAACATGATATCCTTCTTCAGCGACTGGTCCCTCCTGACAATATGTCCAAAGCATGAGAGACGAAGTTTGGCCATCCTGGCCTCCAAAGAACACTCTGGCTGTACTTCTTCCAACACAGATCTGTTGATTCTTTTGGCAGCCCATGACACTGTCAATATTTAAAGACTAGATATAGGCTCTTTAGGCAAAGGTTCAGTATTTATAAATGCATGGAGAGTTTCTACAAGTGTGATCTAGGAAATGTAAGTAGCATTTACCACTGAAGAAAGAAAGATGGGAAATTTGAGGTTTACTTCTTGGGGTATATCCTAAATATTCAAGACAAAGTTCAGAGCTCTAGGGAGGCACTGTAAGATAAGTACTGGAGTGCTAACAGCTAGGTCAGCAGTTCAAACTCACTCTTGAAAATCCTATACAGGGTTGCTATGAGTGGGAACTGACTTAATGGTATAAAACAACAAATTGAATTTAAGATCGTCAATAAAGAAAAAATAAAAGTACCACAAATAGTTAAAAAAAAACAACCACAATAAAACAAAGAAAAGAAAATGTTTCAATGTTTCATAAGATAGGACTAGAAAATACATTGTAGAAGAGAAAGAAATGAACTACAGAATATTTGAACTTTCAAATATTTAACAATGAAATTTTTCAAAATAAACAGAAACACTTACTTTTCACCTGTCAAATTGGACTGAATTCTAAAATGTTTACTACTCAATTATAATTCTGTTATTAGTACAATGGTGATGAGAGTCCATGGTTTTATAGGAATACAGATATATGTTAGTCATGAGGAAACTGTAAAGTCTTCCAGAAGAAAGTGATAACTCTATTGGGAGCTGACTTGAAAATGCGCTAGCTAGTAGAGAGGATGAGCAAAAGCCCAGAAAATCACAGGAGAGAGAACAACACATGATGAGTATAAAATACCTGGTTTCTTACTTCCCAGGATTCTAAGAGAGACCGGTGGGTTCAGGTGGGGACAGCCTATTCTCACTATTACAAAGTTACCACTAGTTTTTCATCTGATGGTTTCAGTCACTGACAATCAATAGTGCAGCCCGTCATTCCATTAGGTCTTACATAACAGTGATTTTTCTAATTCTATTATTCCTATTATTAGCTGGAGTTCTTCTGCACACAAGAAAATTTCCTTCATCAATGAAAACTGAATGCAATAGTAAGGCAGGATAAAACTTAATTTTTCCTTTCAATTATCAATTTTCATATTAATGATTTGTTGCCCTTCATTATTTTTGGTGGTATCCAATAAACTTTCTTCCTTCTTTTCTTTCTTCTATCTCTCATTTTTCATGCTAGTTTTAGTTTCTGTGTTCATTTGATATGTCCCATTAGTCTTTTTTTTTTTTTTTTCCCATTAGTCTTTGACAGCTTCAGAATTTTAGTCAAATGAGATGACCCGGTTCAAAGTCTGTATTTCTACCCCACACCATGCAACAGTCCTCCTTCAGAAGAATCCACTAGTTCCTTTCCTTTAGAAAGGAGATGACAATCTGGGGAACAGGTGTGCTCATGGCAATTAAGTTTCCATTGCTTCTATAACCAATTAGGTAGACAGCTGAGAAAATTTTATTTGTGAAAAATCATGATTCTCACAGGTATGCAAATTCAAATTTAATAACATACATATTTTTACTTATTTTCTTTATGTACTTGCATCTCTTGTCTCTCATCAAATAGGACTAACAAAGTATTTTTCCTATCAACATTTATATAGTCACTATTGTGTGTAGGTGTGTATGTGAATGTGTGTGTTGATTTCTTGGAGTCACAAACGGTTAAACACTCAGCTAACAACAGAAAGGTTGGTGATTCAACTCTACCCAGAGGCTGCTCTGACAAAAAAATTCAATAATCTAAACCCAAAAGATAACAGCCATTGAAAACTCTATGGAGTACAGTTCAGCTCTGAAACACATAGGATCTCCATGGATCAGAATTGATACAATGGCAACTGGTTTGTTTGTTTTGTTCTTTTGACAAACATACACATATAAACCCACCAATTGTTGCTGCACTGATTTTGATTCATGGTCAGAGAAGAATTGCTCCATAGGGTTTTCCATTAGAAACTAATCAGAAGTGTATCGCCAGGTCTTTTTCTTTTGAAGCACTTTGAGTGTGCTCAAACTACCAACCTTTCAAGTGGCAACCAATCATGTCACAATTTTTGCCACCCAGGGAATTTATATACTTAGACATTTCTGCATTTCTATAGTGTTGTTGTTAGGTGCCATTGAGTGGGTTCCAACTAATAGCAACCCTATGCACAACAGAACAAAACACCACCCAGGTCCAAGCCATCCTCACAATTTCTGTTGCACTTGTGTCCATTGCTGCTGCAAGTTTACCAATATATCTCAATTGGGGTCCTCCTTTTTTTTTTTTTTGCTGACCCTGCACTTTACCAAGCATAAGTCCTTCTACAGGGACTGATAATATGTCCAAAGAATTAGACATGAAAGCTCACCATCCTTACTTCTAAAGAGAATTCTGGATGTATTTCTTCCAACACAGATTTGTTAGTTCATTCAATATTCCTTTTCAACGCCATAATTCAAACTTATCAATTCTTCTATGGTCTTCTTTATTCATTGTTCAACTTTCACATTCGTATGAAAATACCATGGCTTCAGTCAGGCACATCTTAGTTCTCAAACTGATACATTTGCTTTGGGACACTTTAAATAGGTCATGGTGTGGCAATGCAGGTTGATGCGCTGGGCTGCAAGGTCGATTTGAACAGCAAGATTGACAATACAAACTCACCAGCCATTCCTTAGAAATCCTATATAGGTTTGCTATGAGTCAAAACTTGACTGTGAGTTGAAACCAACTCCACCATACTTAACTACAACAACCAAGAGGTCTTATGCAGCAGACCTGCCTATGCAATATGTCATTTATTGACTGCTGCTTCCATGAGTGTTGATTGTAGGTACAAGCAAAATAAGTCTTTGACAATTTCAATGGTATTCATACCTCGTTGTGATCTGCACAATAAAAAGTCATTGCATAGTCAATAAAACACAAGTAAACATCTTTCTGGTATTCTTTTCTTTCAGTCAAGACCCATCTGATGTCAGAAATGATATCTCTAGTTCCACATCCTTTTCTGAATCTGGGTTGAGTTCTGGCAGTGCCTTTTTTTTTTTTTTTTTT
>NW_006408524.1:38807266-38818199 GCF_000296735.1 Chrysochloris asiatica | reverse complement strand
TCCACACTAGTCCTCTGTGGGTATGTCACTGACTCTGGGCCCAAGAGTCCCCAAGTCTTGCCACACTGCTGGTCAACCAGGTCTCCACCTGGTTTCACAGGAGTCTATTGAACATTGTAGGGCTTAGCTCACGGCTGCACTGCTGTTTTTCCCTCACTTCCCCTTACCATTGATGAATGGGTTAGTTCTGGCAGTTCCTTGATGTACTGTTGTAGTTGTTTTTAAATTACCTTCAGCAAAACTTTACTTGCATTTGATACTAAGGATATTGTTTGATGATTTCTGCATTCTGTTGGGTCACTTCCAATCGGTTTGCCAGGCAGCTGTCTACCAAATTTCTTGGCATAGATGACATATCCAATGTTGTGTCACTTTGTTGAAAGATTTCAATTTGTATTTCATCAAGTCCTGGAGCTTTGTTTTGCACCAATAACTTCAGTGCAGCTTGAACGTCTTCCTTCAGTACCATTGGTTCTTGATCATTTGCTACCACTTGAAATGGCTGAATATCAATCATTTCTTTTTAGTGCAGTGACACTGTTTATTCTTTCAATCATCTTTTAATGCTTTCTGCATCATTCAATATTTTTTCCATGGAATCCTACAATATTGCAAGTCAAGGTTTGTTTTGTTTTTTTTTTCTGTTCTTTCAGCTTCAGAAATGCTGAGCATATTCTTCCCTTTTGGTTTTCTAATTCCAGGTCTTTGTCCATTTCATTATAATACTTGATTTTGTCTTCTCAGGCTGCCCTTTGAGGTTTTCTGTTTAGCTCTTCTACTTCATTTCGAATATTTGCCTTAGAATCTCTATTGTAGAAAACAAGTTTTAGAGTCTCTTCTGACATCTCTTTTGGCCTTTTCTTTCTTGAGGTCTTTGAACATTAGTGTCTAATTCATCAAGTTTGTTCTAAAGATGGTTTCTAATTTGAGATATGATATGATATTTTGGATTTCATGGACTTGTTTTAATTTTCTTCAGCTTCAGCCTGATCTTGCCTCTGAGCAATTGATGGTCTGTTGCCTGTGAGCAATTGACAGTCAGCTGCTTGTCTTGTTTTGCTAATGATATTAAGCTTTTCTCCTGTCTCTTCTCACAGATTTAGTAAATTTGATTTTTGTGTATTCCATGTAGTGAGGTCTATGTGTATAATGACCTTTTGGTGGTGGTGGTTGTGTGCCATGGATTCAGTTCTGACTCATAGCAACCCTGCATAGAGTTTCAAAGGCTGTAAATCTTTATAGGAGCAGAAAGTCTCATCTTACTCCCACAAAATGACTGGTTGTTTCAAACTGCTAATCATGAAGTTAGCAGCTGAACTCATAACCACTATGCTACCAGAGCTTCTTAAGAGCCTTTATGTTCATCATTGTTTCTATCACCAAGGCCATATTTTCCACCTACTGACCCATCCTTTTTGTTTCCAACGATTGCATTCTAACCACCAGTAATTATCAACATAACTTAATCACACATTTGATTAATTTCACACTGAAGAAGTTGGTAGAATTCTTCAATTTCATCATCATAAGCTTTAGTGGTTGGTATATAAATTTGAATAATAATGGTATTAACTAGTCATTTATATATATATATATACTTGTGTGGAGATTTTACTGGGTTTTATTTGCTATGCCTTTATTGTTTTTTTGTATCTTCATTCATATGTCATATTTATTTCTTCATAGTTTTTTTTTTTTTAAGTTTTTACTGTGAATTATGTGGGTTTACATGGGAGAACATCATTTTTACATTCATCCTATTGTATTTCATTTTATTGCAATGATCACAATCCCCTCCACGCATCCTCAAATAACCAAAGGATACACCCCACTCTCTCCCAGAGTCCAATGTCCCCAGCTGTTCCATCTGTTCACGTCATTGTCTCTGTCTCCATCCCTGGTATCACTGCCTCTCTGGGTAGGGTACGCTTTCTGCTTTTCTCACTTGATGGTCCCAGGGACCTCTGCTCCTGGGCTGCAAACTCAATCACCCTCCTCCTTTTGTCAAAAAATATCTAACTCTACATTTCTGACCCTCACAGTCAGTCTTGTACCACAAAAGTCTTAGCCCCATTTCCTTTCACCAGCCCAGTCCCAAAAGATTGGAAATCATTCAATGGAAGTTCTACCTACCCCTGCCCCATCTGTAACTAGGCTCCCTCTTGAAAGCTTGTAAGCCAGTCACTTCTTGCCTTTATAGCTGCCCGCCCCTCCCCATTTTGGGTAGCCAATATCTAAGTTGCCCATCCCTGTCAATCCTGTGTACCAAGGGGGTAGGAGTGATCCCTGCTGTAAAGATTTGTCCCCTTTTGTGAGCTACTACATCCAAACACATAGGTAAAGATCATCAAACTGTACTTGGTTACTCTTTTTTTTTTTTCCCTTCTTTCTTCTTCGAGTGGAGTTCTGATAATCCAGACATTGAAGCCAGGTCAAGTGGGTACTATCTATAAGTATGGTTGTTCTTGTGCATCTCCCCTCACTTCATATCAGCTGGACACTTCACTCTCCACTCTAGTCCTCTGTGGCTACCAGGTCATGCCATAACTGCTGGCCACCCAGGTCTCCGCCCAGGTTCACAGGAGTCTATTGAATATGGTCGGACTTCTTTGTTGTTTTTGTTGTGAAGTGCTGTCAGTTGACTCCAACTCATAGAGCCACACAGTCGTCCAGTCTTATTTGTGTTGTTGTTGTTGTTAAGTGCCTTTGAGTCAGTTCCAACTCATAGCAATCCTGTATAAGGTTTCTGAGGAACAAATTGTGAATTCGAACTTCCTGGCTTATGGTTCAAACCCATCTTACAGCCAAGCGCATTATCCCATAGTGCCACACCAGGAATATCCTATCAGAGATAGAGCTTTACTTCAAGACAGACCTTGAAATGTTCTTTTTGATGATGGATGCTTCCATTCCTCTTAAATTTGTCCTTTCCAGCATCATAAACCATATGATTGTCAGATTCAAAATGGTCAATACAACTCTATTTTAGCTCACTAATGTTTAGGATGCTGATCTTTATGCATTCCATTTTATTTCTAACAATTTCTAATTTCTATATACACAGGTATATACATATATATGTATGTATACATGTACAAATATATATACAAAATACACGTAAGTATATAACAACTTTAAAATAAATTCCAATCGTACTACTAAGATTACTGAATGGTGCAGTAATTTATTTATTCCCCTATCTTCTCTTAGATTTTGAAATGTTCTTTTTGATGAGTGTGTTTTAAGAATGTACTCTCAAAATAATATATTCTATGTTGTTGTTGTTAAGTGCCATCGAGTTGGTTCTGACCCATAGTGACCCTGAACACGGTTTCTGAGGCTGTAAATCTTTACGGGAACAGAAAGCCTCACCTTTTCTCCCACGGAGCCACTGGTAGTTTCGAACTGCTGACCTTGCAGTTCACAGCCCAATTCGTAATCACTACACTACCAGAGCTCCTCATATATTCTATAGTTACTTAAAATATTCTTTGCCAATATGATTATGTCATTGTCTTGTAGTTGTGTTGGTAGAGTTAAATGTTAAGGGCTTTCCTTGTATCTTTTTATTTTATATCTTCAACTGTAAATTTTAGATATTTCTAAAGACTTTTAATGGGAAAAATGGATGGATTTTAACATCTTACATGTCAAAGTTAAAAAAAATATATATATCTACTTCCTACTTATTGACTACATCATTACCTGATAATTTACATTTATGACAATAGTGAAAAATCTACTATCAGACTATTTTGTGCATTAATGTATATCTGGAGGTAACAAGCACTGTGCTGAGGCAAGGACAATGTTTATCATTGCTGCAAACATGCCTATGAATATGGTGGAACATTACGTGGGACAAAATGATGAAAAGTTCTTGGACATTACTAAACACCTTAAGGCAACAAGCATATTATCATCAATTGGCATTACATAGTCCATAAAGATAATGTTCTATATTCTACTTAGGTGAGCAGCAGCTGGAATCTTAAAACCTCATGAGTGACCATCTAAGGTGCAATGATTGGCCTCTCCATGAGTGGAAGAAAGAAGAGTGATAATAATTGAAGACGCCTGGAATCAATTAGTTCAGTGGACTAATGGAACAAGTGAACATGTCTCCACAACTTTGAGACCAGAATAGCAAGATGGAGTCCACCTACTACCAACAGCAGCTCTGAAAGCAAATCACATTAGAAGGTCCTGAAAAGTCAGAGACAATGAGGAACAAAATTCACATTTTGTTTGGGTTTATTGGTCAAAAATTGACTGAAGGATAAACAGATTATAGTCCTTGGCCACCCTTCAGGTCTGGAATGGAACTGACCTCGTGCCCAAACAGTGGATAGCTATATCCTGGGCACCAACACTAGTAACGTATGCTCACCATGCACTGGTCAACTACTCAAGATCAAAGGGGCAATATTTACCTGGAGACAGGTTTCAGAGGAGTTGGGAAAGAAGGTGGGATTGAGATGAGAACCACAGGAAATAGGGTAACAGTTTGTTGTTATGTGCCGTGGAGTCAGTTCCTACTCATAGCGACCCTGCATAGGGTTTCCGAGGCTGTAAATCTTTACAGGAGCAGAAAATCTCATCTTTCTCCTGCGGAACCGCTGGTAGTTTCAAACTGCTGACTGTGAGATTAGCAGCCCAATTCATAACCACTACATTACCAGAACTATAGAACTGTTAGAGGGGTTGCAATCACTGAGGTTAAATAAAGTGTGATTTCTTGCATGTAAAACTGATGATCTGCTCTACAAGTCTTCACTCCATCCACACTAAAATGTTTCACACACACACAAAAGAGTAATGCTGGTTATGTGTCAGCTTGGTTGGACAATGATTCTCATTGGTTTGGCAGTTATGTAAGGATGTAGTCATCCTCCATTTTGTGATTTTACATAGAACTCCTCCAATTTTGCATAATTCTGTTTTCTGCTTAAAGACCTGGTCTTTGGAATGCAACCATGTTCATAGTGAGGGATGGGTACATTTTGATGTTAAAATTTAAATATAATATAAAACCAAAAATGTAAATTAAACCTAAAAATTTTGTACTTACACATACTATACAATCCTTTTTCTTGTTCATACAGAATTCTATCTGAATATTGTTTGCTTTTTTTATATATTTATACCTGAATATACACTGAAACTTATTTTCACAACTGATTCTCTCTTAAGATAATGTTTGTAGGGGGAAATTTCAGAATACACAGTGTGAACTTAATGCTAAGATATTTTAGCTAAAAAAAGGAAAACCAGTCACTACAGATTCTTTATATGAATTTTTCTTGTTTAAAATATAAAGTACAAAATGAAATGACAAAATAATTAATATATTATAGTCATTATGACATGCTTAAATAAATTTGAGTTTTACAAATAACATTTAAACTGTTATCTAATATAAAACTCTAGTTTGGTATAACAATACAAGATTATGTGTATTTGTAATTATTCAGTGTTGTCAAGTCAGTTTTGATCCATATCTGCCCTGATAGGGTTTCCAAGGCTGTATATTTGCAGGAACAAAAAGGCTCATTTTCCTTGTGTGGAGCAGCTGGTGGACTCGAACCACCAACCTTGTGGTGTGTAGTCCAGTGCCTATCCTACAGAGGCACTGCACTTCCAATATATATTTAAGTTAGTAAAATAAATTCACTTGACAGGCAAAAAAATTAGGTAGCTCAACAAAAGGAAATATAAATGTAATTGTTTTCCTGTCAGTACTAGATAAGAAAGATCCAAGTAAGAGTATAATCAAATTGTCGTAGTTGCTTTGTATTGTTCTTAAGTGCTGTTGAGTTGGTTCTGACCCATACCGACCCTATATAGGATTTCTTAGGAGTTGCTAGTGACCTTGAACCACTGGCCTTGCAGTTCAAACTGACCTTGCAGTCCAGCACATTAACCCACAGCGCCACATTAGGACTCATTTGTTGTTGTTGTTAAGTATCATCGAGTCGATTCTGACCCATAACGACCCTATATAGGGTTTCCAAGGAGCAGCTGGTGAACTTGAACCACCGACCTTGTAGTTCAAATGACTTTGCTGTCTGACTCATTAGCCCACAGCCCCACAAAAAGGACTGCTCATAAAGATTGTTGTTGTTGTTAAGTGTTGTCGAATCAATTCTGATCCATAGCGACCCTGTATAGGGTTCCAAGGAGCAGCTGGTGAGCTTGAACCACCGACCTTGCAGTTCAAATGACATTGCAGTCTAACGCATTAGCCCACAGCACATGTTTTACATGTACATTCTTTTTGGTTCATATTCCTTAGATGCAATTGAAAGTTATATCAAGATTGAAAACTAATACTTTCCCAATACAATTACTTTCTATTCTTATCTCATAAACAATGGAAGACAGAATGGCTCTATCTAGCAAGAATCCATACATATATCCTTTTGTTAAATCTTTAAGTAGACCAGATTCTCGATAAATAAATTCTCATATGTGAATTTGAAGTGCAACCTACTATGCTTTACCTTACATCATATAAAGTGGATTAATACAACAAAATGTCCTAACTAGCTTGTTGTAAATAAATGCTGCCAACAAATAAGAACTGAAAATTGAAAGCAGTTATGTTTTCATGCCATGTTGAAATTGTTTACTTAAAGCATTGGCAATTTCAAATTATTTAAAAATATAAGCTCTAATCGTGCCAGTAGAGCAGTGATTAAAAGCAAAGCTCAATTCAGATGGCTTGGAATTAATTGCTGGCTCTACTCTCTACCCCTTGCTAGGATTCTTGGTGTGGCCCTGTAGGATAAGCACTCGACCACAAGGTCGGTTTGAACCACAAGGTCAGAGGTTCAAACTCACCAGTCACTCCTTGAAACCCCTATACAGGGTCGTTATGGGTTGTAACCGACCCAACAGCACTTAACAACAACAATAATCAGCAATAAATACTTACAGTTGTTACTCAAAACATACAATGTGACTTTAATTTTGTAGGATATTCCCAAAGAATCATCACTCTCTCTCACACACACACGATAACTTCATAATATTATATTTTCTTTTTCATATAATAGTTTTATGACTAATGCTATTATTAAGGGTCTTATTTTGGATTTCTGGTAGCGTAGTGGTTACGAATTGAGCTGCTAAACCTCAGGGTCAGTAGTTTGAAACTACCAACAGTTCCATGGGAGAAAGATGAGGCTTTCTGCTTCCATAAAGATTTATAGCATCGGAAACCCTGTATAGGGACGCAATGAATCGGAACCGATTCCATGGCACATAACCACCACCAATTTGGATTTGTTTTGGGTGGTTTATACAATAATCAGGTAATATCAATTTTGAGGAAGATGCCCAGTTAAAGAAATAATGAGTTTATACATTTTTTGAGACTGCCATACTCTCCAACTACAGCCACAAAGCAGTTAGTTTTGTTGCTCTCCTTGTGTGTGGCAATGAGTTAGAGAAGTATTCGTTACAGTTTTGTTAAGATTCATCACAACCTTTCCAAACAATTCTAGTGACTAAGAATGCTACTTTCTTCCCCCATTTTTTACTCAGTGACATATATAGAGAGAGAACTTAAAAAAAAAAAAAGTCCATAGATAGTGGCTTTAGAAAGATGTTTTACAAACAAATGCTGCTAATCTATTCTAGAACCCAAATGCAAGAGAGCAAAGGGCTCCTAACGTAAAGAAGAGAAACTAAAAGTCAGTGCAAAACCCAAGGAATAACTTGACAGGAATGGTAGATATTGACCAGAAAATGAATATTAGGTCTTTTTAGTGTTTTAATGTCAGGAAAAGAAGAATCCAATCTAGGTTTCAAATGGTAAGTCCAAATAAAAATTATACTCAAATAACCACCACCTAACGCACCATTTTAGTAGGATTTCAAAGTTGGAGAAATTAAGAAGAAAGTCAAGTGTGTTAAATTTATGAGAGAATATGATATGTGTGGAAAAATAAAACAAACCTACTGTAACTATGATTAAGATAAATTGAAGAAAAGAATAAAGATTTTAGGAATAGTAGCTAGCAATATATACAAAGAAGAAAAGAATTATTCTTACTTCATGATTAAATGCATAATATATGAATTATTTTAATCGTATAGTCCAGTTCTAAACAAGAAACACTGGTATATATTGCTTTAATTACTGAAGCTAAACCATAAGAGTAAAAGCATAAAAGTAAAAGACTTGAAGTTTTAGCAACACATTCAATTTTAATTAGTAATACTAAACCCATTATTTTTAAAGAGAAAAATCACATTGATCTCTCTTGCCACATCACTGCCTTCCTCTGTCTCTAATCTAACCTCACTGGCCTGCTTTCAGCCTTCAAAAACATTGACTTGTCTTTTGTCACAAACCCACTGTCCTGCAATCAATTCAGGCTCATAGTGACCCTGTGGGACAGACTAGAATAGCTCCCGAGGGTTCCTGAAATTGTAAATCTTTATGGAGAGATGGCCTCATTTTTCTCCCATAGAGCAGCTGGTGGGTTTAAATCACCACATTTATGGTTAGCAACCCAGTGCTTAACCCACTGCACTACCTGGGCTCCCTTCTAGCACATTCTGTTCCTTCTGCTGCTGTATGGAATTTTGTCTCTGGCTTCTAAACCTCATATTAAACCTCAAGCTTACATTAAGTTTAGTTTCAAAACACCTTCTGAAGTTTTCACAGATATACAAAAATAAAAATTGACGAAAATGATAGAGAAAAGTTTGAAAATATGCAATTTTGCTACTCCTAAGACTAGATTTTATAAATTATTAATAAATTGTAGCCAGTATACTGGGCAAAACTCAAAGATTTACAGTTTTTGGAATTATCATCACACTGTTATCAATATTGCTATACATTCTAAATTGCTTACAACAAAACAGAAAAATCTACAAAAGACGTATTTTTTAAAGCAGGCATAATTTCAAATATATGGCCAGAAGGTTTTGGTAAATCTAAACAAGTACAAAGGCAAACAAAAAGTTAACATATCTTCCTGTGAAGACCTCTGCTTGACTGGTCCTTGAACAGGTTGTGGTTAGGTAAAACTTTGTTATATAAACTATATATTGAGCTTTATGCCTTGTAATTATGTTAAGTGTTATTTGTGAAAGTTTCTTCAACTTATTTGGAATTTCACTTCCTCAACTGGCAGCAATTACAGACTCAAAAGACCACCAGAAATCATTCTTTAGCCCCTTTCAGGACCCACAAGCTTGTTATGAGCATTAAGCAAGTGTGCAGGAACATTAATTACACTTTGATAATAAACAAGACCAGAGGGAAGGTTATTCTTTTCCACTGAAAAAAAAAAAAAAATTCTGCTTCATATATGATGCAAAAACAACAAAGAAATGGTAATTCTATCAACATATGCAACTTTATCTGAAATCAGAGCCACCCTATTCAAGATTCTGAACTTTGAAAGTAACAGCTTACACAAATTACTGTGTACTTCTTGTCCAGCCAGTATATTCATCTAACAAAGAAATTTCCATATGAGCAACCACAAACATTTCTGGCTTCAGTTGTTAATCTCCCATGAAAAACTATTTCCATACTATTTTTAACTTGTATATGGTAATGATTATCTGTTTATCTCTGAAGCATGAAAACTCTTACAGTGCCCTTTATAATGTATTTATGCACCATGTTCCCTTCCATGTCCTTGGCAGATGGAAGCACTCACATATTCCTCCCAGGAACAACAGTTGAGAACCATATTGCTGTTTCAATGGACTCCTTTTGGTCTCCCAAATGCTCATATTGTAGGGCCTACTTCTTTTCAATTTTACTTTCATATATTAAAAAAAAAAAAATGTAATTGTGTGATGTTTGAAACTAATTAATATGGAAGGGAAGATTAAATGGCAAGTGAAATTCACAATTCACTTTGGCCACATATAAAATTGAGTATTAAATTTTTTACTCTTAAACATTGACATTAGAACAGCCTAAGAATCCTTTCAAGTTATTTAAATATAGATCTGAAATAGGATTTCACACATATCTTTGTATCAAGTGTTTCAAATTAATTCATTTGATACCATAATATATGAATATTTATTTTTACTGATGAAGAAAATAGACTTTAGAAAGATTACATTTTATATAGCAAATAAGTATTGCTGCTGTGTGTCGTGGAGTTGGTTCCAGTACAAAGTGATGCTATATAGGGTGTTTAAGATTGGCTGGTGAGTTTCATCACTGATTTACGATTAACAGTCCAGTGCTTGTCTTACAGCACTAGGACTCAAAATAAAACCAAGTGATAGCTTTGACTATTAATCCAGTTCCATCTGATTACAAAAGTAATTTTCTATCTGTGATTATGTTCTAAACTTTATGAAATTCCAATGAGTGTCACCTAAAATGATAGATTCTGAAACACAGTTACAAATTAATAAAAACAATTGCTAAGCAACACATAACCTTCATTCTTAAGGAGCTATTTTAGAGATAATTCTATTTCTATTGTTAAGTGCCATTGAGTTGGTCCCGATTCATAATGATCCTGGGTATGGTTTCCGAGGAGCAACTAGTGGGTTTGAGCCAACACCTTGAGATTCAAATTGACCTTGTATTAGTCCAGTGCTTATCCTACAGCATACCATCTGAATTCTATGAGGCAATGCCATCTGAACTCTAACAAAGACATGGCTCCCATCTGCAGAGATTGGAGAGTCCTAAGTCCAGGTCATATGAAGTAAGATGAGTAGGTGAGATGGCAGGCAGGCAGGCAAGTCCAGCAGTGAGACAGGCAGGTAGGTGGTGCAGTGGGTTAAGCGTGGGGTTGCTAACCACAAATTTATTGATTTAAACTCACCAGCTGCTCTGTGGATATGCACTGAACTGCAAATCACAATGTCAGGGCAATCCCACCAGCTGTTCCACAGGAGAAAGATCTATATCTATATCTATCTATCCATCTATCTA
>NW_006408524.1:38789976-38807081 GCF_000296735.1 Chrysochloris asiatica | reverse complement strand
GATAGATAGATATAATGTATATACACACACACACATGCATATGCATTATTTAAAAATCTGTAGCTAGATTATGATGTCTAAAAGTATCCTATATGTCTTAGAGTGTTTAGCTCTATAATTTGGACAGAGTTTGAATTCACTAAGATAACTTCTGAAATACCATATTATAGAAAAGATCAATATACTCCTTTAGAAAAGAGAATTGAGATGCAGAAGTCTAGTTATTTGCATTTCAGTCATTTTGATGTGGTTAAACATGAGGTGGTATAAACAAGTTTTTAACTATTATAGAAAGGTTGTTCATTCAAACCTATGCAAAGACACCTCAAAAAGCAGGCATAGTGATCTACTTCTAAAAGGCCACAGCCTTAAAACCCTATAGTCAGAAAAACTAGTCGGTGCCCAGCTAATATTACCAATTGTTCTGAAGAAGATCACAGTAGAAGGTCATGGATAGAGTGGGAGAAAATGTGGGACAAAATTCAAAATCATAGCAAAGTTCAAGCTTACTGATTACATTGAGAATGGTGAAAACCTGAGACTATTGTTGGCAACCCTATAGTCTGGAATACAACTCACCCACATGGGTCAATTTTCAGTCAAACAATAGGCATATGTGGTTAAATGCCATGGAGTCTTTTCCAACTCATAGGGACCCTGTAAAGGGTTTCTGAGGAGCAACTGGTAGGTTTGAAACACCAACCTTATGGTAAGCAGTCCTGTGCTTATCCTACAGCGCCACACAAAACTGCAAGTAAGGTACACATATTCAAGATCAACCACTCAAGATCAAAGAGCAGCATTTAACCAATGACAAAATTCACAGCGGTTGGGAAAGAAGAAGGAATTTTAACAAGATACACAGGGAGAAGATAGATTAAGGGATATTATATTTAAGGGAGTACAAGAATTGAGATGAAAAAATGTATGATTTACTGACTGTGAAACTGATGAACTGCTCTGTAAACATTCACTCAATTCACAATAAAAAGTGAAATATATATATATAAAAAAAATAAAAAACAAAACAAAAAAACCTATACAGTGTTCTGCACACCCAGGATGGCCATGAGTTCAAATTAGTTCAATGGTAACTAACAACCACCACCGAGAGGAACGGGTGGGAATGGACGGGTGAAAGAACTCTGTTTGTTATGTATTATATATTTGTGCGTTTATAAAATTGTTCTTTAAAAAGCATTGATACTTATGGATGCAGTAGCTCAAAATACCAACTGAGAGGGAAGGAATCACACATTGAGGATCAGTCTTATCCCCTCTGTACACAGGGTTGATAGGGTTGGGTAACTTAGACATTGACTACCTAAAATGGGGTAGAGGGCAATGCAGGCACAAAGTGACTGGCTTACAAGTTTTCAAGAGGGAGTTTAGTTTCAGAGTGTATGGGGGAAGGTAGAATCTCCCCCTCGAATAGTTTTCATATTGTTTAGATGGGTCTGGTGAAAGGAGATGGGGATAAGATTCTTATGATTCAAAAGTGAATAATTGTTATCATGACTAATTGTGATTGTCACAACTGTAAAGTTGTAACAAAAAGGGGGGAATAGTTAATCTTACAGTCCAGGAAATGAGGACCCTAGGACCATCAAGGGAGAAGAGCATGAGCAGAATGTGAGGCCCTATCCAGAGAAGCAGCAACACCAAAGATGGAAGCAGAGATGAGGACATAGAGAGAGAGCCTCCGAGGACTCTAGACTCATGAAAAGAGAAAGGCTGTGTGCTGGCACCCAGGAGGCAGGCTTGTACAATGTGCCCTTTGGTTGGTTGTTTAAATGATTATATAGTCCTGGATGTGTTTGTGTCCATTCAAAAAAAACAAAAAACAGAGGGAATAAAAGCAAATACTGTTGAATGATGATGGATGGGGGACATTGTAATCATTGCAATGAAACAAAATATAAAAGGATGATTGTAAAACTGATGTTCTCCCATGTAAACTATCACTCAATTCACAATAAAAACTTTAAACAACAAATGAATAAAAAGCATTGAGCCCTAGTGTGGCACTTTAGGAAAAGTACTAGACAGCTAACCTCAAGAATGGCATTTCAAATCCACCATTCACTCTTGGAATCTCTATATAAGGTGGATATGAGTGGGAACTAACTTGACTGCATACAACAAAAACAACATCATGCATTAACTTTATCTTTTTTAAATTATCATAAAACTGAACACACATAACCTTCAAAATTAAACACCTAAGGGATGCATGAATATTAGAGACAGCTTTTTTTTTTTTTTTTTTATCTCTTATTAGCTTATGACTAACAACTTTCTGCTCCCATAAAGATTCACAGCCTAGGACTCTATATTGAGTCTGTGAGTTGGAACCAACTTGATGGCACACAAACACCATGAAGAGCACTATATGACATTCAAGTTTAATTTTCAAACATGTTTTTCAACAATGCTTAATTTTCCTTTCAGCTAGACTAACCTATATTTGAGTTTTTAATTAGAATAACCACTGATTTGGTGTTTTTATAACATTTATACGTATCTTGAGAATAGACCTAACAAATGGGAGCATGGTGGCTCTGTAGGATAATCACTGGACTCCAAACCACAAGATCAATGGTTTGAGCCCAACAGCTGCTTCATGGGAGAAAGACAGGCTTTCTGCTCACACAAAGATTTACAACCTTGAAAACCCTATACAGGGTTACTATGAGTCAGTATTGACTCTTTGGCACAACATTGACATTCATCTTTTCATTAGCATATTGTAAATTTCATTACAATATACAACCAACCCATGATGAATTTCATAGTGGATACTTGCAGTATAAAAATGACTGCTTTGCTTATTGTATCTTGAGAAAGTGGCTTGTCTCTACATGAGGTAGGAAAGTCAGTGCCCATCAGAAGAACCACTTTCTAGGACTGGAAGTTAAAGATAGTCAGTGAGTTGATAACTTGGTATGCTCACTTGATGTGACCACAGGGGGCAATGAGATAAGTGGAAGTGGGGGAAGCAACGAAGAGATGGACTGAGTTTGGAAATGTTACATTTGCACCTGTTAGTCCAAACCACAGTGGCAGATATGAGTGACAGACAGTGAGAAAGAGATGGGGCTAGCTGGTCTGAAGTGCAGGAAGGTGTGTGAACTCCCTACACTGTGGCTGATATCCACTGATACAGGGGCTAGGGATGAGCTTCCCAGAATCCAGCCAAATAAAAGAAATGACATTTGGTATCCTTTGTTGGTATGTTTTTGTTGCTTTTAAGTGCCATTGAGCAGGTTCCAACTCATAGTGACCTGTATACAGTTTCTAAGGAACAGCTAGTGAGCTTGAACTGCTAACCTTGCGGTTTGAATCAACCTTTCAATTGAGCACATTAACCCACAGCACCACACCAGGACTCCTTTGCTGGTATGGATTTCTACAATTTGAAGGCTTGCTCTAGGTTGGACTTTGCTTCTGGATGTAGATGGTCAAAGTTCCAACTGGACTAGAAGATTGTTTAGAGCAAGGAACATGTATTCTTAGAGTACTGGTTAAATTTTTTTGGTGTAAGATTCTGTCAATATGGTACAAACTCCAAGTAACCCTATGTACGACAGAATGAAACATTGCCCAATCCTGTGCTATCCTCACAATGGTTGCTATGTTTGAGGCCCTTGTTGAAGCTACTAGGTCAATTCAATGCATGGAGGGTCTTGTTATTTTCCTCAATTTTATCAAATATGATGTCCTTCTCCAGGGACTGGGCCCTTCTAATAACATGCCCAAAGTACGTGAAACAAATCTTCACCATACCTGTTTCTGAAGAGCATAAGGTTGTACTTCTTCCAAGGCACATTGGTTCATTCTTCTGGCAGTTCACGCTATATTCAATATTTGTTACCATCACTATAATCTGAATCCATTGTTTTTCAGTCTTTCTTCTTCATTGTCCAGCTTTTACATGCACATGAAGTAATTGAAAATGATTTGGGTGATTGTTGTTAAGTGCCGTCAAGTCATTTCTGACTCACAGCGACCCTGTATAGGGGTTTCAAGGAGTTGCTAGTGAGTTTGAACCACCAACCTGTGGTTCAAACTTATCTGGTGGTCCAGTTCTTTATTCTACATTGACACACCAGGACACCTTAGTCCTCAAACTGATATCTTTGTTCTTGAACATCTTAAAGAGGTCTTTTGCAGCAGATTTGCCTAATGCAATGCATCATTTTATTTCTTTCATGAATATTGTTGATCTGAGTAAAATGAAATCCTTGACAACTTCAATCGTTTCTTTCATTATCATGATGTTGTTTATTGGTCCAGTTGTGAAGATTTTTCTTTTTCTTTATGTAACCCAGTAATATGGGTTACAAATTAAATAAATATGGTAAAAGGATGCAACCTTGATGAACACCATTCCTAAACCATGCAGTAGTATCCCCTTGTTCTGTTCCAACCCCTACCTCTTGGTCATTGTACAGTTTGTCATGAACAAATTAAGTGTTCTGGAATTCTCATTCTTTGCAAAATTATTCGAAATTTAATCTGCTATTACTTATTTGATAAGGTTGGGCAATTTAGAAATTGTTTATGTAAAATGGAGGAAGATAAAGGCATTAACTAATTGACTAACATACTTTCATGAAGGAGCCTTGGTAGCATAGTAGGTTACATGTTGGACTGTTAACCACAAGATCAGTAGTTTGAATCCACCAGCAACTCTGTGGGAGAAAAATGAGGCTTTCTGCTTCCATACAGATTTACAATCTGGAAAATCCTATACAGGGTCACTATGAAACAGAAGCGATTTGGCAGCACACTACCACCACCAACAAAAGCATATTTTCATGAGTGTTTTTATCCTCAAAATTAGGGGAATGAAGGAGGATTCCCTCTGACTAGTTCTCTCTTTTCCTGAGCTCTGGGGAAGAGAGGGTGGAGGAAGATGGTGGTAGGATTGTATAATTCAGTTGTGACTGTTAATTTAAAGACTTAATTGTGATAGTAAAGACTGTAATTGTAGAATCTGTAAGTGTGAAAGAAAGGATACAAGGGAGGCATTGTTGGACTGGAATACATTGGCCAAACTTAGAGTTCTTAAAACATTTTTGCTATGCTGATACTTCATGAGGTTCAGAGCAAGGGAATGATTTTCTCTCAGGTAAAGTTTATTAGAGGCCAGAAAAGTTGAAGCCAAGATGATTCCTGGGAACCTGACCAGATCAGATGCATAGCTAAAGCCGACCTGAATGGCTGGTAACTGATTAACTTCACCCATAGGACTCTTTGCCCCACTCAAGGACTAACTGTTAATGACTGTTCTGGATGGGTAAGTTCATTGTTGTTGGTGGTAATTGCCATTGAGTTGTTTCTGACTCAGCGAACTTATACTGAATTTCTGAGCAGCTGGTGGATTTGAATTGCCAACCTTGTGATTCAGAGTCCAGAAGTCCTATAGTGCCATACCAGGAGTTCATGCTCACTGTTGTTATTGTTGTTGTTAGGTGCCATTGAGTCGGTACAGACCCATAGCGACATTATGCACAGCAGAACGAAACACTGCCCAATCCTGGGCCAACTTCACTATTGTTGCCACGTTTGAGTCCATTAATGTAGCCACTTGGCCAGTCCACTCGTTGGGTGTCTTCCTCTTTTTCTCTGACCCTCTACCTTACCAAACATGATATCCTTCTCCAATGACTGCTTCCTCCTGACAATATGTAGTGGTTACGAATTGGGCTGCTAACCTCAAGGTCGGCAGTTTGAAACTACTAGCTGTTCCGCGGGAGAAAGATGAGACATTATGCTCCCGTAAAGATTTGCAGCCTTGGAAACCCTGTGCAGAGTCACTATGAGTCAGAATCAACTCCACAGTACACAACAACAATCCACCAACAACCTGTCAGTTTGTCATGCTCACTGGGAGGGGTAAATTAAAGAAGAACCTTGGCTAGAAAAGCCATGATGACCTGAGTGTGACGGATCACTTTTACATGTCATCTTGTAAATGGCACCAAAAATGTGGGTTGTTATCTTGTTGCTAAGTGGTATGACTCATAGTGATTTGGGTCAGACTCATTGTGAACCTGTAAAGGGTTTCCAAGGAATGACTGGTGAGTTTGAACCACCAGTCTTGCAATTCAAACCAACCTTGGAGTCCAGCATTTATACTATAGTGTCAATTCACCTAAATTTGGGGAATCTAATACAGAGTTGCTATGAGCCAGAACCGACTCAATGGCACTTAACTGCAACACAACAATGCAAATAAGGTGCTTATGTCCCACCAAGGGGACTGGACAGCTTGCTGCTAATGTAAATCCAGTGTATGCCACACTTGTAGGGGTTGTTGCTAAGTGTCATAGAGTCAGTTCCGACACATAGCGACCCTGTACAGGGTTTCCAAGGAGCAGCATCAGTCCATAGTACCACACCAGGACTCCCTTGGAGGGATTGTTGCTGTTGTAAAGTGTAATTGAGTCAGTTCTGACCCACAGAGACCCTGTATAGGGTTTCCCAGGGGCAGCTGGTGAGCTTGTACTGCCAACCTTGCAGTTCAAAAGGCTTTGCAGTCTGGTGCATTAACCCACAGCGCCATGACTCCCTTGTAGGGGTTGTTGTTGTTGCTGTTGTTGTTAAGTACCGTGGAGCCGGTTCCGACTCATAGCGACCTTGCACAGGGTTTCCGAGGCTGAAAATCTTTATGAGAGCAGAAAGCCTCATCTTTCTCCCACAGAACAGCTGGTAGTTTCGAACTGCCAACCTTGAGGTTAGCAGCCCAATTTGTAACCACTATGCGTAGGAACATGCAAATAAAGTTTTTGAGACCTAATGAGAGGATTGGTCAGTTTTGCCATCGAGTAGGCTTAAAATGAGCCATCTAGAGGCAGAAATAAGGGGACCATTAGTGCCAAGGAGAGATGTAAGTGAAGCTTGTCCTTTGGACTTGAATTCCCCATGCTGAAAATTTCCTAGACCCAAGATACAGTAAGCTGTAAAACTAGAGATGGCATAGATGGTGAGGGATGACAGCCAGTGTGGTAAAGAAGCAGCAGTAGCAGTGTCAGACAGTGCAGTGGACTTCCTGGCCCACAGAGTAAGATTACAATGGGTTTGCCAAGCCATGGGGCAAGAGAGTTGAATGCCTTTAGGCCGAGGCTTTCTGGAAGAGTGGGGTGACCCTAGGCACTTACTGGTAGAGCTAAAGGGCTTTTTTAACACTTCCTGAGCAGGGCAGAGACCTGATTGATTGGCAAGTGGGCCAAGGACCAGAGAAAGACCTGCTTGTGGATATGGTTGAGAAGAGGCTGTTCAGATCAAAGAACTGTATTCTGTCATTTCTGATCCTGAATTGTAACCGGTTACTTCCCTAATAAAGTCCGTGACTGTGAATATGGTTTGTGACTTCCATATGACCACTGCAATGGATTATTAAACCCAGTAGAGGAGTAGATAGTGCCATGAGAACAGATAGTGTCAGAAATGGTACAAAGTTTGGAGAGCAGAGGTATGTGTGATCTCTACTTCATAGTAATCAGTTAAGAGCTAATGGTAATTCTCACTTTCTCTTGTGTAGATAGAGGACCTCAGATGCTTCAGCCACATCACTTTCACAGTTGCACAAAATAGGAATATTGAGTGCTAAATAATCTAGTAATCTTTTTAAAAAGCTTACCAAAAAAATCCTGTAGGGAAAATATGTTACAACATAGGCTTTATTTTTCTTATAGTGGCAAAATATAGATAACATAAATATTAAAAAACAAAAATACAGCCAGCTGACTGTGAAAATCAGCAAAGTTAACAGAACATAAAGTATGTTAACCATTCATATATATCTAACATATTACTCTATGTGAACTCTTATAGCTAAAGATATTATGTGAAAACAAAAACATTTTTTAGAAAATGTCTATTGATAGCCACCTCCAAAAATAAATTCTCAGGTAGGAAAATCATTTAAGGCTTAAACATCTATAATGTCTTAAAGACATGAATTGGCCATGGGGAGTAAAAGTGGCAAAAGTATGACATCTCAGAGTCTAAGGGAGAAGTTGAAACTCTATTTCAGTATAGATTGAGAAATACAGGAAATAAATTAGAAATTATCTTTAAAAACTATAAGCAAGATAATACCCATTTGACCTAACCTTGATGGCTTGATAATCAGAACTTGACTAGAGGAAGGTAAAAAACAATTTTTTATTTTTTGATAAAGGAAACAAGGGGAAATTGCTATAATTTTATGAACTTCACCTATACTTAAGGATGTTGTTGTTGTTGTTATGTGCCGTGGAATTGGTTTCGACTCATAGCAACCCTGTACGGGGTTTCTGAGGCTATAAATCTTTACAGGAGCAGAAAGCCTCATCTTTCTCCCGCGGAACAGCTGGTAGTTTCCAACTGCTGACTGTGAGACTAGCAGCCTGATTCGTAACCACTACGCTACCAGAGCTCCTTACTTATGGATGTAGTAGCTCAAAATACCAACTGAGGGGGAATGAGTTTTCACATCAAGTATTTATCCTATTCCCTCTATATACAGGGTAGATAGGGATGGGCAATTTAGGCATTGGTTACCTAAAATGAGGGGATGATAAAGCCAAGAAGTGATTGGCTTACACATCTTTAAGAGTGAGTTTAGTTTAAGAGTATGTGGGGGAAGGTAGAGTCCCCATTGTATACTTTTCATCTTGTCTAGATGGGGCTGGTGAAAAGAGATGGGGATAAGGTTCTTATGGTTTAATAATGAGAAATTGTTATCGTGACTAACTGTGGCTGTCACAACTGTAAAGGTAGATATTTTGTAACAAAAATGAAGGAGTAATTAATCTTACAGTACAGATACAGAGGACCTTAGGATCATCAAGGGAGAAGAGCACAAGTAGATTGCGGGACCCTATCCAGAGAAGCAGTGACACCAGAGATAGAGGTAGAGATGAGGACATGGAGAGAGGGAGCAGCTGAGGAATCGCAACTCATGGAAAGATAGGGACTGGGTGCTGGCGGCTAGGAGGCAAGCTTGCAGAATGTGCCCTTTGGTTGTTTAAATTATTATATATTCCTGTTTCTGTGTACATCTCCTCCTCCCCCCTCAAAAAACAAAAACAAAATCAGAATGGAAGCAAATTCTGTTGAATGATGATGCACGGAGGAGATTGTAATCATTGCAATGAAACGATGGAGTAAAGATGATGTTCTCCCATGTAAATAATCACTCAATTCACAATAAAAACTTTTTTAAAACCCCAAAAAATTAATCAGCAAAGATTTTTTTAGAATAATTCAAGAGTTTTCAAGTAAATATAAAAATCAGAAGGGTATCCAAATTATAATCTTTGTAACTTCCACCGAATGGCTTTCTGGATGGGTCTGGGTAAAGAAGTTGGGGAAAATGATGATCGGACTACATGATTTAATTGTGAGTGATTGTTAACATAGATAATTATGACTATGTTGTTATTAGGTGCTATCAAGTAGGTACTGACTCATGGACACCCTATGTACAATAGATGAGAAACACTTCCTGGTCATGCGCCAACCTCACAATCACTACATTTGAGTTCATTGCTGCTGCCACTGTGCCAATCCATCTCGCGGGGGTCTTGCTCTTGTTCTTCAATGCTCCATTTTAGCAAACATGATATTCTCCTCTGGAGTCTGGTCTTTCCTGGCAATATGTCTGAAATATGAGAGGCGAAGTCTGGCCATCCTGGCTTCCAGGAAGCAGTCTAGCTGTACTTATTCCAAAATATACATGCTTGTTCTTTAGGCAGTCCATGGTACTTTTAATATTATCCTCCAACTCTGTAGCTCAAATGCATCAATTCTTCTAATCTTCCTTATACACTGTCCAATTTTTGCATGCATTTGAGATTATTGGAAATACCATGGCTTGGGTTAGGGGCACATCAGTCCTCAAACTGACATCTTTGCTCTTCAATACTTTAAAGAGGTCTTATACAGCAGATTTTCCCAATGCAGTACAACGTTTGATTTCTTGACTGCTGCTTTCATGAGTGTTGGTAGATCCCAGCAAAATGAAGTCTTTGACAACTTACGTTTTTCTCTTTTTATTGTGATGTTATTTATTGGTCCATAGGTAAGGATTTTTGTTTTCTTTACATTGAGGTGCAACCCATACCAAAAGTCTCTGATCTTCATCAGTATTTTAAGTATTCTTTGCCTTCAGCAAGCAAGGGTGTATCATCTGCATATCACAGAATGTTAATGTCTTCCTCCTATCTTGATGCCATGTTTTTCTTCATACAATGCAGCTTCTCAGATTATTTCTTAGTATACAGACTGAATAACAGTAGTGAGGTTGGCCCAGGGTTGGGCAGCATTTCATTCTGCTGTGCATAAGGTCGCCATGAGTTGGTACCGACTCAATAGCACCTAACAACAAGTATGGTGAAAGAATGCAACCTGGGTTCACACCTTTCCTGAGTTTCGGTGTTCTCGTTTTGTTAGAATAACTGTCACTTGGTCTATGTACAGGTTCCTCATGAACACAATTAAGTGTTCCGCAATACTCATTCTCCGCAATATTACCAATAGCTTGTCATGAGATGCACAACCGAAAGCCTTTGCATAGTCAATAAAGCACAGGTAATCATTTTTCTGCATTCTCTGCTTTCAGCCCAGATCCATCTGATGTGAGCAAAGGTATCCCTCATTCCACTTCCTCTTCTGAATCTGACTTGAATATATGGAAGTTCTTTATCAGTGTATGGCTGCAGCCATTTTTGAATGATCTTTAGCAAAATTTTGCTTACATGGGATATTAATGATATTATCCAATGATATCTGCATTCCATTGGTGCTTTGGAATAGGCTCAAATATGGATCTCTTCCAGTCAGTTGGCCAGGTAGTTTTCTTCCAAATATCTTGGAATAGATGAGTGAGTGCCTCCAGTGCTGCATCAATTTGTTGAAAGATTTCAATTTGTATTCCATAATTCCTGGAGCCTTGTTCTTAGCCATTTCCTTCAATGCACCTTGGACTTCCTCCTTTAGTATCACTAGCTCTTGATCATATGCTACCTCTTGAAATGTTGGAGCATTGACCATTTCTTTCTGGTAGAGTGACTCTATATATTCCTTCCATCTTCTTTTGATGGTTTCTGCAGCATTCAATATTTTGTCCATTGTTGTTGTTAAGTGCCGTTCGGTCGGTTCCAACTCATAGTGACCCTGTATAGGGTTCCTAGGAGTGGCTGGTGAGATTGAACTGCCTCCTTGCAGTTCAAACTGACCTTGCAATCCAGTGCATTAACCTGTGGTGCCACACCATGATTCCATTTTGTCCATAGAATCCTTCAATATTTCAAGTTGAGGCTTGCATTTTTTATTCAGTTCCTTCAACTTGAGAAATGCTGAGTGTGTTCTTCCCTTTTGCTTTTCTAGCTCCAGGTCTTTGCACAGCATCATGCAAGACACCAGAGTACGACAAACTGACAGACAAATGGTGGAATTATGACTATAAAAACTTGGAATTCTAACATGAGCACTGATCAATTTTGTCATCCTGTTAGTATAAAATGAATCATCTTAGAAGCAGAAACAGAGAACCTCATTACCATCAGGAAAAAGCAAGGAGTAGAGTGTACCATTTGGTCCCTAAGATCACTCATTGAATGTTGAATCTCCTTGGCCCAGGAGACAGAATTGTGACATCATAAGACTGGTAGAGGAGCAATTGTAGCAGAACTAAGAGTCAAAGCAAAGGACAATGCCATGGGATTGCTACGTAAGGAGTAATGCTGGCTGCCTTTGGGCAGGAGGTTTGGTAGTAGAGTGAGTGGGATGCTTCCAGGCACTTAATTGGAAAGCTTTGCTTGGTAACTTACAGAATTAAAGCTGAGTGCCTTTGAGATGAGGCTTACAGCAGAGTACAACATCCTTTGAGTATTTACTGGCAGCCCTAAAGTAACTTTGTAACGTTTCCCTGGCTGGGCAAAGGCCAGGCCAATGAGTCAAGGGCCAGAGAGAGATCAACAAAAGGAGGTTATCTTAACCAAGAAACTGTATCCTGAACATTTCTAATATAACCTATTAACTTCCTAATAAATCCCATATTTGTGAGTATGGTCTGTGAGTTCTGTGTGGCAATTGCACAGATTTGTAGAACCCAGCTGAAAAGTAGAGTGCATGGGAGGGATCGTTTGTATCACAATTGGTAAAAGAAATTTGGAGGGTGGAGACATCCCTAACTTTAGTCTCATAGGAATCAGCCTTTGGCTCATGTGGAGTTTGATTCTACTTCTCTCTTATGAAGTTAGGGGAGGTCAGAGGCAACTACCCATGTCATTTTAACAACCTCTATTTTATGTGTTATCTACTATTAATGAAGTGGGAGCTGTAATCCTTCATGAGTTCAGAAACATCAACTCAAGGTAAAAATGTAGCTTGATGACCCTTCTAGGATGGTGAGACCTCATCTATCATACTTTGGATATGTTGTCAGGAAGGAACAGTCCCTGGAGAAGAAATCATACTTAGTTAAGTGGAGGGCCAATAAAAAAGAGAAAGACGCTCAGCGAGATGGATTGACACAGTGACAGCACCAATGGGCTCAAATATAAAAACAGTGTGAGGATGGTGTTTCGTTCTGTTGTGAACAGTGCCACTATCAGTTGGAACCTACTTCATGACACCTAACAGCAATAATTATTTATATTAAAATGTCTTTAAATTACAAGATTACTTAAAAAAAAAGAAAAGCTATTTTTTTCTCAAAAATTATCTTGAACTTTGATCAATAATAGAGAGTAAGAATCATTAGTTAAAATTTGTGCTAAGCATTTCAAAGAGCCAATCTATGTATTGTCTTTTTGAGTGATGTTATTGTTAAGTGTCATCAAGTCAGTTTAGACCTATAGAGAACTGATATAGGGCTTCCAAGGGGCAGATGGTGGGTTTGAACCACAGACCTTGTAGTTCACAGTCCTGTGCTAATCCTACAGAACCACACCAGGAGTCCCTCTTTAGGAGTAGTTCACTTCACTTCATATAAGAAATAAATAAAACTATCAATTGAGGAAGAGGTGGTATGGATCATGGGAAAAATATGAGGAGGAAGAAATGGACAATCCTGCAAAATTCTGCTACTTAAAAGCCATATGACCTTGGGTATCTCAAGCATTTTCTGTAATTCTTGTTTTCTTTCTTATCTGCAAAATGGAGATGAACCATGATCTACCTACTCCTAAATCTGTGCTGTTCAAAACAAATTTTTCTAAATTTAAATGAGAAGCCTTGATCAAATGTAGTATTTTATGAAGTTAATTCTCACACACATTTTATTACTGGCTTACTTTATTTTATTATTTTTTAAAAAATCTGTAAATAATATTAAAACTAAAATAATTGAAAACACAGTGGTGTTATAAGACTTAGATATTAATCAAATACTTTTCCTTTTTTTCTTGAAACTATGTTGTTTGACTTCTGATTCCTGGTTCCTTGCATACATCAGGTACTCAATAAAACTGATCAATAGAAGAAAGGGACAGAAAATTTATCTGGAAGACTGGAAATATGCCATGTGTGTCCCTGCACAGAGTCGCTGTGAATTGAACTGACTCAATGGCACATAACAGCAACAGCAACAACAACAACAACAACTTAAGAATTAACATAGCATAAATGTTCTTAATTTAAACACTAGACAGAATTTTCTATTTTAGCATTCTGAGACTAACCATCTAAAATTGTACTGATTTTCCAGAGTAGATAATTCAATACAAAAGGCAGAGCAGTGTCGTAGTTAACAGACGAATGGTCCATTCAACCATAGTTCCCACAGATATAATTGAAGTTAAGACTAGTACACATTTTTTATTATTACTGTTATTTAAATATAAAACAGTTAGAGCAGAATAAATACTTTTGATAAGTTACACAAAAGAATACTCTACAAGCAAGAGCAAAAACAAATAAAAATGTAAGTATCGTATTTATGTCATTCTTCCAAAGGTTTCTTTAAAGTGTTAAAGAGCAAAGAGGTGACTTTGAGGATTAAGGTGTGCCTGACCCAAGCCATTATATTTTTACATGGTATTCATGTGAAAGGTGGACAATGAATTAGGAAGACCAGAGAAGATACATTTGAATTACGGTGTTGATTAAAAAACATTGAAAAGTACCATGGAGACTTTCAAGTACAGTTTCAAAAACTGCCAGAAAAACAAATCTACTTTGGAAGAAGTACAGTCAGAATATTCCTTAAAGCCAGGATAGTGAGACTTCACCTCTCATACTTTAGGCATGTGGTCAGAAGGGACCAGTCACTGAAGAAAGACATCATGCTTGCAAAATTGAAGAGTCGGTAAAAAAGAGGAAGATCACTAGTGAGAGGGATTGGCACAGTGTCCAAAAAGGACTGAAATATAATGGCAATTGTGAGGATGGTTTGGTGTTTCATTCTGTTGTGCACAGGGTTGCCATGAGTTGGAACTGACGCGACGGCATCTAACAACAACAATAACAAATTTAGTCTTGTATACTTTATTTAAGGATCTCTGGTAGCATAATGGTTATGAATCGGGCTGCTACTCTCATGGTCAGCAGTTCAAAATTACCATAAATATGAGGCTTTCTGCTCCTGTAAAGATGTACAGCCTCAGAAACCCTATGCTGGGTCGCTATGAGTCGGAACCACCTCCAATATACTAAAGAACAATATACTTTATTTATGTAAATTACTACCCAGATATCTGTAGATAAATAGACAGACAGACAGACAGACAGGCTTCGGTTGAAGACCCAACCAGGGGAAGTGACAGCAGGTAACCTACCTCTTTCCCACTTGTCATCCACAGAAGCTGCAGAGGAGAGCTGTCACATTTTTCTGTGGTATAGAGTTTGATAACCAACGAAATCAAAACCAAACCCATTGCCATCCAGACAATTCCAACTCAAAGTGAACCTGTAGGAGAGAGGAGAACTTCTCCAGGGGGGGTCTGAGGCTGTAAATCTTTCAGGAAGAAGACCCCCTTATCTTTCTCCCATAGAGATGCTAGTGAGTTAGAACCGTCAAGCTTTTGCTTAGCAGCCTGATACTTAAACCACCGCAACACCAGGGTTCCTATTTGACAACCACAGTCTTATAGAATTGTTTTTATCTCAAGTTTGTATAGAAGCACTGTCAAACAGACCTGGAAACTCTCAGGAGGCTTGATTTTTTAGAGTTACCAAGTTGAACAAGAATCAAAATTTCCTAAAATTTCCTGTGTCTATGTATCAATAATCTATACTAATTTCATCAATACATTTCTGCTAGTTTTACAATTAGAATGATTCTTAACAGATGAAGGTTGTAAACTTCTGAGAACCACTCATTCATATATGTTTTAAACAAATATTTTTTTGATTGCGTATTATGATATCCTGTTGTATGTTGTCATAGGATAAGCACTTGACCACCAGGTGAGTTTGAACTGCAAGGTCGGCAGTTCAAATTCACCAGCTGCTCTGCAGAAACACTGTAGACTAGCTATGAATCTAATAGACTCAACAGCACTTAACAACTAACAACAAAAGCACTGGTCACTTGGTTAGCTATTGCAACAACATAATTTGCAGTGAATTTGCATAATTAAGGAGGGATGGGAGTCTTGGTGTGGTGCCATAGGATAAGCACTAGGATGCTAATGACAAAGTTGGCGGTTCAATCCTACCAGCCACTCCTTGGAAACTATATACAGAGTCACAATGAGCAAGAACTGACAAGATAATGGTGAACAACAACAACAACAACACTATTTCCCAACACCAAGGATAGTGTGAAGCCCATCCCAAGGAGAATGAACCGATTGCATATTTTGCACATGAATGCCTAAAACTGGTCAGTGAACCTAAGATGAAGGACCTTTCCTTAGCTGGTCAGCTCTGTTACATACTGTGGCTTGTTTCTTTCTTCTTTGTCAGCTAGCATGCTAGAAGACGGGTCATCAGACTACAACCCTCAGACTAAACCCAGGCTGCCTCCTGTTTTTCTAGTTGAAGCATTATTATAACACAACTAAACTTTTTGATATTTTTCTTCTCTAATTTATATAAATATGTTAATAAAATACATCCGAAATGAGCTAATGAGCCAACAGCTGTAAAGAATCTTTGATTTCGTTTTCCACAAGGTCTAATAAACCTGAAATATGTAACACTTTAAAGAGATTTAAGTGAGCTACCTAAATATGAATATTAAGACATTATATTGTAAAGAGCATACAAAAAAGATTTCATGTATACTGGACCTCTTACTCAAATTCTTATCATTCTCAGAATGTAACGATTAGAGAAATAATGTTGGATGGAATTTTGAGAATGCAATGGCATAAAGAAAACACTGTTCTAAGCCTCCACAACAATAAGTGAACTCCACTTGCTTAGGAATTGTCCATGTTGCTTTCGTGTTAGCACAACAAAGTTCAGTACCAGTAAAACCCTTGTAATTCTTTATACTTTATATAAAAAAGGAACGATTTTCTAGCAATGAAAACAAAATATATTGGTACCTTGATATTAATTACACATTTTTAAATATTTAATCAGCACTTGATACCTGAACTTTATACAAGACAGCATAACTAAACTTTTCTGTATTTTTCTTATCTAATTTATGTTAATGAGCAATAAAACAGATCCCATATGAGCTAATAACTATATAGAACTTTTGAGTTTGTTTTCTACAAAGACTAACAAACCTAAAATATGAAACACAAGAGATTTAAATGAACTACATAATGTGAATATCAAAACATTTCATCTTAAAGGACAAACCAAAAAGATTTCATGTCTCACTATAATTCTTATCCTTTCTAGACTAGTAATTATTAAGAAGATTACTTTTTAACTGTATTTGAAATTCTCTGATAAGAACACCCCAAGTAATACATTTGTATGAGTGATTTTAGGCAAGCCTGAATTGAGTACAGAATCTCATTTATTCATCTACCAAATCCAAACATTTAACTTTTAACTTAATTTAAGTATAGTATTACAAGTAATGTTAATGACTTCCGACTTCAAGAATTCTACATTACCTTAAATATACTGTGTAAGAAAAGAGTTGTTGTTGTTGTTAAGTACTGTGGAGTCGGTTCTGACTCATAGCGACCCTGTACAGG
>NW_006408524.1:38786764-38787726 GCF_000296735.1 Chrysochloris asiatica | reverse complement strand
GCTAGCACATCATCCCTATTTTAAGGACAGCTGATTAATAACCTTAATTCCATCTGAAACCTTAATTTCTTATTGCCATGTAAAATAACTTCATCAGCATGTGGGCTTCACTGGGAGACCACTATTCTGCCTACTTCACTTGGTCACATGCATATACTGTCCTTACATTTTGTTCTCTGTTTCTGTGTTTATCATCAAAAGCACTACTACTTAAAGAATGTTTCCTAGGGCTTCAAATAATAAATAAAATAATAAATAGTTGGTTGATAGGAAAAAGGATATAATAAGGAAAACACTTTGTGCATATTAAAGTAAGTATGAGATCTCTTGCATAATTCCATTAAAAAATGTTAATAGAACAGTTAAGTTTATCATCACAAGATTTGAAACATAAGACTCACATGACCTCAAAAGTGTCTTTGTTTCCCTAGCTTTCAGGTAAAGCATTTCACAACATATGCCACATGCCTGACCTCCTAAGGAGTCTACCTTTTCAGTGAACTCTTCCATCAGTTTGTCGTTGTTGTTAAGTGCCACTGAGTCAGTTCTGACACATAGCGAGTATGGGGTTTCCAAGGAGAAGCTGGTGGGTTTGAACCACCAATCTTGTGTGTATGCACACAACTTTTGTGCATGTACCTACTATGTGTGGCCCACACCTACTATGTGTGGTCTCCTTGTGACAGAAGCCATTTATGCAGTCAAACCATGACAAACCAGTTGCCACTGAGTTGATCTGGACTCAGGGCAACTCCATGTATGCGTAGTAGAACCACTCTATAGGGTTTTCGGTGGTTATGATCTTTCCAAAGCAGATTACCAGGACCTTCTCCAAGGCACCTTTGGGTGGGTTTGAAATGCTAAACTTTTGGTTAGTAGTCACGTGCTTAACTGATTTTTATACCAACAGGTTCCATTTATTCAGTGGTGGTGTTGGTAGGGTTGGTTTCAACTCATAACGA
>NW_006408524.1:38782915-38784434 GCF_000296735.1 Chrysochloris asiatica | reverse complement strand
GATGGATATCATGTTTGGTAAGGTGGAGAGTCAGAGAAAATGAGGTCCTTCTACTCAAAGATCCTAAAGAATACAGCTGTGGCCAGGACCTGTCTATCAGGGAATTAGGCTTGTGTGGACTAGAAGCCACTCGGATCCTCGTTTTATCCTTCAAGTTTTTGTCTCACCCAAGCTTCTCTGAGAAGCTGTCTTGTCCTGAAGGGTAAGGCGGACTCTTTTTCACCAGTGCCTCAGCAGTGGAGGCAATGGAACTGTGTTTGAAGAAGGACAATAAAACTGAAGCCTGGGGAAAATTTCTGAATTAAAAATGTACACTAAGCCAGTGTATGGGGTTGGACAAGCTACTGCTTCTTTAGTGAGGAAAATTGGCCTGGATACCGAAGGAGAAAAATGTGGAAACGCAGAAAAGCTTGCAGAATTTCTTTGTTCCAGAACCCCACCAGCGCTGCTGCTTCTGTTTCCCTGTGGGTCCCTCAAAGGTGAAATCCTACCAAGGATGCTGAAGGACAAAGGGGTCCACATTGAGAGTATTGTGGTCTATCAGAAGGCCCTGAACCCAGGGACTCAGGGGAACCTGGAGAACTACTGCTCCAAGCAGAATATCCCTGCCAGCATCACATTTTTCAGTCCCTCCAGTCTGACATACAGCCTCAAACCCATCCAAGAACTATCCTGTGACATCGTCAAGCAGATCAAGGGTCACTATGAGTTGGACCAACTCCACGACACACCACTGCAGACTGTTGTGACACTGTAGGATAAGCACTGGACTACTAACCGAAATGTTGGTTGTTCAAAACCACCAGCCACTCCTTGGAAACCCTATACAGGGTCGGCATGAACTCAACAGCACTTAACATCCACAACAATAGACTTTATGGACATGAGGGGAAAAAAAAAATTACTTTTTAAAGTTGAGGATGTAATGGGGCAAGGAAACTAGAAGAATATAAGGGGAAAGCAGAATATAAATAATGTGAATAATGATGCGTCGTAAAGAATGTAATCAATGTCACTGAAAAATGGGTGTAGAAATTGAATGGGAACCTAAACTGCTATATGCACCTTCACTAAAAACACAATGAAATATTATTTTAAAATAAAATAATATTGTGTGGAATTCCATAAATATACTATGAAGGCAGTAAAAGTGGTTTGGAACTATGGTTGAATTATGTTGTTAAGTGCCATAGAGTTGGTTCTGACCCATAGCGAATCTGTATAGGGCTTCCAAAGAGGAGCTGGTGATCTTGAACCGATGATTTACAGTCAATATTAAATTACTCCTGAGTGAAAAATATTATCATATGATAAACAAATCAGAATAATGTACTTTATTCCAAACTTCCATGGAATTAGTATCTAACAGAGATGAATATCATAAATTCTGTATAGCATTTGAGATTATGAAGAAATTTGAATTTTAAACTTGTCATAAACGGGTAATAATAATCATATAACACAGTAATATAAATTTGTTAAATAAATTCTTTAACAATAATAGTAAATATGCATAATA
>NW_006408524.1:38747823-38782815 GCF_000296735.1 Chrysochloris asiatica | reverse complement strand
AATAGTAAATATGCATAATATTTTAAAAGATCAAGAAAATATTTATTTTATCTTCTAAAATAATAATGTTAACTTCACTATATATTGTTTATAAAATGCAGTTTTTTATCATTTATATAGTGTAAACTTGACATTATTATTTTAAAAGGATAAAATAAACAAGGACTTTTCTTTTGAGTTAAATAGTTTCATACAATCAACAACTACCTCCCAATGACAGTTTATAATTGTAAAACTGAGATTTCTATTGGTCAAATAATTTGCCTTGCTGTGAATTAAAAAGTGGCATTATCATCATTCGAAAAATTTTGTGCTCATTATTTTTAAACATTTTCTATAAATATCTATAAAATGAGTAAATATTATTAGGACTGAAGTGTGGTGAAACTGGGATTAGAACACAATAGAAAGTACTATAATCGCTAGATTTGTGCTAATTGTTTTTAACCACATTCCGAAAATATTTGTAAAATGATTTAACAGTATTAGGATTGAAATGTGGTGACACTGGTATTAAACGCAATAGGAAGTACTTTAATCACTATTTTTCTTTTTGTAGTTTGAAATAGAGTTCTTGCTATTTCATATTATTGCTTTCTGCTCTCATCAAGATTTACAGTCTCGGAAACCCTGTGAGTTGCTGTGAGTCAGAACTGACTCCATGGCCCACAATCACCACCACCGCCACCATAGTAAACAAAGGAGCCCCTGGGCTCTATACGTTAAGCACCAAAATGAAAGACACATTCTAGCTTTAAAGTTATGAATAATTTTTAAGATTTTCTCCAAAGGTTTTTGATTAATATGATTCTTTAACATATTGTTTCAAAATTTGCATCAAATATGTATATAAACTATTAGGCAAAAAGAAGAAGGAAACAGCTCTCCTGAGTCTGGTTAAATATAAACAATCTTGCAGTTGCATAGGGTGAATATCTACCATCTTGATTCAAGAGTCTGATTTATATTTATGCAACCCCATTACTACTATGTTAAATTTTCTATAAAATATTTCCAGAAATATGGACTTGGTTTATTTCTATCTTAAATGAATTTTTAAGTTCAAACCAATATCACTTTAATGGCAAGCTTAATGTATTTTGAAAAAGAAACAAAATCAGTGTTGTATGTTCTTCAGGACCAATTTTCTTCCATGTCACATTTTGTTAGTTATTATTTCATGAATTATCAAAACAACTGATACCTTAGATCTTACATATTTAAAACTATAACTTCTAAGAAACTATAACTTCTAAGGCAGAGGAACATTTTGCTGGCCATTAGTCTGATTTTCATTACGATCATCTTTAAGTAAAATTAACAAGACAAATATTGGTTTATATAATATATTAAATATAAAACTTGTTGTTGTTTTTGTTAACTGCCTTCAAGTCAGTTCCAACTCATAGCTACCCTGACAGGATTTCCAAGGACCAACTGTTAAAAGATACTTCCACAAATTAATTTTAGTCTTGTTACATAGAAGTGACCTATGGAGTATTTAAGCTCTTATCTCAATACTAATTAGGAATGTGGATAAGCCTGTAGACTAAGCCTTTGAACTAAGAGATGTTTTAATATAGTTAAAAGGTTTTATAAAAAAGAAAAAAAAATACATATGCAATAGACTATATGTGCTTTTGGAGTCCTGATGTGTCATTGTTGGATTAGCACTAGATGGCTAATCACAAGGTTGGAGGTTCAAATCCACCAGCTGCTCCTTGGAAACCCTATACAAGGTTGCAGTGATTCAGATCCAAGTCTACAGCACTTAAAAGTAACAACATATGTGCATTTGAAGTCTAAACTATATATGATCAGGCTAACTAGAAGGTCAACAGTTCAAACCCACCAGCCACATCTCAGGAAAAAGATGAGGCTTTTTTACTCCTGCAAATACTGAGTCGGTACCTAACAACAACAACTAGGGAATGGCAAACTACAATCTGTGGGTTAAACGTTTCCTGTGGCCTGTTTTTAAAATCTATGAGCTAAGAAAAGTTTTCAGATTTTTAAAGGGTTGTATAAAAAGCAAATTATATATATATATTTAATTATAAAATTTATAGTCTTATATATATATATATATATAAGTATACATATATACAAAGTCTAAGTCTAAACTATGTATAATCTCTTTCATAGTCTTTCACACATATATATGTATATACATGTATATATATAAAAGACTATATGTACTTTGGAAGTCTGAACTATGCATAATCTGGCCCTTTACCAAATAAATAAATAAATAAATAAAAATTGCTGATCCCTGCTATAAATAATTTATCTTTTTTTTTTCTTATTCAGAAACTTATATGGCCAACATTCAGAATCTACTTAAAAAGCAAAGCAAATTACAGATAAACAGAATGCTTAGATATCAATTCTACAAAGTCATGTATCATAAACCTGTTCTCATGCAAATGAGCCTAATCAATACATCAGTTATTAAAGATGTTTCACATTAATGTATTCTATCCTCAAATAGTTTTATATCCTTAACATTATGATGTCTATTTTAAAGAAAAGGAAGCAAATCTCTGGGAGCTTGACTTTACTTTAGAAGAATAAATTGTTTTCACTATGTACTAATGGATATATTTTAGGTAAGAAACATAATCTCGTCATAATTGTAAACTTTCCAACTTCCTGCCTGTAATAAACATTAGGCTGAGCACAAACTCCTAGATTTAAGCATCAAGAAAAGCGGGGTTTTTTCAAGTCTTATACTTTAACTTTTTTATTTAAAAAGTGCCAATTTGTGTTTTATGTAGTTCAACTACTGAACCCAAAATCATAATTAAAGATTTTCATTTGAGACAATTACATCTGGAAAGTCTTTCATTGAATAAATAATTTGAAATTTAATGGCTTATGGCTTCCAGGTCATTTAGTATGTCCAAGTAGTCTCACAATAAACAGCAGTAAACAATTTGATGTGAGGTGGGGTGGTGGTCTGCCTCCCACTACTTGTAACGGGGTGAGCCATAACTAGACAATAACAAAACTCAAGATTTTCATCTTAAGGAATTTAATAAAATACGTTTATTAAGCACTGTCTACATTTTTATGAACTTGATTTCCTGTATAAATTATATGTAGAGTGTAAAGGAATGCTTATAAAGAGGACTGTTGTTATTGCTGGTGGTGGTGGTTGTGTGTCGTGGAGTCGGTTCTGACTCATAGTGACCCTGTACAGGGTTTCCGAGGCTGTAAATCTTTACGGGAGTAGAAAGCCTCATCTTTCTCCCATGGAACAGCTGGTAGTTTTGAACTGCTGACCTTGAGGTTCACAGTCCCATTCATAACCACTATGCTACCAGAGCTTCTGAGGTGCTGTCAAATCATTCTGACTAATAGCGATCCAATGTACAACAAAATGAAACACTGCCCCATCCTGCGCCATCCTCACAAATGCTGTTACTCTTGAGCTTATTGCTACTGCCTCTGTGCCAAACCATCTCACTGGGGGTCTTCCTCTTATTTTCTGACCCTCCATTTAATCAAGCATAATGTCCTTCTCCAGGGACTAGTCACTCTTGTTAGTATGCCTGAAGTATCAGAGACTAAGTCTCCTCATCCTGAAGGAGCTCTGGTAGCGTAGTGGTTATGAATTGGGCTGTAAACCTTAAGGCCAGCGGTTTGAAACTACCAGCCGCTACTACTTTTTCCAAAACAGATTTGTTAGGTCTCAGTACTTTTAATATTGTTCTCCAACACAATAACTCAAATGCATCAATTCATCTTTGGTCTTCCTTCTTCATTTTCCAACATTCACATGCCTATGAGGCAATTGAAAATAACCATAGTTTAGGACAGTTGTACCTTAGTTTTCAAACTGATATCTTTGCTCTGGAACACTTTAAAGAGATCTTGTACAGCAGATTTGCTTAATGCAACAGGTTGCTTGATTTCTTGATGGCTGCTTCCATGAGTGTCGATAGTAGTGCCAAGCAAAATATAGTCTTTGACAACTGCAATCTTTTCTCCATTTATCATTATGCTATTTATTGGTTCAGTTTTGAGGATTTATGTTTTCTTTACGTTAAGGCACAACCCACACTGAAGGCTTTGATCTTCATCTGTAAGTGTTTTACGTCCTCTTCGTTTTCAGTAAGTAAAGTATCATTTGCATATCACAGGTTTTTATTGAGTCTCCTCCAATTCTGATGCCATATTCTTCTTTAAGAAATTCAGCTTCATGGATTATTTGCTCAGCATACAGATTGAATAAGTATGATGAAAAATACAACCCTGGTGCACATCTTTCCTAATTTTAAACCAGTCAGTGTTCCCTTGTTCTGTTTGAATGACTCCCTCTTGATCTAGGTACAGGTTCCTCATGAGCACAATCAAGTGTTCTAGAGTACCCATTCTTTGCAATGTTACCGATAACTTGTCATGATCCACACAATTAAAAGTCAATAAAACATGTGTAAACATCTTTCCTGCATTGTAGGATCAGCACCAGACTTTGAATCACAAGGTCAGCAGTTCAAACCCAACAGTTATCCCTTGGGAACCCCATACATGGTAGTCATGAGTCTGAACTGACTCAATAGCCCTTAACGGGAACAACAACAAACATATTTCTGGTATTCTCTGCTTTCAGCCAAGATTTATCTGATATCAGCAATGCTATCCCTCATTCCATATCTTCACATGAATACAGCTTGAACTTCTGGCTGTTCCCTGTCAGTATACTGTTACAGCCATTTTTCAGTCTTTCACAAAATTTTACTTGCATATGATACTGATGATATTGTCCGATGATATCTGCATTCAGTTGGTTCACCTCACTTTAGAGGGGAAACAAATTAGGTCTCTTCCAATCAATTTGCTAGGTAATTGTCTTCAAATTTTCTTTGCATAGTCGAGTGAGTGTCTCCAGTGCTCTATCAGTTAGTTGCAAGATTTCAATTTGCATTCCATCAATTCTCAGACCCTTATTCTTTGCCAATGCCTTGAGTGCTCTTTGGACTTCTTCTTTCAGTTCCATTAGCTCTTGATCATGTGCTATCTCCTGAAATAGTTGAACAGAGACCATTTCTTTTTGGTACAGTGACTCTGCATTCCTTTTATCTTCTTTTAATACTTTCTGTATTACTTGAAATTGACTTGTATTGACACTTTTGAATCAAACATACATGTCACTAGGACATGAATGACAAACTGAAGTATAATGCTGACAAACTGAAGTATAATGCTGTAAATGATAAGATAATATCCATATGCCTACAAGAAAGACCAGTTGATACAATTATGAGGGTAAGCATCATTACAAAATCAACCTTTAGTAAATAAAAATAGCAAAATGTGAAGATTGTGTTTGTTGACAAATACTCCATGTAAGACACTCATTTTTGAAAGTGGCTTTTCCATCACTTTTAACCTTCTCTGAAGAATCCTATACTCTGTATACCATGTGAAAATGACAATTGTAGCATCCTCAAGGGACTCAAACCATGTTATCCTTTAAATGCTCTTTGAATTTCGTGAACAAAAAGAAGCCTGAATGAATCAGACCAGGGTTGTAGGATGGATGGGATAAGTTTTCCCAAGGAAATTCTCATAGGACAGCTGGTACTACCTTACAGCAGGTACATTGTACCTGGAGCAGGTACATTGTACTGGTGGGAAAAAAATCCGTGGTGAAAGTTTCCTAGTATTTTTCTTACTAATGAATTTTTTAATATTCAAAATATTTCTTCATAATAAGTCCCTGTTATAGACCTGTGTCCTTTGAGAAAACCTATAAAGATTACCTCTTTGAAATTCTTAAGAACAGTAGTCACCATAAGCTTCTGAGCTGATCTCTCTGCCTTGAATGTAACTGGTCCAGCAGATCCTCTTAGAAGCCACTGTTTTGATTTGGATAGTTTTTGAAGACAACTTACCCAGACAAAGATAAGTGTAGTATGGACAGAACTTGTCTGCAGCTATCCACTGATTACAGAGACAGGTTTAAACATGTTTTGCTTGGAATACATGTTTGTGTACATGCACGGAAACACTAGTTGCAATACTTTTTGATTTATCCTCATATCATTCAACTATATGAGCTAAAAACTAACCTCAAAGATGTAGAAACTGAAATTTTTTCCAATGTGTACAGTCATACATTTATCAAACATGCAATCAAATACACTGATATTACTGGTGATTGGAATGAGAAAGTTAGAAACAAATAAGAAAGATGAAAAATTGGGAAACATGCCTGTGGTGATAGAAAGCTAGAGATCACAGAAAAACATGGTAGAATTTTGCAAGACCAATAACTTATTCGCTGCAAATATTTTTTCTCAGTAACATAAATGGTAATTGGACATGGACAGATGGAAGATATAGGAATCAAATTGTCTACATCGGTGGGGAAAAAACAGGAGAAACTCACTATCATCAGTCAGAACAAGGCCAGGGGCCAACTGTGGAACAGATCTTCAACTGCTCATATGCAAGTTCAAGCTGAAACTAAAGAAGATTAAAACAAGTCCATATAAATCAAAATATGGTCTTCAGTATATCCTATATGAATCTAGAGATGATCTCAAGAGCAGATTTGATGCAGCAAGCACTACTGACAGAAGAGCAGATGAGTTGTGGGATGGCATCAAATACATCATAAAGAAACCAAAATGTCATTTAAAAGACAGGAAAGAAAGAAAAAGTCAAAATAAATGTCAAAAGAGACTCTGAAACTTACTCTTGAACATAAAATAGCTAAGCAAAGGAAAAAAATGATGAAGAAAATAAACTGAACTGATATATCAAAGTGTGGCTCAAGGAGACTAATTAAAATATTATAATGAATTGTGCCTTAAGACTTGGAATTGGAAAATCCAAAAAGAAGAATATGTTTGGTATTTCTCAAGCTGAAAGAACTAAAGGAAAAAAAAAATCAAGCCTGTGTTACAAACTTGAAGGAATCCATGGGCAAAATATTAATAAACACAGGAAACATCAAAAGAAGATGGAAGGAATACACAGAGTCAATGCGCCAAAAATAATTATTCGGTGTTCAGTTATTTCAGGATACAGCATATGATGAATACTGCATACTGAAGAAAGACTTTCAATCTGTATTGAAGGCATTGGTGAAAAACAAGGTTGCAGGAATTGATGGAATACCAACTGAGCTGTTTCAACAAACAGATTCAGTGTTTCCGGCGTTCAGTTGTGTATGCCAGGAAATTTGGAAGACATACCTGGCAAACTGTGTATCTGTGTTCATGTCATTCCAAAGAAAGGTGATTCAACAGAATGTCGATTACTGAACAATATCACTCATATCACATGCAAATAAAATTTCACTGGAGACAAGCAAAAAGAAATTGCAGCAGTATATAAAAAAGGAACTTCAGAAATTCAAACTGGATGCAGAACAAGACTTGGACTGAGGGATCTCATTACTGATATCAGATGGACCTTGGATGAAAACAGAGAGTACCGGAAATGAGTGTTTTATTTATTATGCAAAGACATTCGACTGTGGGGTTCATAACAAACTATGGATAACATTTCAAAGCATGGGAATTCCAGAACTCTTTACTGTGCTTATGCTGATGCAACAATACAACAAGAGGCAGTTGTTCAAACAGAAAAAGGAAACACTGCACAGCTCAAAATCAGGAAAGGTGTAAGTATACTGAGAAAATAATCTGACAAACTAGATGATCTGAAGAAAAATGCAACATCAGGATTGGAAGAAGACTCATTAGCAAACTGTGATATGCAGATGACCCACTTTGCTTGCTAAAAGCAGAGGACTTACCTGAAGCACTTACTAAAGAAGATCAAAGAGTACAGTCCTCAATATGGTTTATACCTCAATATAAAGAAAACAAAAATGCCCACTGGTAGAACCAATAAGCAATATCACAAAAAATGAAGAAAGCGATGAAGATGTCAAAGATTTCATATTATTTGAATCCACAATCAGTATACAGGGAAACAGCAGTCAGGAAATTGAATGCATTGTGGTATGTAGATCTGCAGCAAAAGATCTCCTAAAAGTGTAAATAACAGTTATCACTTTTAAGACTAGCATATCCTTAACCCAGGTCATGGTATTTTTGATTGCCTCAGGTGCATGTGAAATTTGGACCATGCATAAGGAAGAGAGAAAAATAATTGATGGCTTTGTATTATGGTGTTGGTGAAGATTAAATAGACCATGATTGCCAGAACAACAAATTTGTGTTAGCTAAATACAGCCAGAGTGTCCTCAGAAGTGAGAATGGCAGGACTTCATTTCATGTGCTTTGGACATGTTATCAGAAGTCCTGGTGAAGGACAACATGTTTGGCAAAGTAGAGGGACAACAAAAAAGAGTTAAGACACTCAATGAGATAGACTGACAACGGGCTCTAACAACGGGCTCAAACATTGGAACAGTTGTGAAGATGGCATTGGACTGGGCCAGAAAGATGTTTACCTGTGCTTTGTTAACTACACAAAGGCTTTTAATTGTGTGGATCATGACAAGCTATGGACAACATTGAGAAGTATGAGTATTCCAGAACACTTAATTGTGCTCATGAGGAATCTGTAACTGGACCAAGAGGCAGTTGTTTGAACAGAACATGGGAACACTGAATGGTTTAAAATTAAGAAAGGTATGCAATAGGGTTGTATTCTTTCACCATACTTATTCAACCTGTATGCTGAGCAAATATTCCAAGAAGCTGGGTTCTATGAAGAAAAATATGGCATCAGGATTGGAGGAAGACTCATTAACAACCTGAGATATGCAGATGATACAACCTTGCTTGCCGAACGTGAAGAGGACTTAAAACATTTACTGATGAAGATCAAAGAGCACAGCCTTCGGTATGGATTACATCTCAATGTTAAGGAAACAAAAATCTTCACCACTGGAGAAGAATATTGAAAGTGCCATAGGCTGCCAAATGAACTAACAGATATGTTTTGGAAGAAGTGCTGCCAGAGTGCTCCTTAGAGGCCAAGATGGCCAAACTTCGTCTCTCATACTTTGACATATTGTCAGGAGGGAACAGTAACTGGAGAAGGATATCATGTTTGGTAAGGTGGACGGTCAGAAAAAAGAGGAAGACACCCAACGAGATGGATTGGCCAAGTGGCAGCATTGATGGACTCAGGCGTGGCAACAGTAGTGTTGTTGGCCCAAGATCAGTCAGTATTTCGTTCTGCTGTGCATAAGGTCACTATGAGTTGGTACCGACTCGATGGCACCTAACAACAACAACCAGGGTCACTATGAGTTAGATCTGATTCAATGGTATCTAAGAACATTAACAAACAAGTCCAAATACTGTATGAATTCCTTAAGGACTAAACAACTTTTTGAAATTAAGTAAATCCAAATGAAGCTAAACTCTGAATATTCACTGAGAATCAAAGGTAATTTTACCTACTACTCACTACGTTGTTGTGGTTAAGTGCCATCGAGTCAGTTCCAACTCATAGTGACCCAAGAGGGGTTTTTGAGGAGTGACTGGTGAGCTTGAACCACTGATCTTACAGTTCAAACCGACCTTGCAGTCCAATGCAGTAACCCACAGAGCCTATGATGCTGTTGTTGTTAAGTGTCATTGAGTCAGTTCAGACCCGCAGTGACCCTGTAGAGGGTTTCCACAGAGTGGCTGGTAAGTTTGAACATCAACCTTGTAGTTCAAACCACCTTGAAGTTCAATGCATTAACCCACAGCGCCATATCTCACATTAAAAACAATAATAGAAAATTTCATATTCTATTATTTTGTGAATTAATAACAGACGTCTGGGCATAAGGAATGCTAGGTGCAAAGCAAGTGTCATGTTGTCTGGGATGGATAAGGTTATGTGTCAACTTCTCTGGGCCATGATTCTCAGTGGTTTGGCTGTTATATAATGATGTAATATGGCAGTTCCACAATGATGTGGTCACCCTCCATGGTCAATTTCCATTTAACAATCTGATCTTGGGACCTAGCCATGTCAATAGTGAGGAGTGACTGTACTATAGGATCATGCTACTGAAAAAAAAAAAAATTTAAATATATATTTGTGGTAGTTTATTACAGCTTTGCCAGGTTACAGCTTTAAAAATAGCTCTTGGGTCAACATTCATTCTCACTTCATCTCACTTATTCTACCTCAGTAACTATCACTTCTGCTTGAGTTAGACAAAATTTTAGCCAGCTTTGCCCACATTTGTATTTTACAACCAATTTGGGGGTCCCAGTACAGCTGTTGATAGCTTTGTAAAAGGTCTTAACCTTCTTCTGTGAGTTGCATGAATGGAAGAGAAACTAAATATGTTTCTTGTCTTGAAAGTCAGGTGGAAAAAGTTCTAACTATACAGAAAATTCTCCTTCTATCGACATCTGTCACATCACTTAATTCTCTCCTCTCCATCCTCCCCCTTAATAACTGAATGCTAAGATTTTGATGGCATCTTTGAAGTTCCTAGAGTCACTAAAAGACATGGCATAGCTTGTGAATGAATTCATTTAAGAAAATATAATCCAATGTCACGGTGAATATTATCATCTCCACTGAAATATGGAGGATTTCTGGCAAGAAACTCAGTTCATATGCTAAATAGTCATGCTGATACATTATTTAACTTTTTTTCTGGTTCCAGGACAATGAGAATCTGATGAAAGGTGTAATTCTGCAGTAGAAAAGCATTTGCATAGATAGACACAGAATTTTCCATGTAACTTTAGGGAGCTCACAGATCACTTGGAATCAGACCAACAACTCCAGTTTAGGAAACTCTGATCTCATCCAATCATTTCATTTCAGAGATAAATAAATACTACTCCAAAGAGGTGATATCTTATGCCTAATGCAAGACAGTGAATTAGCAGCAAAAACATATACTTTTTTTTTCACTCCAAATATAATGCCCTGAAGAGACTCTTAATCTCTTTGGTAACAAAGACTTCAAAGTTAGCTGCAGGAAGCATCTCCAAAAGAAAGAAATATTTCCAGAGTTTTTGAAGCATAGGGATTGCTTCAGAGCATCAATGCTGTTTTTTCTAAAGAGCCAAGAAGTGAATTTCATAAGTTTATTCTTGTTATTCTGATTTGGAGAGACAGAAATTATGAAGATAAGCTACTAGAATCTTAAAAAGTACCTGGAAGGACATCTGAGAGTTGAGAGAAAGTTCTTATATGGAAACAATATGCTTCTGCAACAAGTCTGTATTCATCAGAACAAAAACAAGTCATCCTGAACATTATTGTAATTATATTAATAAAATAATAATATTAAATAAATTTCTAAAACAAACCACATGTTTCAGCTGGCCTTCCTAGCTCCTCCCTTTCTTCACAAATCTATTCTAGTTAATGCTTCTACTATGTACCCTAACAGCAAGCCCCAAATCTGAGGGTTAGTCTAGGCAATAGCTCATTATTGGGCCTCGCAATCTCTAACAGTTGACCTGGAGTTGACCTGGACTCATGATGACTCCATTATGTGTCAAACAACTGTACTCCATAGGGTTTTCATTGGTTAATATTTCAGGAGTAGATTACTAGTTCTGTCTTCTGACGTGGCTCTTTTGGTTATCTGTTGAGCTAATCTAGGACACCTTTCAGTCTATGCTATGGTGGGAAGGAGTGTTAATGGTGCATTGGGTAAATACAGGAGCAGATCACCGAATAAGCAAGGTAAGCACAGACTTACTTGTACTTACTTACTAATCTGTAGTAAACAATTTCATGTGTGAAACTGTAGTAAGCACAAGGGAAGCACTGTGTAAATTCTTTAATTCTATCAGAAAGTGTGCTTGGGGTTGGAAAAGAGACAGATACTAGCCATATCTTTATGTGGTGAAAAACTGAAATTGTTCAGTACAGATTAACAAGTAAGCATAAATAAGCTTTATTGATTGATCCAACAACGGTTAAACATTTGGCTTTTAACTAAAATGCTGGTGATTCAAATCCACCAGATACTCCATGGGAGAAAGCCTTGGCAGTCAGTTTCTATAAGGATCATCATTTTTATTATCTTTTATGGTTTCATATTGACAGGTAATGATATTTGTTTTTCAGCCTGTATTAAAGATCATATTACAATGTTTTCCCATATTGTATTTCAATTCATTTTATTTTGAAAAAAGTTCTTTGTTCTCGCTGAAAAATTATGGATGCTATTTGTATTGCTTTATATTCATTATTTTTAAGAGAAAAAATAGGGCATCTCGAAAATTAAAATTAAGAATTGATCTTTATGTTATTGCATGATAAAAAAAAAACTGTTATATCCTGAAATTCTGAATTTTATATTCTAAGCTTAGTAAGTTAGCTAGTTTCTTTTTTTAAATGATATATCATACACTTCAAAGCAGAAAAAAGAATATTCTAGAATGTCATTTAGAAAGAGTTGTCCTTGGTAATATAAATTACAAGCCTTTCACCTACCCCAAGTGTTTAGAACCTACCAAATGGATCATGTTGACTACAATATAAAGGAGGAACTTACTAGCATGGCACCTAAGGTCCCCCACTTTACCTCATCTTTGGGTTCGTTATTCTACCTTAAATAATATGTAGTGAAAGAATTCTTCCTTTGTGTAATCTTTTAATTTTACATATTAAACACTATTATCATCTATAAGGGAGAAAGATGAGGTTTTCTGCTCCTGCAAACATTTAAAAGCCTATACAAGGGTTCTGTGAGCCAGAAGCAACTTGAAGGTACTTAAGAACAACATCATCATTATATACACTTCCCGTTCTGGAGTTTCTAGGGCACAAAAACAACAACAAAAATACTATGGGCAATAAATATTTTCTAAATAAATGGAGGGAGGGAGCAAAGGGACTCAAACAAATGAACGACACAGAAAGTATAGGTGAAAATTTTCAAAAACTAATGTCCTTTTAGCTAATTTTATATTCTTGGTCTCTCAAGATGTTTATTTTGTAAATTTTATATATGTCATACTCTATTTACAACAGCATAGAACAATCTGGCATAATATTAATGTGATAACCCAAAAGTTTATTTTTCATGATCTCTTAATGTGTGGGCTGACTATCTTGTTATTAAACAGTATGTTTCTCCTTATACATTAAAGATTATTTGTGGTAGATACTGTTAACTGTCCACCAAAATCTTTTCCTCTTGCATAACAAATAAGCGTGCCTGGGACATGACTGCCCTAAGGTGACTACCCTTCCTAGTGACTGCATTCCCCATCTACCCTTGCAACATGTATTGACACATGCTTAAAAGGAAACCATTAGCCCAAGACTTTTCTGTTCCTGTCTTCTCACTGTTATTTAGAATGATATAAATCAGAGTAAGTCTGGAAATTATTATTTAAAATAGCCGAGTTTCTGACGGGATGAAGTAGAGCTGCTAGCAGACTTGGATTACCTACTTGGACTGTTACCCAAGAGGAAAACAAACTTCTGTTTTATTTGAGTCATTGTAATCTCTTTGTCCTGGTGTAACACTACAGGTAATGCACTGGACCACAAGTCCAGTTTGAACCACAAGGTTGGCACTTTAAACTTACCAGCCCCCTCCTCAGAAACACTTTATAGTGTTACTACTAGGAGTTGGAACCTATGTATGGCACTTAACAACAACAACAACAATCTATTTGTTACAGAAGTTTAGTCTTTTACGCTAACATATATTGTATCAAATTGTTGTTTGGAGTCCTGATGTGACCCTGTAATCAGGACACTGTATAGGATTTCTGTGGAGCAATTGGTAGGTTTGAACTGCCAACCTTGTGGTTAGCAGGCCAGTACTTATCCTACAGAGCCACCTCAATACTCCATATCAGGTATTGGAAGATTACAAATCTCTGTATGTTCCTGAACATATTATCTTTTTATCCAATTTTAATAAATCCTCAAAGCAGATATTTTTAAATGAGCAAATATTTTAAGATTTATAATGAGAACCATATCTTCTGAATAATAGAATCCTTTATATATAAAACCTGATACAAAAAGTTAAAATTTTTAGCTACATTTATAAGTGATTTGCTGATGAAGATCAACCAACTTTTATCAAGAATGGACACCATAAAATTCCCTGTTATGAGACCCTAGAAAAAAGGGAATATAAAGATACTAAAAAAGAGCCATCTGGTGTAAATCCCACCAGGGTGATGTTTTCCATAAATCATTGGGTTACTTTAATTTTTTTTTTTTGAAGTTTAAGAGTATTTTCTAAATCATTAAACACAACCAAGAAAAGTGCCAGGGTCTTCAATACACATGGAATATTTACTGACTAAAGGAATTACAGAATTTTAGAAGAAAGACAGAACCTTAAGTATAAATACAAGGTTGAATTATTATTTAAAATTTAGTTTCTGCTAAATTTCAAGTTAACTTCACTCAGAATAGAAAGTTCTGGTTTGTCTCAGCTATACATATTTTATAACACAACGTATAAATGAACTCTGTTCAAGTAAATGTTCTCTTCTATTTATATTATCAAAGGAACACTCATTTTTAAAAGCAGATTTATTAGACAGCTTGATATTCCTTAGGAAAACACACAAAGAGGGAGATCTTTGGTACTAGAAATAAACAGGAAAATAAATTCCTTTTAGAATCACTTCTTACTCTATTTCTATTCTTATTTATTCAATGTAAAAGCATTACTGACAACTCTACAGAAGCATCTCTGATATTATTCTCATAGATCTTAATAATCTGGTCTTTTTAAAGAAACAGACTTGAGTTTGGGGTTGCTTATAAATACCACCATGCTTAATCTTGACCACTGCAGTTCCTGAGCACTTACAGATTTACATGAAACTGCTAAACTAGGAGATCTTATTGTCTCTTTTTGTAAGCACAATTGAATGGCTCTAATGCTGGCTTTATTATGATCAAATTGTATGTCAAAATACTGAGTGGTACAAAGCTTCCTATTGGAAATACACATTATATATATTGTTCTCCTTAAAATTTACATATTTTTATTTCAGAGAAAGTATTAGTCATCACACAAGGAAGTCCCTCAATTTTTTGCCACTAAACTCACAAAACAGCTGTATGTGAACCTACTCTTTCCCCCTGAATTCTTTTACAACTCAATAGTGGCTATCCACTGCTTGCAGGCTCACTACTTCACTAGTCTCTGAACTGTTCTTACTGAGTGTAATAGATAAGGTTGCGTGTCAACCTGATGTAGTTATGATGTAGTCATCCCTATGCTGACACCTAATATAATGCAATCACCTTCATGATAAGATCTGCTATGAGCAGCCAATCACCTGAAAGGGAGTTTCCTTAAAGTTGTGGCCTGCTTTCAAAATGTAGGGATATTCTGGCAAAGCTCTCTTTCTTTTCTAGAACTGGATCCTGCATTTGGTTCATCATCATCCGACCTCCAGTTCTTAGGAGTTGAGCCAGCAACCTGTCAAATTGCCTCCCAGTCCTTTAAGTTGTGAGCCCCTGCACTCTGTAAGTCAGCAGCCTACCATTTTACCTGCCAACCTTGTACTCATTCATAGACAGCATCCTGCCATTTGACCTAATGGTCTTGGGTTCCTCTGTCCTGCAGCTATGTGAGTCAGGAGAAACCTCCAACTTGACATCTGATCCACAGACTTGGAGCCCTGGTGTGACACAGTAGGATAAGCACTGGACTGCTAATTGAAAGGTCAGAGGTTCAAACCCATTCCTCAGTTGCTATGAATTGGAACTGACTTGACATCAGTTAACAACAACAACTGTTTGAGTCATTTCCTTAGATTAGATCTCTCTCTATATACATATACAAATTTTAGTGACTTTGCTTCTTCAAGGAACATAGCCTAAGACACTAAATAAGTAGTACATCTCTCTCCCATGTTGTTACCTTCCTCTTAATTTTCCTTAACATATACATTTTTTTTTTCATCTTAAAACAACGAAATGTCTTCTATCCAAAAGTCTCCTTTAAGCCCACCCTTCTCTCCCCACTCTCTTCTCAAGTATTACCACTCTGTCCTTAAATCCCCAGTTCTTATTTAGACTGCAATTTACTACTATTTTTCCCTAATATTTATACTGCAACAGCTCTTGTCAAGTTTTCTACTTTTCTACAACTGTCCAACATAAGCAAATGCATCCTTTAAGACAATTATCTTACTCAACACCTTTGGAGAATCTAAGAAAAAAAAAACCTACATGAACATACTTAGAGCACACTTTAGGGCTCTATTTCCATAGATTACAACCTAATGGTGTCACATGGAAGGATAAAATGCAGCCACTTGGGTTTTCATTTTGTTTTGGCATTTGGTGATTTTAGCTAATTCTTCTTTTTTTTCTCTTTCTGTTGTTTCCATGGTGTCACACTGGACTGATTTCTTCCTGTCTGGTTACTTCTCAGCAGTCCCCTCACATTCCCCTTAAATGTTGTCCTCCTCAGGAGTCTGTTCTAAGGTGTCCCATACATTCATCACTGTCAGCCAGTATACAATATTAAAAATTGTGGCTTTGATTACCAGGACTTACAAAAACAAAAAGAAAAACCATACTTAGTTAGCATTTTTAAAGCTGAAAGAAATGAAGAAAAAAATATAAGCCTTGATTGACTTGAAATATTGAAGGATTCTATGGGTAAATAGGAGTCCTGGTGTGGCGCTGTGGGTTAATGCGCCAGACTGCAAAAACCGTTTGAACTGAAAGGTTGGCGGTTCAAGCTCACCAGCTGCTCCTTGGAAACCCTATATAGGGTCGCTATGGGTCGGAGTCGACTCAACGACACTTACCAACAACAATAAAAATGAGTAAATAAGGATCGCTGATAGCATAGTGGGTTATGAATTGGGCTGAAAACTACAAAGACCACAGTTCAAATCTACCAGTCACTCCCCTGGAGAAAGAAAAGGGTTTCTGCTTCCATAAAGATGTACTGTCTGGGCCTGCGCGCTTTGTCAGCGGGGTTGCCGAGCCGGTATCCGGCCTCGTCAGTGGCGCTGGGCCCGCGCCATCTATCACCACTGAGTGCCGGGTTTCTTTAAAGGAGAAGTCTCCATATAGTTTTACTTGAATTCACAGACGAAAAAAGAAGCTAAGCAGATACTGAAGGATTGTGGAGTCCCAGATTAATGTTTCTTCAAAGAAAGATAAATTTGATTTTTAAAACTTTCTGAAGTTAAAAAAACTTAACAAAATCTTCCCGAAGCTGTGATTAATAAACGTACAAACACACATATTTGGGCGTAACCTGTTTCCAGGTTATGTAAGAGTCTCTTTAAAAAGAAAAATCAGAAGTTATTACTGAGTCCCAAAGCAGAAAACAACAGCTGAATCCCTCCCTCTTACGCATTTATTTACTTTTAATAAAAATAACAAAGTTTAAGATACAGGGAACCTTTGAGGGCCGGGGGGTGGGGTGGGGATGGGGGTGGAGGGGTTTGGGGAGAGGAGAATTACTGTCTCAGAAACCCTACAGAGCCCACAACCACCACATTGGGTAACTATTGAATGATACAGACAGCATCAAAAGAAGATGGAAGGAATACACAGAGTCACTGCTGCACCAAAAAGAATCGATTGATGTTAACCCATTTCAGGAGGTAGCAAATGATCAAGGGCTGACGATATTGAAGGAAGCAGTCCAAGTTGTACAGGAGACATTGGCAAAAAAATAAGGCTCTAAGTAATCTGGCCTTATTTCTATAAAGGAGTACTGGTGCGGCGCTGTAGGTTAATGCGCTGTAGTTTAACTTAGGTGTGAACTGCAAGGTCGGTTGTTCAAATTCACCAGCTGCTCCTCAGAAACCCAATACAGGGTCGCTATGGTTCAGAACCGACTCAATGGCACTTATGAATAATAATTTTTTAAAACAACTCCTAAAATACTTACTGATGAAGATGATAAATCACAGCCTTTGGTATGGGTTGCACCTCAATGTAAAGAAAACAAAAATCCTCACCAATAAATAACATAAAGATAAATGGCGAAAATATTGATGTCATGGATTTCATTTTGCTTGGATCAACCATCAACACTCATGAAAACAGCAGTCAAGATATCAGACAACATATTGCAATAGGCAAATCTGCTGACAAGATCTCTTTATGTGTTCAAAAACAAAGATGTCAGTTTGAGGACTAAGGTGCTACTGATACAAGCCATGGCATTTTCAATAACCTCATATGCATGTCCTGGTGTAGTGCTGTGGGTTAATGCGTCAGAGTACAAAGTTGTTTGAACTGCAAGGCTGGCAGTTCAAGCTCACCAGCTGCTCCTTGGAAACCTTATATAGGGTTGCTATGGGTCAAAACTGACTAGATGGCACTTAACAACAGGAACAACATATGCATGTGAAAGTTGGACAATGAATAAAGAAGACCACAGAAGAATTGATACATTTGAGTTATGGTGTTGGAGGAGGATATTAACTGCCAAAAGAACAAATAAATCTGTGTTGGAAGAAGTACAGCTAAAACACAAAACAACTCCCGGTGCGGTTCTGTAGGATCAGCACCGGACTGCAAACCATAAGGCCAGCAGTTGAAAACTACCAGCTTCTCCTTGGAAACCCTATATACGGTCGCTGTGAGTCAGAACTGATTCAACGACATTTAACGACAACAACAATTTTTAAAAACAGACTTCTGATGCTTGGGGGTGTTTATAAATACCAGCATACTGATATTTTTATTCCACTATCAAACATTTTGAAAGCAAAAGAGTTTGAAGTAACCTGTCCATATTCTAGCTTCTAATTGCTGGTGGCAGAGTCAGGATTTGAACACATATGATCTATCTTTCAAACTTCCTTGGAGATGCTTACATTGTTACCTGTTAAAATTTCACTACTGCAGAGCTCCAAGTCAATAGATATTATTCAGCTTTATACCACACTGTCTCAGGACTAGCCAGGAACTGCATACACAAAAGCCTTTGGTCAACAGGGAGCCTCATAAGAAACCAACTACACAAGCCCATAGCATGTATATAATCAAGATTAAGTTGAATTAGTTGTAGGGAAGTGCTCCTACTTCATTTATACAAATATGGTTAAAACAAAATACAAACTTTAAATGTAATTTCATCCTCATCACACACACAAACTGTATTTGAGAAACTTTATGATGCTAGGCAACGGTTCATTTATGTAGAGGAAATGAAGTACTTGCCAATACAAGATACACACACTATTCATATTAGTTCAAGAATGTGATTCACTCAGAGTTATTTGGACCATTCAGGCCACCCACAAATTCAATTAGTCAGAGCATAGTAAGGCCCAGGCCACAAACTAGTTACAAGTAGAGATAGGTGTTTGCCCCAGCTCAAGAAGAAAGAGTAATCAGAAAGATGAACATTGTTTCACAGGCATGTGAAAAAGTAACTTCAGTGCTGATGAGTTGTTTCCGACTCAAAGAGACTTGGTATAGAAGTTGCTGGTTTGAACCTCCAGCTTTGTGGTTAGCAGTCCAGTGCTTATCCTGCAGTGCCACACCAGGACTCTAATTTAGCAATGTTGTTGTTGTCAAACACTATTGAGTTGGTTCCAAGGCAGGGTTTCTGAGGAGCACTTGGTAAACTTGAACAGCTGACCTCTCAGTTCAAACCCACCTTCTGGTCCAGTGCATTATCCCACAGCACCACGCCAGGAATTCATTTTAGCAATACTGTTGTTAGTGCCATCAAGTCAGTTCAGATTCACAGCAATCCTGTACATGGTTTCTGAAGAGTGGCTGGTGAGTTTGAATTGCCAACCTTATAGTTCAAACTGACCTTGAGGCTGAATGCTTACCCTATGGTACTACAACAGGACTCCCCTTTAGCAATTTTGTTGCTGTTAAGTGCCTTTGAGTCGATTCCCACCCATAGTGACCCTGCATAGGGTTTCCAAGGAGCAGCTGGTTAGCTTGAAGCACCAACCTTGCAGTTCAAACGATTATGCAGTCTGATGCATTAGCCCATGTGCCACACCAGGACTCCCACTTTAGCAATGGAGGCTGGTAAAATAATAATATTTCACCCATTACATGTGTAAATATAATGAAGATAGAAATTCTAATCACTTTATGCTAAAAGAGACTAGTGACAATCTGTGCCAATGTACGGCTTTCTAGTGGACTCTGCTGATCTAACATTGTCTCATTCTCAAATTCATCACCAACCTGTGTCAGATTGCATTGAAGCGTCCATCATCACCAGCAGTTCAGCCAGAAACAAGGGTCTTAGCTCTGATTTTTCTCTGATGACATTTTCCCAAATGCTTTTGTATCACAGTCTCAAACAGTGTTTTTAACTCTTGTTGTTGTTAAGTGCTGTCGAGTCAGTTTTGACCCATAGCGACCCTGAATAGGGTTTCCAAGGCTCTAAATCTTTACGGGAGCAGATCGCCTCATCTTTCTCCCGCGGAGCAGCTGGTAGTTTCGAACTGCTGACCTTCCGGTTCGCAGCCCGATTTAACTCTAGTACTCTGGAAAAGCTGTATTACTTTCATTCTGCAAATGAGGAAATTCAGGCTCAAAGTTAAGTGCTTTGCCCAAGGCACAGAATAGTGATGGTTATTTTGCAGTGCCTCGGGTTAGTTAATGCCTTAACATATAATATCTTATTTAATTATTAGAATATTTCTCTGATTAAACTCTTAATTCTTAGATAAGGAATCTGAGAATGTGAAGAGATTTTGCTAATCATTTGAGAAGAGAATTGAGCACAAGCCTGTCAGATTTAAAAACAGAGACTCTTAATCACTCTTTTCCTTAAGAAATTACAGAGGTAGAGATCTAAACCCACCCCCACTACACACACACACACACCCAGGCAACCAGTCAATTTATTAGACAGTAATAGCAAATTCTCTTTAACTTGGGGCTGACGGTTCTTGAGTAAATACTGTTTTACTTTAAATCATTCTCCTGAAAATGATTCAAATAAAATTTTTCTACACTCTTATTTTTTTACAGTCTACCAAACCATAGTTGGCATTTTAGTGATTGAGAAATTTATAATGCATTTTAGGATTATAATTATTTAAATTTTTTTTAAAACAGTGCTAGAATTTTATTTACAGAAATCATAGGGTTTCGGGTTATCCATCTTCTGCTGCTACAGCAGACCCTTGGAAGTTACTTTTCTTTAGAGTTATTTTATGTGTCTCTTTTTGTTATACCTTGTCTTTCTTTCCTAAAATTAAGATATATAACTCTTCTATCCATCTCTTCCAAATCCGTATCCCTATAGCAACAAGAACAACCCAACTATTCTGGATAATTTAAATTAATAATGCCTTTAAATTTTTATGTAATTAAATATGAAAAAAGAATACTGTAAAATTAAATGTTCAATTTAGGGTATACAAATGAACTAGTAATAATACTAGGAAAATAACATACTTAAATGCTTCTTACATACTACAGTGCAGTGAATTATTTAATATGTCTTTTCTAGCCACGACTTTGCAACTCCCACCAAATGATATTTTCCTGATGGTTTGGAGAAGATGCCGATAGGTTCAGTTATGAGTGATTGTTAACTAGGTTAGTTGTTACTGAAAAAAACCTGGGAATATAACAAGGGTCTTGGTCCATTTTTCTATCTGCTGAATATAAAATGAGCCATTGAGGTGATATGAGAGAGTTGTGTGTTCATTTGCTTTAGTAACCAAGCTTCTCTCCATCGGATCTCCAGTTCTTGGGACCTGAGCCAGTGGCCTGCCCTGATTAGCCACAGTCCACAGCTCAATTAGTCAACAACCACATTTGGCATGAGTGAGGGGAATCCTCCGGATTGACATCCGAACTGAGGATTTGGGATCTGCCAGCCTTCACAGCCATTTCCTTGATGGTCCATGAGTTCTGTGAGATGTTGCACCGACTTGTGGAACCCTAGTACATGGAGAAGAATACTGGGGAAGGAGTAGAGTTTGATTTCAGGGATTATGGAGTGGTATAGAACTTTAGAAATGTTGGACATTTGGAATGTCTTTAACTTCCATCTTGTAGGCACCAGCCTCATGCTGTTCTTTCTAAAGGAAATCATTAAACCCGGATACTTAACATCTGTGGGAAAGCAGTCACATTTCTAAAATACATTCAGTCATCCTCAGTTACAGGAAATAGATCAATGTCATAAACATGTTCTTGCCATCGAAGAATGGCAAAACACCAAATAGATTCTAGCAGCTTCTATGTATGGTACTACCACACATGAGGAAAAATCACTAATTAACTTCCTTATGTTCATTTTGTCAGATGGAGCCCACATGAAATTGCAAACTAAAAATAGCCTTTCCTTAGAAAACACAAGGTTAAGAAAACGCTATAACATTATCCTACCTCTTTTTCCCCTCCTCTCCCATGCACTCCAAAGTTAGATAGCTAAAATAACTATCTCACCCAAACATCATAGGGATGTACAGTGTGTGCTGGTATACTTCCTCAGGTACATTCCCATAGAGCTCCTATTATGTGCACTTGCAGAATCGTTAACATCTTCAGGTTGAACATGAAAAACTTACATCTTTTCTCCTCAGCCTTGCTTCATTTAAAGCTGAATTAAATTGTCCTTTATTGTGAGAAAGAACAAAATTCCCTTGATCTCACTCAGTTTGATCATGAACATATGAAGGATCCCCTTCATTCATTAGCTCTTAAATGTTACAACATCTTTATATGAAAGTTAAACCTGTGTTTCTGTTCAGGAGGCTTTGTTAGTTATGCCAGTCTTACCTGTCTTACTTTGTAGTCTTAAGGGAAAGGTAATGTAACTGATAAACATTCCTCTACTTCCATGGCATTTTTTTTTTTTTTTACAGTGTTAGCAGCTTACAGAGTTGCATGATGATCTCTGTAAAGCTGTTATTGCAGCATAAACTACTTTTAACAGGTAATAAGCAAAGTAGATGCTACAAGTTCCATTAGTTATCAATTGCTTAAAAATATATTAGCCTACCCAAAAGGCTCTAATATCTTGTTGCTATCTTCTGTGCCAAGTTTAAACTCTTCTGTAATTTAATAGACTCTTAGATAATGTCTTTAGTAGGTACCCACTGTTCTCTAATGGTGAGCCCAACACCCTTCTGCTACAGATGTCCTGATGCTCCCCACATCCTCATCTGTGTCAATGCTCTTCTGTTTGCTATCTTTCATAATAATACAAATCTAAGACTGGAATGCAAAATGTCTGCAACAGTACATCAACAGGGAACTACCAGAAATTCTACCTTGGTTCTGAGGAGGATGTGGAACTAGGGATATCATTGATGATGTCAGATGGATCTTCAGTGAAAGCAGAGAATACCAGAAAGATGTTTGTTTATGTTTTATTGACTATGCAGAGGCTTTTGACCATGTGACTCATGATAAACTATGGATAACTTTGCAAAGAATGGCTATTCCAGAACACTTAATTGTGCTCGTGAGGAACTTGTACACAGACTTAGAGGCAATTGTCAGAACAGAATGAAGGGTTATTGAATGGTTTAAAACAAGGAAAGGTTTGTGTCAGGGTTGCATCCTTTCACCATACTTATTTAACCTGTATTTTGAACAAATAATCTGAGAAACTGGATTACATGAGTAAGAATGTGACATCAGAATTGAAGGAAGATTAAAAACAGCCTGTGATAGACTGATGATACAACCTTGCTTGGTGAAAGTGAAGAAAACTTAATTCAGTATGAATTGCACCTCAGTGTAAAAAAAACAAATACCCTAACAAGTGGACCAACAAATAACATCATGATGAATGGAGAAAAGATGGAAAATTGTCAAAAACTTCATTTTTCTTAGATCCACAACCAACACTCATGAAAGCAGAGTCAAGAAAGCAAATGATGTATTGCATTAGGCAAATCTTCTGCAAAAGACCTCTTTAAAGTGTTAAAGAGCAAACAAGTCAGTTTGAGAACTAAGGTGCTCCTGACCCAAGCCATGGTATTTTCAATAGCCTCATATGCATGTGAAAGATGGACAATGAACAAGGAAGATTGTAGAAGGACTGATGCATGTGAATTGTGGTGTGGTGAAAATTTTTGAAAGCATCATGGAGTGCCAGAAGATCAAACAAATCTGTGTTAGAAGAACTACAGCCAAGATGTTCATTAGAAGCCAGGATGGTAAGACTTTGTCTCTCCCACTTTAGACATCTTATCAGGAGTGACTAGTCCCTGGAGAAGGACATCTGTTTAGTTTTGGAGAGTTTCTACTTCCTAGGTGTCTGACCTGCCACTGATACCTTTAAATAGAGTCATAAACACAATGCATAGACATACTTAAATTCCATTGACTTCTTTGCATATATTAAATATTCTCTGCTTCAGGACCTTTGTACATGCTCTTTCCTCTACCTGAAAATTTCTTCTTCCATTTATCTAATTAAGTCCTAGTCACACTTCAACACACATTCATAAGGAAACTTCCCTTACTCCTTTCTCATACCACTTCTAATTATTTATTCAATGTCTGTCTTCCATGATCAAATGTAATGCAATAGAAGCATGGATAATATTTTTTAAAAAAAAGGAATGGAGGGAGCATCTGTCCTCTGACTTCACAAAGGGGAAGGAGAAGGAAAGTTATTAGTCCAAGGCTGATTTCTATCACATGGAGGTATCACGTGCCTTCATCCTCCAAACTTCTTCTCCAATTCTGACACCAACATTCCCTCCCAAAAGCAATCTTGTCTGGATTTGATATCTGTTACAATGGCCACACAGAATTCACAGACAATACTAATGGTTATGGGGCTTATGAGGGAAGTTAATGGGAATTCAAGATCATAAATGTTCAGGATATAGTTTTCCAGTGAGGGCAGCTTCTTCTCAGCCATGTCCTCAAGCATGTCTTTCTCTGGTCCTCTCAACCAAGCATTTCCTTGGCCTCTTCCCTGCTTGGACTAGTGTTACAAAGCTCCTTTAGTATTGTTAATAAATGTCCAAAGGAAACACCACTACATCATAAGCTTCAGCCAGACCCCAGCTCTGTGATCGGCAAACCTAGCAAATGATTAGGCACCTCTTGAAGGCACTCCATTCTGCAAGCGAGTCTCCTGCTCAAAGGCATTCAACTTTATTTGTTCTGGGGCTGGGAAGCCCGCTGCTCAGTCTCTGCTGCTGCCATTCCTCTGCTGCTGCCAATTCTCTACCATTTTGGAAGTGCTTCTTTGATGTCATAGTCGTCTGTCTCCTGGATTGAGGAAGTTCAATCCAAGGATCATCGGGTCTTAAGGGTAAACTCTACTCCTGGCACTTTCATATCAAGAATAAGTGGTTTCAATCTCATTGCTGTTGTTTTCAAGAGCCATAAAACTGTTTCCAACTCACTGTGACTCTGTATAGGGTTTCTAATGAGTGGGTGATAGATTTGAACTCTGACACTGGGGTTAGCAGTGCAGTGCTTATCCTATAGGGCCACACCAGGACTTCTTCAATCTCATTAAACATGCACAAATGAGAATCCAAACTGATACAAGTCTATATGAATGAGGTAAAATAAAAAATATTAAAAAAATCATTGATATAGCAAATGAAAAATTTTCATAAAAACTTACAAATACCTTTTATCTAAACAAGATAGATCTAACTCCATTTAGTTGGAAATATTAAACTGTCTTTATATTATTTTTTAAAACTAGAAGTCTTCATGAATAAATTCTCTTATTCAGTTTTCTTCAGACTAATTAGCAAAGCTAACCAGCACACTCTAAAGGGGAAGAAAAAAAGAGAAATGTATGATATGCAAATTTATGCAAGTGTTAATGAAAGCAAAATTTTGAGTAATAAAAAGAAAAAAAATCTCAACAAGATAGTGTGACTGTAACAATGGGCTCACACACAGAAACACCTTTGAAGATAGCACGGGGCTGGGCAGTGATTCCTTCTGTTGCATACAGGGGTGCTATGAGTTGTGACCAACTAGATGGCGCCTAGCAACAATGACAGTAACGTTTCTTAGCAAAAGAGGAATGATAACTACTCAAGAAGTCACAAGCAGATTAGGCTGACAGGACTTGGCAAAGCAATGGTCCCTGAGAGAATTCTCAAACAAAATCACAATACACAAAAAGCTAAAGGATTGTAATCAATAGTAACCTATATGATAAATTTTGTTTCAGGCATGTTGTTGTTCTTAAGTACCAACAAGTCGGTTCCGACTCATAGCAACACTGTATAGGGTTTCCAAGGAACAGCTGATGAGTTAAGAAATTGAATCCAACTCTCAAATTTATGACTTTCTGTCTTCCTTAACTGGAAAGATTATATCATTACATTTGCTTTATACAAATAAAAAAAGCCCATGCAAATGATGTCTTATTTCCTCTCTAAATCCTGGCTTATATTTGCCCTAGTTTATAAAGGCAAGACATCATTTAAACTGAGAAAAATACTTCAGGGGCTACTAAAAAGTATGTGTATTAACATTAATTAAAAGGAAATGAAATAAGGATAGGAAATCTTATAAGGTAGGAAAAAATTCAATCCATTCTCATTTGACGAAATAAGATTTATGAAAAGACAAAACCAGCAACAATCGCAAGCTTGCTTAACACTACATTTTGTCTAAGACACTTTTATAATTAAATATTGTTAATCATCATCTAAAAGATAAATTATACTTAGCTTGAATATTTCTCATAAACTGGTAAAATGTTGGCCATGTTTTATCATTTTACAATGTGTTAATTAAGTGCTCATAAGGGAGGCACCCTTTACTGACTGAGTTAGTATGTAGGCAGCTAACAGGATGAAATACTAAGGCTTTAATTTCAGAAAAGAAAATGGATTTAATGAGACAATGTCCAGTTAATACAGATATTTGTTTATCCCATACTGTGTTACTATTTCACAGTATCTCTCTCTAGGACTATACCAAGAAAGGAAACTAGAAAACATATGCATCTTCTGACTGCCTTTTTGTCTATCTTAAAACTGGTAAACTCTCATTCAATTCAGGGAAATGAGAAGCACTAAACTGAGGAAAAGAATAACAAACATAAATGCTAATATTAAATTATAGGAAATAATTTAGAATTGCCTGTGGGCATTAGTGTATGTTGGTTTTGATGCTGTTAAGTGCCACTGAGTCAGTTTCAACCCATAGTGACCCTGTAAAGTGTTTCCAAGGAGCAGTTGGTGAGCTTGCACTACCAACCTTGTGGTTAAAACTAACTTTGCAGTACAGTGCATTAATTCTACAGCATGTTGGTTTTAGGAAATGCGAAATAGTCTATTTTTGGTATTTTTCATTGCTGTTGTATTTAAGTGTTGTTAAGTCAAGTCAGTTCTGACCCATAGTGACCCAGTATAGGGTTTCTGAGGAGCAGCTGCTCCAAGGTAAGCTTGAACCGCAGACCTTGCAGTTCAAACGGCTTTGCAGTCTGGCTCATTAACCCACAGTGCCACACCAAGAGTCCCTATTTTTGGTATTTAGAGCCTAAAAATCCCCTTTAATACATAGGCTAGAAATGTTACCTAGCTGTTGTTCAGAGAGAAATATGGAATCCTGGCATCCCACCAGGACTCCAAATTTCTCTGTGAACAGTAGCCAGGTAGCATTTCTAGTCTATATATTATAGGGGATTAAAGTAGACAGTTACAAACAAATAAGATATATAGGTATAAATGTCAAGATATATAGTAGAAAATTATTACATCTTCTAATTTATGGAATTAGCTGCTTGTTTAATCTCCCTGAGAGTGCTATTTGTCTTATATTCTGCTATTTACTTTGCAATGACAGAACTCAAACAACTAAAATTGTATAGAATCCATTTCCAAACTAAAAAACTGACAGGCTAAGGGGAAAGGTCAGAATCCAGTATTAACGTATTTAGAAAACATATGCAGAATATAATTTTAAATGAAAGATATTTAAAATCTCTCACTATACATATCAACAGGCACCTTTAAAGCATTGTTGTTGTTGTTAAGTGCTGTGGAGTAGGTTCTGACTTACAGCGACTCTGTATAGCGTTTCCGAGGAGCAACTGATGAGCTTGAACTGCCAACCTTGAGGTTCAAACTTGTTGTTGTTGTTGTTAAGTACTGTGGAGTCGGTTCCGACTCATAGTGACCCTGTACAGGGTTTCCGAGACTGTAAATCTTTACAGGAGCAGAAAGCCTCATCTTTCTCCCACTGAACCACTGGTAGTTTCGAACTGCTGACCTTGATGTTGGCAGCCTGACTCGTAACCCCTACGCTACCAGAGCTCCTTCAAACTAGCAAACATTTAAAATATTACTTGTATCTTTTATGCAATTCAGCATTGGACACACTGTCCTTAATGATTTTAAACAAAATTAACTCATATTAAAATATATGTAATAAAATTACCTTTTTCTCTTTTATATAATTTTTGTGTGGCACTGTGGGTTAATACGTTTGACTGAAAGGTTGGTTTGAACAGTAAGGTCATCAGTTTAAGCTCACCAGTCACTCCTCAGAAACCCTATAAAGGGTCGCTATGTGTTGGAACAGACTCAACAGCCCTTTAACAACAACGACGACAACAAATTCATTAGTTTAATCAAATCTAAGTGTACTCTAATAAAGATGCTTACAACAAAGGACACATTTTCCCCATAAAAAACATCCTTTTATTAGAGGTTCTGCCTATCTCTCCCAGCCAAGACACTTATGGTATATTATAAATTCTTAGGTACAATTCCTCATTGGCATGTTGCTCACCTCAATTTTCATGATAATTATGGTATAAGCGTTTTCAGTAACTTAAAGAAACACCAAATAAAGGTGAAGTGAGATAGTAATGGAGACCTGTGTGGCTCAAACAGTTAATGAGCTCAGCTGTTAACTTTGAGGTTGATCGCCTGAACCCACCAAGGAATGCCCGGTGATTTAGTTACAAAAAAATAACAAAACAGCCGCTGAAACCCGATGGAAAATAGTTAAACGCTGACACATATGGGTTCACCATGAGTTGGAACTGGCTCTATGACAACTGTTTGCTTGTTTTTTAGTTTTTAAGATAGTAATATTGTGGGCTTCTGGAGTCGCGTATTAGGATCAGCACTGGACTGGAAACCACAAGGTCGGCAATTCAAAGCCACCAGCAGCTCCTTGGAAATCCTATACAGGGTCACTTGGAGTCAGAACCAACCCAAAGGCACTTAACAACAACAACAGTAGTAAACTATTCTTCCTTTCCTGTTGAAAACGTCATATCGGCCCCAGTTGATTCACTTACAACAAATGCCTCCTCTACCTCCTTTGCCAAACTCAGAGGACAGCTGCTTTTCCACCTTGAATACACTCTTATCTTGGTGATTAAAAAAAGATTGCTTCCCAAATCTTCTTCCCTCGTAAATGAGATAGAAGAGACATTAGGCGACCTCCCCTCTGTAACTGCACAAGGAAGAGACGGGCAGACAAACACTCTCAGGTAAGGAATTGCATCTGCTGCTACAGCGCAGAAGGTGGTTTCCATCTTCAAAGAGTGGAAACATCCAGAATGGTTAGGAATGAGAGATGAAAAAGGGTGAAGAGCAAAGGAAAGGACGGGGCTACATTACAGGGAATCCAGAAGGAAATCTCTTGCTTCAGTATTAGACCTGCCAACCGTGCCAGTCAAGAAAGCTTGAGCAGAGAGAAGGCAGCATGTGATATATAGGTCAGATTTTTTTGTGTCCCCTCAAGTGGTGATTTGTTGTTGTTTTGTGCCGTGGAGTTGGTTCTGACTCAAAACGACCCTGTACAGGATTTCCGAGGCTGTAAATCTTTACGGGAGCAAAAAGCCTCATCTTTCTTCCCTGGAACAACTGGTAGTTTCGAACGGCTGACCCTGGTATTAGCAGCCCAATTCGTAACCACTACACTACCAGAGCTCCTTCAAGTGGTGGCTGTTGTTGTTATGAAGTGCCGTTGAGTCGGGTCTGACCCTGCATAGGGTTTCCAAGGAGCAGCTGGTGAGCTTGAATCGCCAACCCTGCAGTTTAAACAGCTTTGCAGTCTAGCACATTAACCCACAGGGAGTGGTGGTTGTTGTTGCTGTTGTTAGGTGCCATCGAGTCGGTACCGACCCATAAAGACCGTATGCACAGCAGAACGAAACACTGTCGGATCCTGGGCCAACCTCACTACTCTTGCCACACTTGAGTCCATCGATGCTGCCACTTGCCCAATCCATCTCTTTGGGGGTCTTCCTCTTTTTCTCTGACCCTCCACCTTACCAAACATGATATCCTTCTCCAGCGACTGGTCCCTCCTGACAATATGTCCGAAGTATGAGAGACGAAGTTTGGTCATCTTGGCCTCCAAGGAGCACTCTGGCTGCACTTCTTCCAAAATGGATCTATTGATTCTTTTGGCAGCCCATGGCACTTTGAATGTTCTCCTCCAATACCATAACTCAAAGGCATTAATTCTTCTACGCTCTTTCATATTTACTGTCCAGCTTTCGCATGCATATGAGGTTACTGAAAATATCATGGCTTGGGTCAGGCGCACCTTAGGCCTCAAGCTGACATCTTTGCTCTTCAACACTTTAAAAAGGTTTTGTGCAGCAGATTTGCCTAATGCAATACGTCATCTGATTTCTTGACTGCTCCTTCTGTGAGTGTTGATAGTTGATCCAAGAAGAATGAAGTCCTTGACAACTTCAATCTTTTCTCCGTTGATAAAAATGTTGTTTACTGGTCCATTGGTGAGGACTTTTGTTTTCTTTACATTGAGATGTAATCCACACCGAAGGCTGTGCTCTTTGATCTTCAACAGTAAATGGTTTAAGTCCTCTTCACTTTCAGCAAGCAAGGTTGTATCATCTGCATATCTCAGGTTGTTAATGAGTCTTCCTCCAATCTTGATGCCACGTTTTTCTTCATAGAGCCCAGCTTCTCGGATTATTTGCTCAGCATACAGGTTGAATAAGTATGGTGAAAGAATACAACCCTATCGCACACCTTTCTTAATTTTAAACCATTCAGTGTTCCCATGTGCTGTTCGAACAACTGCTACTTGGTCCAGGTACAGATTCCTCATGAGCAAAATTAAGTGTTCCGGAATACTCATACTTGGCAATGTTGTCCATAGCCTGTCATGATCCACACAATCAAAAGTCTTTGCATAGTCAATAAAGTACAGGATGGTGGTTACTAGTATTTAATTTCATCACTCATTTGTCTGTTTGCCATCCTGCCGTGGCCTGGGTGTTGCTGTGATGCTAGAAGCTATACTAACAGTGTTTTTAAAAACAAGTAGTGTCACCCATGGAGGACAGGTTTCAGCAGAGAATCCAGACTAAGACAGACAAAGAAGGAGGAGAGTCAATCACTTCTGAATGATTAGCCACATGAATAGCAGAGCAACAGCGGAAGGGTATCAAATACAATGCTGGAAGACTGACCTTTCAGGTTGGGAGGGACTCAAAACATGTCTAGGGAAGAGCTGCCTCCTCAAAGTAGAGTTGACCTCAAAGATGGGAACGGAGCAAAATTTGTGGGACTTTCATATGCTGAAAGAGCACAACTCAGAATGAGAAGAAATAGCTGCAGTCATCAAATAATAACTGAATCATGAGATTTATGAAGTATTAAATATGGAGAGTGTAAAAAGAATAATTGAAAACTGTCAAAACTTAAATAGAATGCATAAAGGTGGTTCATATGAACCTAGTGGTTCATAAGCTGAAATGGACTGGTAATGGCCACTTTGAATCATGTAATCATATGGTTTACAATGCCACAATGACAAATTGAAGAGGAATGCATCCTGTTCATCGCCAAAGAGTAAATTTCAAAATCCATCTTAAAGTACAATGTTGTCTGTGATAGGATAATATCATACACCTACAAGAAAGACCAGTTAATGCTATCATTAAATTTATGCACCAACCACTAAAGCCAGTGATGAAGAACCTGAATAATTCTAGTAATTTATTCAGTCTGAAATTGATAAAAACACACAGTCAAAATGCACTGATAATTGCTAGTGATTGGAATGTGAAGGCTGGAAGCAAATAGAAAGGATGAGTAGTTGGGAAATATGGCCTTGATGCAACAAATGATGCTGGGGATAGAATGACAGAATTTGGTAAGACCAATGACTTATTCATTGGAAATAGCTTTATTTAACAACAAAAAAGGCTCAGGGAGCTCACCAGATGGAATGCACAGGAATGAAAATGACTTAATTTTTGTGAAAAAATGATGGAGAAGCTCACTATCATCAGCCAAAGCAAGGTCTGGGATAACTGTGGAACAGATCATCAGTTGTGCATATCTAAGTTCAGGCTGAAGCTGAGGAAAATCCAAGTCCATGAAAGCCAAAATATGATCTTAAGTATATCTCACCTGAATTTAGAGACCATCTCAAGAAGAGATTTGATGGAGACCTAAAGAGTTGTGGGATGACATCAAAATCATCATATATGAGGAAAATAAAAGATCATTAAAAGGAAAGGGAAGACAGAAAATACCCAAATGGATGTCAAAGACACTCCGGAATTTCCTCTTGAGGGTAGAGAAGCTAAAGCAACTAAAAGAAATGAGGAAGTAAAAGATATGAAACAGAAAATATAAAAGTTCAGTTCAAGAAGACAAATATTATTATAAAATGTACTAACACTTAAAGTTAGAAAACTAAAAGGGAAGAACACACTGATTATTTCTCAAGCCAAAAGAACTGAATGAAAAACTTGAGCTTCAGGCTGAAATGCTGAAGGATTCAACGGGCAAAATACTGAATGACACTGGAACAGCCAAAGAAAATGGAAGGAATAAGCAAAGCCACTGTAACAGAAAATAAATGGTCAGTGTCCAACAAATTTAAGAGGTAGCATGTGATCAAGAACCAAAGGTACTGAACAAAGTTCAAGCTACACTGAAGGTATTGGCAATAAACAAGGCTCTTGACATGGACAGAATACAAATAGAAATCTTTCAACAAACTGTTGCAAATTTGGAGAACCTCACCTATCTATGTCAAGAAATTAGTAAGACAGCTAACTGTTCATTGGTATTCTGGGAAAAAGTATTTCATTGTCAAAAAGATGTCTGATTTGGCAAGAGAAAGAAATACACTTTACTTAAATATTAATTATACTGAAAAAGTCTGAGGTTTTTTAATGATAGAGAAAAGATAAATATATCTATTTTCATCACTACAATTAATGTAACAGTTCAGAAGACTATCTAGGAAGCTTAGAGATCAATGAGTTTATGTTAATTGGGGAGGAACAGCTCAGAAAAAGAGAATGAGGATGCTTGCACAACTTGAAGAATGTAGTTAATGTCATTGAATTGCACAGGTGAAAATTATTGATTTGGTGTCTGTTCTGCTGTGTATTGTACTCAACAAAAACTACAAAAATACACTAAATTATTTATAAAAGTAAAAAGGCAAAAAACACATTCATTTCTTCACATTTTCTTTGTATGATGCTGCATGATAATGCACTGGACCACAAGGTTTATTTGAATTGCAAGGTTGGTGGTTCAAACTCACCAGCCACTCTTCGGAAACCCTATACAGGGTCTCTATGAGTCGGAAGTGACTCGACAGTACTTAACAACAACAACAACATTATAAAATAAAATTAGAAAATTTGCCTTTAAGTAATCATACAACTATGAAGAGAAACACAAGTGGAGATGGTGATTTCTTAATACACTATTAATGTTTTACTAATTTTAAATTAAAATACTTTAGAAAGTAACGAATAACGTGAGTTGGATTTATATTCTATTTTAAACTGATCAGTTTAAGACTTTCAAAATGCAAGCTTTCAAATTTCCTCAATTTTCAAACTTTCCTTTATGTATATACACAAACTTAATTCATTAACTTTTATGTTGAGCCTATGCCTCTGAGAACTATTTTCACTGGTTTCCATGGGCTGCCTAAAAATGCAGTATATTTCCACTGAGCCATATGAGCGTGTAACTATGAAGAATTTCCAGATGTTCCCTAGAAAACAACAACAAAAATTACCTCCTATTTTCTCAGTTGGAGACCTGAGGTGTATCTTCTAATTAGTTAAGAAATGTGTAGAAATGCTGAAGTTTAGAGGCTTTACTCCCAAGAAGAAGGACGAAAATTATGTTATAGATTAGTTTGATCTGAACTTGAGTTTTTGCTGAATAATGTAAGGATTCTATTTGGAGTATGTTACCTTAAATATATAATTCTTACTATAATTTTTTTAAGTCATTTAAAACCCATTGACTTTTCTTTAAATAATTCCATCTAAGTCTAATGTTTCATATTTTTTTTAACTAAAATAATCACATTTATGTATTTTATGTTAACAATAATTATTGGGTCCTAACCATTTATCTTTAATTATGTAACTTCTTGAGCTTCAATTTCTATTATTTTTAAGTGAGAAGTTTGGATTAAATAAATGAAATCTAGGAATTCTTCCAAATTCTTGGTTGCCATTGATCGAATCAAATGTGACATAAAGTAGCTTTGTATTAAACTCTATCTGAAGGCTAACTGCATCATTTAATGCTTTCACTATGAACATTTATAAAAGACTGGTGATTTTAGATTTTTAAACTGGCTTCTGATATGTTCTGTCTCCTCTCTATGTGCTAACACTACACAAACAGTTAACTGTGAGAACAAATTGTCAATTCTAGCTCTTCTTTTTTGAATTCTTTTTCAGATTTCTACTCTTTTTCACATTATCTATTATTTATTCTTCCTAAAAAAATAGTATTCCTTATATCTAATCCTAATTACAAAGTGATAATAATAAGTAAAATATATTTTAATGAGTTGCATAAAAACTTAAAATTTGATATTTACAGATGAAGAGTAAAAATGGAAAGAAATTATGCTTGCAGCAGATTGGCTTGAAATGCATATACAAAGATGTTGACATTATTTTTGGTTCTTTCTGAGATTTGATCTGAAATTAAGTTGAATACATGCCTCTTTTATTGAAGATGATGTGCAGGAGAAGGATTTATGAGTCAAAACTGAAAAAGTCAGAAAAGAAACTTGGAAAAGATATTAAAGAATGTTGTTATTGTCAGGTGCCATCGAGTCGGAACCGACTCATAGCGACCCCATGCACAGCAGAACGAAACAATGTCCAATCCTGGGCCAACCTCA
>NW_006408524.1:38738480-38746418 GCF_000296735.1 Chrysochloris asiatica | reverse complement strand
CCATCAATTCCTGGTGCCTTGTTCTTTGCCAATTCTTTCAATGCACTTTGGACTGCCTCCCAATTATTTACCTCCCCAAAATGAAAACTGTGATGGTATAAAAACCTCTCAGAGAATGATTAATAGCAGCATTATAAATACCAAAAGCATGAAGCAAACAACCAAATATTTTGCATTTCTAAACAAAGATATTAAATCCATAGCAGTATTAGACTATTCCATAATAAAAAAAGAATCAAATTATGAATAAAGGCAGCACATGGATTAATCTCTCTTTAGAAGTAAGCCTGAAAAGGTTACATATTGTTTGATTCCATTTATATGACATTCTTCATAAGAAAAACTGGAGGAGCAGATAAGAAGTCAATCGTCAAAAGTAGGGATGTTAAAAAGCATAACTCTAAAGACGCAAGATGAGAGATATAAAAACTCTCGTGTGTGTTTGTGCTGTGACTGATTAGATAAGATAGATAGATAGATAGATAGATAGATAGATAGATAGATAGATAGATAGATTTTAAACGATATTAAAAATAAAATATCCAAATGAATAATGTATATATAACATATTCTATTGGTTTTTATTGTTTTTAAGTGCCAGCGACTCATAGTGAATTTGTATATAATTTCCGAGGCTATAAATCTTCACAAGAGCAGAAATTCTCATCTTTCTCTTGCAGAGCAACTTGTGGACTGGTTGTCTAGAACCACTGCACTCCCCATGGACCAAAATATAAATATATTCATGCTTTGACAATAGTGGTGATGGAGTATCTTTTGATTATTATGCCTCTGTGCAGTCCTGTTATTATTGTTATGCTGAAAGTTTTTCTGACTCATATAGAGCTTCAAAGGGGCAGATGGTTGTTTTATAGCCCAACCTTTAGGTTATCAGTTCATGACTCTTGGTAGGAATTGTAATTAAGGATGTTGATATCCGATGTTCAGTTACAACTCTAGATATTCATTTAAGAGTTATTTTATGTGAACTAAGAAAATAAATGTAATAATCAAGATGAGGGTAAATGGATACACACATACATTTATAACAAACACTGTGTTTATAAAATGTCCTTGAGTTGGTTCTGACTCATAGCAAACTTGCATACTGTTTCTGATGAGCAGCTGGTGGGTTTGAACTGCCCAACTTGCAGTCTGGTGCTTATCCTACAGGACCACACCAGGAGTCCACTCCACTCTAAAAGTTTAAAACCCCAGAACATTTCATTGTGAAAAGATACACTCTCTAGAAACAAAAAAACAGTTGCTTTCCTCTGTTAATTTCCAATCTAAATTATCTTTTCTTTTAAATAAACACACAGCATGAGATACATAGTAATAATAAATACAGTATAATTTTATGAAACTACACATCTTTTTATATGAGTCATCAAATGAAGGGATTTTCTTATGTACCTAGTATGATAATTATGGTTCCTTCACACTTTTGCAAATATTAAACAATGTATTTCTTACTTGGTACCCACTGTACCAGAGGCCTAGTGTGGCAGTACAGGCTAATGCGCTCAACTGAAAGGTCAGTTTGAACAGCAGGGTCAGAGGTTCAAGCTTAGTAGCCATTCCTCAGAAACCCTATAAAGGGTTGCTATCAGTCAGAACCGATTCAACTGCACTTAACAACAACAACAACAACAACCCACTGTACCAACTTCCACTTCAAAATCTAGAGAAAAAAGATCATTGCAATAAAGTATAAACAGAAGAGAGAAAATTAATAGAAGTTTCTTGCCTGTATGTAGCCTAGGCGAATCAGGCTGCGAACCACAAGGTCAGCAGTTCGAAACTACCAGCCATTCCGCAAGAGAAAGATGAGGCTTTCTGCTCCTGTTAAGATTTACAGCCTCAGAAACCCTGTACAGGGTGGCTATGAGTCGGAACTGACTTCATGGCATATAACAACAACAACAACAACAACATGTAGCCTAGGATAGGAAATAAGAGATAAGTGACAGGTTTGACTGTGAGTTGTTTGCATTTGAATGATTTTTAAAGAAGCAATGAAAAATTTTCTCAGCTGCTAATGAAGAGGTCTGGCTGCTGAATTTGGCAAGTGGGAGCACTTGCTTACTTTGAAAATTTTGCCCACTTAGGCCCCAATTTAGAGTAATAACAGATGGAACTGACACACACAAGGTATACTATGGTATTTGCAAAGATTTGTGAGGAATGAGTAAGGACTTTTAGAAAGGAGCCCCAAATGGGATGTTAGTGTCTAGAAACATATGGAGTACCGTAACTGAGGAGATATTGTGAAGATTCGTATTTATATTTTAACACTTTAAGATTTAAAATAAATAATTGGTAGAATATGAAGACTAATGAAAATATTCATGACTCACAGATTTTTATAAAATAAAGAGCTATAGTAGTAGACGAAACCATGATTTACTTCAGCTCCAAGAAACAAATGTAGTCTATACACAATCTTAATCGAAAACAGTTTTGTCCTTTGAACTAGAATAATTTATTTCTGTTCTTCTCTTAAAGCACTTTTACTTCTTGCAAAATAGGATGCTATGTAGCAGAAAACCAATGATTTTCATATCATAATATCTACCTCAGGAGAGCATGTGACACATAAAAGCATGCAATGACTACATGGAAGCATAAATATATCAAGATAAAGAATTATCAGATGTTGGTAAGACAAGTTTTTATGCAACTAATTAAAAACAACAACAACAAACCACTATACTACTAATATATGCTGTTTTTAAGTGCCATTGAGTCAATTTCAACTCATAGAGACCATGTACATGGTTTCCAAGGAGCAGCTAGTGGGTTTGAACCATGTGCATTTAGTATGGTACTATTGCTATGTGAACATTATGTTATCTAACTTAGGTGTCAAAACTCCAAAAGTTGGGTTCAAAAACCATTTCTCCACAAAGACTATAAAGACAGAGAACTAAGTAAATATAACCATAGTATATCTTAGGAGTGCCTTGTGCACATATAAGGCTTATCTCAACTTAGACATTACGTTAGAAAATCAATCTCTAATTGCATAGTAGTAAACCAAGCAGAGAACTGATATGAGATAGTAAATTTAAAATTTTCATCTGACTCAAACACTTAAATTTCATATTATATACATCCATCAACAGCTTTCCGTTTTGTAAAAATATTCATTTAATTTTCCTGTTCTCTTTTGAAAGTCTAGCACCAAATTTCTTTTTGTTCCATGTTTAGTAGGTAATTTCATATTTGATGTACTCTTATATTTTGGAGGGTGTTATTCTTCACAGGTAAATATTAATTGATCTAAGCATTCAAGGTTGCCTCATATCTCAAATTCTATAATGTGTGCATGTGGCAACTGATATGTTATTCATCTATTTCAAAATTATATACTTGAATATATTATACTACCATTTTTTTCACTAACTTTACTAGTAAATTGGTCAAAGTTTCACTGCAAAATGCTAATTCTCTGAGATAGTCAACTTTTTTTCTCCAAGAAAAATGAAACACTGCATATTCTAAAATTAATATTTAAGAAAATACTTCCTTAATAAAACTTTAATGAAATTTACTGGAATTATATATATATACATGATATCTCATAAAAGACAAAAACAAAATATTCATAAGCATATTTGCTTTAGAAAATGTCAAAATGGGACTTTACTAAGAAGGTTGGACATGTATTCCCAATTTGTCTTGGATGTCATATTTCTGAAGTTTTATATAAAAAAGGAATTTTTGTTTATAATTTTTTGACCTCTAAGAGTCTTGGTAAGGTCAACGGTTCGAAACTACCAGCCGCTCCGCGGGAGAAAGATGAGGCTTTCTACTCCCGTAAGGATTTATATACCCTCGGAAACCCTGTACAGGGTCGCTATGGGTCGGAACCGACTCGACGGCACTTAATAACAACAACAACAACAAAGATTTACAGCTTCGGAAACTCTATACAGGGTCGCTATGAGTCGGAACCGACTCCACGGCACATAACAACAATGTACTATATATTACATATATATGTGGAGTCCTGGTGTGGCCCTGCAGGATAATGTGCTATAATGCAAGGTCAGCTTGAACCACAAGGTTCAAGTCGAGCTTCTAATCTAGAGCTGAGTGAGTCAAGCTGCTAATCTTATGATCAGAATATCGAAACTACTAGCTACTCCATGGGAGAAAGATGAGGCTTTCTGTTCCTGTGAAGATTTACAGGCTCAGAAACCCTATACAAGGTAGCTATGAGTGAGAGCCGCCTCCGTGGCACATCCCCCCCCCCACCACCACCATATATGTGTGTGTGTGTGTGTGTGTGTGTGTGTATATATATATATATATATGCGTACATATAGGGTTGAGGTATAGGGAAAGCATCAGTTTAAATAAGAAAATCAATGTCTAAATAAGAAAACATTGCATTTAAATTTAACAATTATCTTATTAAAAAAACATTGAATTTCAACTCATATGCAAAGTATATATGTATTCTAATAATGTTTTCCTTAAAATTCATACTTTGCAAATAAATTTAAAATATATCTTATATTTTGGAGGGTGTTGTTCTTCACAGGTAAATCTTAACTGATATAAGCATACATGGTTGCCTAATATTCCAAATTCTATAATGTGCACATGTGGCAACCATATGATAGTCTTCTATTTCAAAATCATATACTTGAATATATTATACTACCATTATTTTCTCTAACCATTATTTTCTTCACCCATAATCAATATGCATTAGTATTAAAAAATAAGAACTGTGTTGTCTTTCATTAATTTTCACCATACTCAAATTTTATGGGTAAAAGGCTATATGTTGTCGTTATTGTTATGTGCTGTTGAGTTGGTTCCAACTCATAGTATAAGGTTTCTGAGGCTTCATCTCTTCATGGAAACAGAAAGTCTCATTATTCTCCTGCCTAGTAGCTGGTGGGCTCAAACCTCAGACCTTGTGGTTCACAGTCAAGTGCTTATCATATGGAACCATCATATTCTAAAAATGATGCTAAATAGTTCAAGTTGTTTGTTTTCTTTATATAACCTATTTACCAGGTCTCCAGTTTCAGAGAATAAAAAAAATAAGCAAACACATATAATATCAAATATAGCAAAACAAATACATCCATTTAATTCTAATGGGCACCACTCATCTGTCAGTTTGTCCTACTATAGTCGCTTGTACAGTTGGTTTGTTGGAAGCTATATCACCAGTATTTCAAATGTCTGTGAATTATTTATTATGTCTGCTATCCTTTGTAACTCCTATCAAACAACTCTTTTCCTGATGGATCTGATTAAGAGAAAGTGAGAGAAGATACTGATAGGATGATATGACTCAGTTATGAATGACTCTTAACAGAGTTAACTGTGTTTGTAAAACCTTGGAACTCTAACATGGGTATACAATGAGCTATCTCAGAATTAGGAAGGGGGATTTCACAACCATCAAAGAAGAACAACTAAGAGCAGAGCACGTTCTTTGCACCAAGAGCTTCCTGTGCATTGAACCTCCTCAACCCAAGGACAGAAAGTTGTGACATTGAAGGAGTAGCAGAGGAGCAGCAGAAGAACCAAGAGACAGGGGACAAGACAGAGCAGTGGGCTTTCTAGCCTACAGCACAAATAAATTTGAGTGACTTTTGGCAATAGATTTGCTTGCAGAGTGTATTGTCTCTGTGCACATAATTGTGGGTCTAGAGCTAGAACTGAAAGTCTTTAGGGTGAAGTTTATAGTGGAGTGGTGTGCCCTATGAGCATTTATTAGCAGTCCTAAAAGACTTTTGTAACATTGTCCAGGCAGAGAGAGGCCTACCCATGGGCACAGCTGAGGAGAAACTATCCTGAATGAAAGAAGAGTGCCCTGAGTATTTTCTGACTCTGCATTGTAAACTGTTAACTTGCCAAACAAAATCCATAACTGTGAGTATGATATCTGAGTTCTGTGTGATCATTGCAATGACTTCTGAAACTCAGCTGAGTAGAAACTGTTGTTGGAAGAATGGTTAATGGCATTTTTTGCAGTCACTGTGGTGGACATGTTTCAGTGGAACTTCAAGACTAAGACTAAAGAACAGGAATTAGCCACTGAACAACTTATGAATAGCAAATGAACTTTGTCTGATGTAGTGCCAGAATAGAAATTCCTAAGATTGGAAGGCACTCAAAATACAACTGGGCATGAGTAGCCTCCTCAAAGTAGAGTCAACCTTCACAATATGGATGGAGTAAAGCTTTTGAAATCTACATTTGCTGATGTGGCAAGACTCACAATAAAAAGAAACTGCTGCAAACATCCATGACTACTTGAAACATAGACTGCAACAAGTATGAATCTAGGAGAGTAGGAAGTCATTAAAAATTAAATGGAACATGTGAATAAATTTGGTAGGTATTTTTGAGCTGAAATTAATGACTGTTTTGTATCAGACAATCATGTAGTTTTCTATGCCAAGAAAGACAAATTAAAGAGACATGGTATCAAATTCATTGTCAAAAAGAAAATTTCCAGATCTTTTTCCAACACAGATTTGTTTGTTCTCTGACAGTCCATGATACTACCAATATTTATCATCAACACTACAATTCAAAAGTATCCAGATTATTCTGTGACTTTCTTTATTCACTGTCCAACTTTCACATGCATATGAGGAAATAGAAAATACCACGGACTGGGTCAGGCATACTTTAGTTCTCAAACTGACATCTTTGCTCTTTAATCCTTTAAAGAAGTCTTTTAAAACAGCAGATTTATCTAATGAAATACATTGCTTGATTTCTTGATTGCTACTTCCAAGAGCACCAATTGTGAGTCAAAGTAAAATGAAATCCTGGATAACTTCAACCATTTCTCAATTTATCATAGTGGTTATGAATCGGGCTGTGAACTACAAGGTCAGCTGCTCCATGGGAGAAAGATGAGGCTTTCTGCTCCCGTAAAGATTTACAGCCTCTGAAACCCTGTTCAGGGTCGCTATGGGTTGGAATCGACTCGACGACACTTAACAACAACAACAACAAGAAGGAAGATCAGTAAATATGGCTATTGTATTATTCAAATTTATGGATCAACCACTAACTCCAGTGATGAAGAAATTGAAGAATTCTGCCAGATTCTGCAGTCTGAAATTGATCAAGATGCACTGATAATTACTGGAGTTTGGAATATGAAAGTTGGAAACAAAGAGGAAGCTTTGCTATTTGGAACATATGACAGTGGCAATATAAACTATGCTGGAGATTGCATGGTAAAATTTCACACCCAAGACCACTTCCCATTCTGTGCCCTCAGGGCCATGTACCTGTGCTTCAGAAGAACAGGGGCCATTCCTCAAGCCCAGGCATCCAAGATCCTGGCATCAGTTGACAGCTGTGGAACTATGGGTGCATGCCAACTGGCCTGCAAATCCCCACCTTCCACACATTGCAACTTGAGGGGAGAGCTGCAAGGAGCTCAGAACTGTGCTACAGACTTTATGCAGCCCATGGTCCATGACATCACAGGGCCCAGGCACTTTGGACAGGGCCCTCAAAATGCCCACCTGCTGACAGAGTCAAGGTTGCACACAACTGGTTGTTGGGAGATTGAATACAGAGTGAACATCTGTTGATTGATTAATTGTAAGATAATGTCTCTTTAAAGAAAAAAAATGGAGTCCAGGTATGACGCTGTGGGATAAAACACTGGGCTACAAGGTCAGTTTGAACCGCAAGATGGCGACTGAAACTCACCAGCTGCTCCTTGGAAACTCTATGCAGGGTTTCTCTATGCTATGAGTCAGAACTGACTCGATGACACTTAAGAACAACAATATAAACTATGCTGGAATGGTAGAATTTTGCAAGACCAATGACTTATTCATTGAAAATACCTTTTCCAACAACATCAATGGTGAGTAATCACATGGACTTCTCCAAATGGACTACATAGGAATCATATCATCTGTGGGAAGAAAC
>NW_006408524.1:38732144-38737055 GCF_000296735.1 Chrysochloris asiatica | reverse complement strand
GAACTGACTCGATGGCACTTAACAACAACAACAACAACACCTGTTGTTGTTAAATAAGTGCCATACAAGTTTATAATGAGTGGCTGGTGGGTTTTAACCACTAACTTCATGGTTAGCAGTCAAATGCTTATTCTATAGTGTCACAGCAGGACTCCAAAGCACTAAGTAATGGAGATCAACAACTACAATTTTCAGTATGACTCACATCTCAACATCAAGAAAGCAAAAATCTTTATTACTAGGTCACAAGGAACATCATGATAAATGGAGAAAATACTGAAGTTGTCTAGGATTCCATTTTACTTTCACACACGGAGGCAAAAATCAAAGACAAATCAGCTGCCAAAGACCTCTAAAAGGGAAAAAGAGCAAATATATTAGTTTGAGAACTAAGGTGTGCCTGACCCAAATCATGGTACTTTCAGTGAACTCAGATATATGTGCAAGTTGGACAATGAATAAGGAAGACCATAGAATTATCGATGCATTTGAATTGTGGTGTTGGTGAAGAATATTAAAAGTACCATGGACTGCCAGAAAAACAAACACGTCTGTATTGGAACAAGTACAGCCAGAATGTTCCTTAAAAGCCTGGAGAATTAGACTTCACCTCTAGTCTCTCATACTGTGGACATGTAGTCAGGAAGGACTAATTCCTGGAAAGGACATCATGCTTGGTAAATTGAAGGGTCAGGGGAAAAGAGGAAAACCCTCAACAACATGAACTGGCACTGTGGGCGCAACAATGGGCTTAAATAGAGTGACAATCGTGAGGATGGCACAGAGCCACACAACATTTTTTTTTTTTTTCCTGTTGTACATAGGGTTGCTTGGAGTCAGAATTACTCAACAGACCCTAACAATAACAACCTTTATGACAGGAATTGATGGTAGTAACTCCTGTGATTTAAATCTAAGTGGCAGAAGCACATTCTTTCAAAAGTTACCTTGTATTTGACAATAAGAGAGCATCATTTTCAACAAGTAGAACAAAACAACATTAATATATCATTAAATCAATGCAAGGATGTGGTGTCTGCTATTCCACAATCTGTGTGTAACTAGTTTCTTCTTCTAATGTAGCAGCATTAAAACACTTTTATACTAACAATTATCAACATTTAGAAGCATTGTTATTGTTGTTTTTGTTGTTGTTGTTGTTAGGTGCTATCAAGTTGGTTTCAACCCATAGTGGCCCTATATGGAATCCTGGTGTGGTGCTGTGCTTTAATGCGCTGGACTGCAGGGTCAGTTTGAACTGCAAGGTCAGCAGTTCAAGCTCACCAGCTGCTCCTTAGAAACCCTATATATAGTAGCTATCAGTCTGAACTGATTTGATGACACTTAATAACAACAACATATGGTTCCGGAGGGTTTAAATTTTCACAAAAGCAGAAAGTCTCATTTGTCCTGTGAGGAGCGACTGGCAGCTCCAACCGTGGAACTTGTGGTTCACTGTCCAGTGCTTATCATACAAAGCCACCACTCTCCCTTGTTGTTGGGTGGTGTCCATTCCATTCTGACTCAGGGATCCTATGTACAACAGAATGAAGCATTGTCCTAATAGAAAGATTTAGAAATACTAAATATTAAAAGGACAGATGCCAAAAACATAAAGAATATTGGAAATATGAATTTCCCTTTTTTTGAACTATAAACTGCTTCATAAATCAAACCCTTCTGTTGTATACTGTAAATAACTTTCATAGATTTTAAAACAACTTCATATATAATTCATATACACATATATAAGCAATGTAATTTATCTCTAATGAGCAACAGAACTAGTATGACAGCAATTATCATTAATATTTATTTCTTAATCTGCAAAACTAATGTGCACTTGCCACAAGGATGATAAACATTTACTACTGAATAATAAAAACATATGTAATTCATGCTCTGCATTTGTACTATAAGATATATCCTGGCATCTTGCTAAAATACAGTGTTTCAGATTCTTCTATAATTAGGTCCAACTAATTGATGTTAAGCAATATTAACAGGAATAACAGGAAAATTATTTTTTCTGGAGAAATTATATCAACTATTATGTACTTGAAATCATTTTCATTAGTAAAGTTTATGAGATGTGCACACACAAAAAAGTTTATTAGGAATTGTTTTGAGGCTCAGGGGCTGTTGGTAAACAAGCTATAATGAAATTTTAACAGAAAAGTTACTTATAGTTTTAAAAAAGTAGACTGTCACTACCAGCTTCTAAATACCAATTCAATAACTTCTCAATAAATCAATCGATTGAGAAGAAACTTTTCTGTAGCAAAGTGTTAAATAAAGTATTTCATCAATCATCCAAAGCAAAATTCCAGTGTCAACTTGACCCAAATAATAGAACCTTGAGAGTTAGAAGAAACTTTAGAAAGCTTCTTCCCCAATACTTTCATTTTAAGAAGATAAAACTGATGTAAAAAGAATTATGCAAGAGGACTTTGAAAAGTTTTTGGAAGTAAAGAATTAAAGAAAACGGAATTTCTCCACATGCTTTTTAAAAAGTTTTTACTTACAGGGTGGCTATAATGGAGGCCTGGTGTGGCACTGTGTGTTAATGCGCCAGACTGCAAAGCCATTTGAACTGCAAGGTTGGCGGTTCAAACTCACCAGCGTCTCATTGGAAACCCTATATAGGGTCACTTCTGGATCAGAATTCGACATCACTTAACAACAACAACATTAAAGATTTATAGCCTCAGGAAACCTGTGCAGGGTCACTATGAGTCAGAACCGACTCCATAGTACTTAACAACAACAACAAACATAGCCAGAAGGTATTGAAAAGAGGTTGCAGGTACAATGAGGTGGCCTGGTAGCAATGAATAAGAAGGAAATTGCAAGAAAATGTACTCATTTTTCACCTAGAAATTTAACTTCTAAGCATAAATTACATACATCTTAGTCTATAGAAATAATACACGTGAGCAATATAGCACATAGATACACAAAATACTTTAATGTTCACTGCAGCAATCGATTATGAAATAGTTTATAGGAATTAATAATATGGTGTTGTTTTGTTAAGTGTGGTTAAGTCAGTCCTGACTCATAGGGTTTCCAAGGAGCAGCTGATGGGTTTGAGCTACCAACCTTTTGGTTTGAAGTCCATTGCTGATCCTACAGAGTCACACCAGGACCTAAATATAATGAGATGGAAAGACTTCTAGGATGTAAAAATGTATATGTATACATGCATATGCAAACATAGAATTGATCATGTATAGAAAAATATTTAGGCAGCTACTAAAATGTTAGTCATTTTCTTTTGAAAGGAGTTTGTTGGTTGATACATTTATTATTTTCAACAACAATAAATGCTAAAAAAATAAAAATAAAAAAAAGCTACCAAGTTGACAAAATAGATTCCTTGTGGCAAAATGGTTAAGCACTTGGTTACTAATCGAAAGCTTGGTAGTTTGAAATTATTCACCTCAGAATAAAGACCTGGTGGTCAGCTTCCATTGAAGATTGCAGACAGGAAAACACTATGGGGCAGTTCTACTCTGTCACATGGGAATGGTATGAATCATAGAATCAACAGTATATACGTAACAACAAAAACAGATTTAGTAAAAACAGTAATAAACTATCAAAGAAGTCTTAATCATAGGATATGTTGTTACACAATGCATATTTAGCAAACATTTTGAGTCATTGTTTTCTTAATAATACTAAGGGCAAGAACAAAGCATTCTCCTAGGGGTCCTCGATACTTATAGAAAGTGTGAAGCAGGATCTACAAAACTCAGAAGATAAACATCAAGGAGGGGACTTGTCGCCACCATCAGACTATTTAAAAATATTAGTTAATTTATATGTTAAGATTGCTGAAAGTATAAATAATATACAATCTATGATGTGTTTTTAATATTACAATTTTACTAGAAATGTTTATGTGCAAAAAGATGAAAATAATTACTTAAATGAAAGAAAGCTCATTTTTCAGCCCTTCATAATTTCTACCTTTCAGAAAAATGTTTACAGTAATCATTTAGAGAGGTTCCTAAAATCAGTTGAACAAAAAGAGAATGTTTCCCTCTTCAAACTCACAATAATAACAAACTTAAGAGCAAAATATCAAATAATTTTTCATTTTGATCATCAAATATAATTCAATATATTTTTAATCTAAGTGGTAAAGATAATGTTTTCTTTCCTCAAATATTATCTCCACATTAACTAACTTCTAACTCATAAAAAGTACCTAGGTCCAATAAAGTTATGTACCATGTGGTTTCCTTTCTGCTCTATTTGTATGTGTTTCATTAGTCATGGTACAGGGAAAACACAAACTCAGTCTTTGGACAAATTTCTAAGGGATTCTCTGTTCCTAGAACTTGAACTTCATGATAATATTTCTGGATTATGGCCCAACAAGCACATTAACAGTATTTTGTTTATTTTAGACAAAAAGATACTTTTATTAGCATTTAAATAATCCATGCTAGCATAAGTCTCATAATATTTTAATAGAGAAAATTAGGATATGAGGGATTTTTTTCAAGCCCTTTGCCAGCATAATTTCAGTTTCACAAAGATTTAAAAAAATATATTCTATTTCATTTTTCTGAACCCAAAAAAGACCCAAAGCTACCCACTCAACAAACACCAAATACTGACAACGTGATTGGTACAATTACAGAAGGCAAGAAGAAAATACAGATTTAGAAAATATCAGAAAAACACCTACTAAAGTTCCATATGAAGAAATATGACTGTGACTTGGTTGTTGTTAGGTGCCATCAAATTGGTACCGCTTATAGTGATTTTATGCACAACAGAACAAAACACTGACAGATCCTGGACCAATCTCACTACTGTTGCCACGTTTGAGTCCATCGATGCTGCCACTTGGCCAATCCATCTCATTGGGAGTCTTCCTCTTTTTCTCTGACCGTC
>NW_006408524.1:38714507-38730429 GCF_000296735.1 Chrysochloris asiatica | reverse complement strand
CTATGCTGGAGAGCAAGTTTCAGTGTCTCTTCTGACATCCATTTTGACCTTTTCCTTCTTTCTTGTCTTCTTAATGACTTTTTGCTTTCTTCATGTATAATGTTCTTGATATCATCCCACAACTCTTCTGGTCTTCGGTCTTAGTGTTTAATGTATCAAATCTGTTCTTCAGATGATCTCTAAATTCAAGTGGGATATATTCAATATCATATTTTGGCTCTCTTGGACTTGTTTTCCTTTTCTTCAGCTTCAGTTTGGATTTGCAATATGAGAAATTGATGGTCTGTTCCACAGTCTGCCCCTGGCCTTGTTTTCACTGATGATATGGAGTTTTTCCATCATTTCTTTCTGCAGATGTAGTCAATTTGATTACTATGTAGTTCAACTGGTGAGGTTCATGTGTATAGTTATCTCTTATGCTGTCGAAAGAAGGTATTTGAAATGAACAAACCATTGGTTTTGCAGAATTCTATCATGTGTTCTCCAGCATAATTTCTGTCACCAAGGCTGTATTTTCCAACTATTGATCCTCCCTCTTTGCTCCCAACCTTTGCAAAGCAATCACCAGTAATGATCAATGCATCTTGATTGCATGTTTGATCAATTTCACATTTAAGAAGTTGATAGAATTCTTCTATTTCATCCTCACTGGCTTTAATGGTTGTGTGTAAATTTGAATAATAGTGGTATTTACTGGGCTTCCCTATAGGTGCATGGATATTAGCCTATTACAGAAAGTGTTGTACCTCATGACTGATCTGGATACGTTCTTTTGTTACAATGAATGCATCACCATTCTTCTTCAATTTATCATTTCTGGCATAGTAAACTATGTGGTTGTCAGATTCAAAATGGCCAATACTCATCCATTTCAACTCACTAATGCGTAAGATATCAATGTTTATGCATTCCATTTCATTTTTGACAACTTCCAATTTTCCCAGATTCTAGGTAACATATAATTCAGTAATTACAAGGGATATGGGAACCTTCATAATTCCTGCAGAAGTGCGAAGTTGAGACAGAGAGGTGTAATTGATGAATTGAAGAATGACAAGAAAAATCTTCTTGATGGAAGTGAAAACAAGAATAATGTCAGGCAGAGTCAGGAAATTTGTTTGGCTGGCTGAAGCAGATAGTCAGAGAATGAAATTGACCCTGAAGTCTGAGAAGTGCTAATGTCAAAGAAGAATATTTCAGGATTCAACATCATCTAGATTGAGGTTGTAAGTAAATGAGGAACTGAATCAATACCAAAATAAGAAATATGTATTTGACCAAAGTTATTATTTCAATCCACAAGTAATCTTACTTGTGTGCGATTTTACAGTCAGGACAACCAAAATCCATGTGTGTTGTGAGGCAAAGAGATGGCAAGGCAAAGGAGTATTGTTAAATAGGTTAGCATCACAGTGCACAACTCAGTGATAAATGTAACTGTGATTTCAATCAGTAGATTTGCTCTTGAAACCATACAGTTACATTTATAACACATATTTACCATATGTTGTTATTTAGTGCTGTTAACATAAATATACATATGATACTTAATTTCTCATGCAATATTGTAGTTGTCAATGTTGTTAAGTGCTGTTAGTTATTTCTGTGTCATAGCAAACCTGTATAGGGTTTCCAGTGAGTGGCTGGTGGTTTTGAATCACCAACCTTGAAGTTAGCAGTTCAGTGCTTATCCTGCAGTGCTACACCAGGATTCCCTCCTTTAATCCTTTATCTAAGAAGGATGAGCCCCACCCTAAAAGGGAGCATTCTTACCTAGGACTGTATTTCAGGTTATTAAATTGTAAACTCAAGCTCAGAATGCAAATGCAGCGTTTCCTCTACTCGAGTTGGGCATGAGAATGAATTGAAATGGAGGAAGAAAACAGCACTGCTTAATTGCTATAGAGGTCATATCAACTCATCATAACCCCTGGTGTGTCAGAGTAGAAGGACGAGGGGGCTTCAAAGAGTTTGTGGAAAAAATCCATTATCTTCTCATTATATTTTTCCACTAACTTTTTGAAGCCCTCTTCGTATGCTCCATAGAGTTCTCAGTGGTCACTTTTTTGGAAGTAGATCAAGTCTTTCTTTCAAGGCATCTCTGGGGAAACTCAATCCTTCAACCTTTTAATTTAAAATCTAAGTGAGTTCACCCTTTGACTCTCCAGGGCTCCATGGAGAGTCAATTAATGTACCTGCAATTCCTCATACCGTATTATAGTTGTTAATATTACAGACATAGATATCAGACAGACTTGAGATCATATTCTACATATGCCTCTGATAGTTGTGTGAAATTGATCAAGTTACAGAAATACACTGAGCCTCAGTTCCACCACCTGTAAAACAGTAACAGTTTCCCTGTATGAGCCACAGTAAGATTAATATTAGACAGTGAACCTAGTTGGAATAGCGTTGATCCTCATTAAATAATACAATTCATTATTGTAATCATCATTTGCTGATTTTTTTTTTCAAAAATGACATGCTGATGTTATGATTCATAGCAATCCTAGGTACAATAGGAAATATGTCTGTTCCTGTGCCATCTTCAAATTCTTTCCATAGTTTAACTCATTTTCACTGGGCCTCTAATCTACCACACACGATGCACATGCTACCAAGGAGTGGTCCTTCTGGTAACATGTGCAAAGTAGATGAAAGAAAGCCTTGCCATTTTTGCTTCTAAGGAACATTCTGGCTGTAATTCCAAGACAAATTTGCTTGTTTTTCTGGCAGAACATGGTATATTCAGTATTCTTTGCCAAAACCATATAATAAAAGGCATCAATTATTCGATCTTTCTTATTCATTGCCCAGCTTCCTCAAGCATATGAGGCAATTGAAAATTACATAGCTTGACAGAGATGTACTTTAGTCCTCAAAGTGACATTGTTATTCTTTAACAAGTTAAAGAGTTCTTTTGTATCAGATATACCCAATGCAATACATTGTTTCATTTCTGGACTGCTTTTTCCATGGGCATTGATTGTGGATCCAAGTAACATGAAATCCTTGACAACTTCAGTCTTTTCTCCATTTATCATCATACTGCATATTGATTTAGTTACGAGGATTTTTGCTTACTTTATGGTAGATGAAATCCAAACTAAAGGCTGTAATCTTTTAGAAGTAGATCGCCAGGTCCTTCTTCTTAGTCTGTATTAGGCTGAGAGCTCTGCAAAAACCTGTCCATCATAGGTACCAAACTGGTATTGAAGTACTGGTGATATATTTTCCAGTACTTCATAGCAAACACCCAAGTCACTCTAGTGCAACAAGCTGTCAGGTGTGTGTGTGTGCCTGGGGGGTGAGTAATGACTTCATCTATATTAAGTTTACTTTTACTAGAGTAAATTTCATTAACTTTGTACATCTGTTTCAAAAGACATACATAATTTTATAAAACTAATTGAAAGACAATTACCATAACTCTGTCATTTTACTAATTCAAATGGATTTTAAAATAACTAATTTATTAATAGTTATTTCATAATAAAATATGTTAGGTGTCTGAGCACTTTGGTAAGTACCTTACAAAGTTCCAGGCTATAATAGACTATTATTTCAGTTCTTCTGTCCATAATAATAAAAATTTGAAAAGAAAAGAGACAGTTGTAGGTTGCATGACTAAACTCCATGTTAGCCCCAAGCACAGTGCAGTATCTCTGGGAGTGCTGATGGACGGACACACATAAATCATATAGATTTCAATGCTTCCAATTAATTTTTCCTTGTTAGCTGATACAGGCCAATGGGATGAGAGTGAATCTCAGCAAAAGTGTGCATAAGATTATTTCATTAATCTCACTAGCAACCAGTTTGTTAATGAGGAGAAATAATTCCTAATGGTGAATAAAAATATAGCAAATGTAGACATCTGAAGACTCAAAGACCTCAATTTAGGCTAGGCAAGTACCATTTTGCTGTGCCAGGAACTTATTTAATGGGCTCAGATAAAAATCAACAAGGAAAATTCAGAATGGGCATTGATTTCTACCAAGACTATAATATTTTCTACATATTTTTCAGGTAGTCAATGGGAAGCATTCACAAACAAGTATCTAGATGTTTGGGTAACAGCTAACATATATTCACATTCACGGAAAGTCTGAATCAGCAACAAAGCCAAAGGCAAAAGCACTGCCAAGCAATGAATACTGATAGTGTTGCCAGTACCACACAGGTTGAATCAAACACAAAAGCAAACAACTGTTATAATTTCATATTGGTAGCATACATCAAAGATCAAAATATGCATATCATGTTCTTAGTTAATTAGTCAGAAGTATGCGTTTAGTTAGGAAAGGAGTCTGAGATAGTAGTCATCACAGAAGAATGACTCTCCTGTGTGGGAAAGAATACTATAAAGAAGTCAAATACGAGGTGACTTCAAAAAGTTCACAGAAAGATTCCTCTGTCTTTTAATTCCATTTTATCAAAAACTTGTTGACGCCTCCTCATATAGAATGCATTATGAAGGAACCCAAGTGAAAGTGATCAAGGTAAAGAGCAAGCACTGGAAATTCTTTACAAAAAAGATATATTGCTTTAACCTGTGAAATGCTGATTTTCTTCTTTCTTATTTCTCTGAAAAATAGTTTCCATCTCTATTTTGTAGTCATTAGTTAAATGTGATAAGATAGAATTCTACTGGTGGTAAATATATGAGGGGGCTTCAAAAAGTTCATGGGAAAATTATCTTTCGGTTTCATTTTCCACACTTTGAAGTTCCAAAACTCAGTAGTCTATGAAGGCCAGATTAAAAAGCATGAAAGTTACAAGCCTAAAGGCTACATTTTAAAAACATGAGGCTAAAATAAAAGTTCATTCAAACATATAAATGTCAAGCCAGCTTGCAGACACATAAACCAGATGTCCTTCTGCTAGCATGAGCATATACCCTCATAAGTGTCTGCTTACTTGTTGCCAACATTTCACAGCAAGTTATCCAGGCAGGACTAACCTAAAAGGCTAAATTGTTGACTTTTAATGGGAGATGCCTTTTCCTTGGAAATTCTACCTTAAATAATGTATTATGCAGGAAAACTGTGATTGTAAGCTTTTTTAGACAATAGGAGCAAAGAAATTAAGTAAACTGCAACTTGCATCACTGTATTACAAAATGAATCAAGTAGCTATATTTAAACAATAAGCATTCACCAATAGATTTATTCCATTTGGCATCCGCGGGATAACTGGCAATGAAAAAAAACCGGTCTGATCCCGCTGTTCCTCTACTTTAAAACTGCCAAGGCCCCACCACCATCACCACTACTACCACACCTTATCTGTAAAATAGCAAAATTTTACTGTGGCTTTTACAGCCAACTCCAATCTGGCAATCTCATAGACAATACCACCCAGAATGTTCTGTATTTATCAGCTGAATAATACAAAATGATAATTATGAATTGAATAATGTTTTAAATTATGTTGATCATATCAAATATGATATATGTATAAAACCCCAGGGCCAATGTGTTGATTCCAAGTCATAGAAATCTTGCATAGGGCTTCTGATGTTATAAATCTTTATGGGAGCAGAAAACCTCCTCTTTATCCCACAGAGTAACTAGTAAGTTTGCACTGCTGACCTTACAGTTAAGAATCCAGTGCTTAGAACAAGCAAGTTGTTCACCCGGGAGCCATCAGGGCAAGTGGTAGGGCCCCCTCAGGGCAAACACCCTATCCAAGACTAAGATTCAAGGCATGTGGTCCTGCTGCTGACCACACTTAGTGACTGATAAGGGGAAGTGGGCGAAAAACAGCAATGAAGTTGTGAGCTAATTCCGACCATGTTCAATAGACTCCTGTGAACCCAGGTTGGCCAGCAGTATGGCAAGACCTGGGGACTCCTGGGCCCAGAGACAGTGACATGGCCACAGATGACTAGAGTGGAGAGTGAAGTGCCAGCTGATATGAAGTGATGGAGATGCACAAGAACATCCATACTTGTAGATAGTACCCACTTGACTGCTGCTTACATGAGTGTTGATAGTTGATCCAAGAAGAATGAAGTCCTTGACAACTTCAATATTTTCTCCATTGATAAGAATGTTATTTATTGGTCCATTGGTGAGGATTTTTGTTTTCTTTACATTGAGATGTAATCCATATCGAAGGCTGTGCTCTTTGATCTTCTTTAGTAAATGTTTTAAGTCCTCTTCACTTTCAGCAAGCAAGGTTGTATCATCTGCATATCAGAGGCTGTTAATGAGTCTTCCTCCAATCCTGATGCCATGTTTTTCTTCATATAACCCAGCTTTTTGGATTGTTTGCTCAGCATACAGGTTGAATAACTATGGTGAAAGATACAACCTTGTTGCATACCTTTCTTAATTTTAAAACATTAAGTGTTCCCATGTTCTGTTCGAACAACTGCTTTTTGGGACAGGTGCACACTCTTCATGAGCACAATTAAGTGTTCTGAAATACTCATAATTTGCAATGTTGTCCATAGCTTATCATGATCCACACAATCAAAACTCTTTGCGGATTCAATAAAGCACAGGTAAACATCTTTCTGATATTCTCTGCTTTCAGCCAAGATCCATCAGACATCAGCAATGATATCCCTTATTCCACGGCCTCTTCTGAATCTGGCTTGAACCTCTGGAAGTGTAGCCATTTCTGTATTACTTTTAGCAAAACTTTACTCGCGTGGGATATCAAACAGACTGTTTGATGATTTCCGCATCCCATTGGGTCACCTCTCTTTGGAATTGGCACAAATATGGATCTCTTCCAATCAGTCGGCCAGATAGTTGTCTTCCAACTTTCTTGGCAGAGATAAGTGAGTGCCTCCTGTGCCGCCTCACTTTTCTGGAAAAATTTCAATTTTTATTCCATCAATTCCTGGAGTCTTGTTCTTTGCCAATTCCTTCAATGCACCTTGGACTTCCTCCTTCAGTATCATTGGCTCTGGATCATATGTTACCTCTTGAAATGGTTGCTGTTGTTAAGTGCCATCAAGTCAGTTCTGACTCATAGCAACCCTGTATAGGGTTTGCAAGGAGTGGCTGGTAGGTTTGAACCAATGCTTACCCTATACACATATAAAATTATTATCTACAGAAAATTCTGAGGACCAAATCGACTTGAAGACCCTTATGTCTTTGTGGTTCATGTTTAGAAACCACATCTATGGTGCAAAGTGTAAGGAATTAGGGGTTTCCTTGCCACTATATTTTTACTGTTGTATTCCCCTTGCCCACCACTGTTCTTGGCAGAAAGAGCATATTCTAGTGTACTTACTAAAAAACTAGTTAAATCTAGGGAGTCCTGATGTGGCACTGTAGGATAAACACTGGACTTCTAACTTCAAGATTAGCAGTTCAAACCCACCTTTGAAACCTTACACAACGTCGCTATGAGTTGGAACCAACTCGACAGCACTTAACCACAACAAGACCAGGGTTCCCATTCCACTAACCAGGCTCTGAGATTCTGCACTGGTTGCATCCTCTAGTGGACTGTGATCCTCTCCTCCCCACAGACTCCTTACCTCAGTTCCTCCAAGTATCTGCTAAATGCCGCCTTATCAATGCGACAACTGCTGGGATTCTCAGCTCCCCCCTTATCTTGTTCTTCTTATTTTCTGTTATTCTCTGACTTGCTATACAATTTTCCTCTGTACTATGTTTACTGTCTCCACCTTCTAGATTGTAGGCTTTATAAGTACAGAGGTTTTGTGTGATTTGTTCACTAAAGCTTTCTGAGGTTCTAAAACAATGCCTGGCACAGACATGTTTTAGAAATGAAAAAATCTTTAACAATTCATACTATCTCAGTATTTCTGATTCTTTATCAGCAAAAGAGGGATGGATTCTTTCCTAAGTAACTTGAGAATCAAGTGATTCTCCTTTTTATAAATGTATTTTAATCATTGTTCTGAAATTTGTGTACCCATAACTTCTACACAAGGATCTTGCATATGAAGAAAGAGGGAGAAGGGAGACTTCCCCTTTCTACTAAAGGTCGTTCTCAGCCATGAGCAGTTCATTTTAGGAAGTTGATCTTATAGTACATTTCATTGACATAACAAATGACATGGCCAAAGCTATTGAAGATGGCCTGCATGTTATAATTTCAAACTATAAGTCACCCTGCTTCAGTTTGGAAATTTTTCTTTTCCTAAAATGTCTTCAGTTTCCCAAATGATTTTGGCAAGAATTCTGACAGTTCTAGGATTTTGATGCCATTGAAGTTTTGCAAAAGAAAGCTAAAGAAAAACAAAGGAAACATGCATATATTAAAGAATCTGATAAGATATGCCTTTTAAGGAAACTAGTTTTTATTGAAGCAAATATGTGGACTATAAAATGCGTAAATTTTAAGTATAATGTTTGATGACTTTTGGCAAATGTAAGACATTGACACCACCCCTAAAAGTTTCTTCTTACTCTTTTCTACTGTTATTGAACTTTTTAATTCTATTTTTTATTTATTCAATTGTATTTTATTGCAGTACCTGCAATAGAACTTGATATGAAAGGAATTTTATATGCAGTATGTACTCTTTTGTAAATTACTTCTATTGCTTTTTTATACATTGTAGCCGACTGGCCAGTTTCACTAGGCCCTGTGGGTTAATGTGCTGGACTGCAAGATTGGTTTGAACTAAAAGGTTAGCAGTTCAAGGTCACCAGCTACTCCTCAGAAATACTATACATAGCCATTCTGAGTTGGAACCAAGTGGACAGTACTTAACAACAACAATAGCCTTGAGCCAACCCAATTTAGGCCTCTCAGGGTTTGTGTGGATAAAGGGTAGTGGAATTCTAGTTCTTTTCATTGTTCTATAAAGACTGAGAAATAGCTGAGATAGGGCACTTTATCTCTGGTTCCTTTTAGGATATAGCACCTACTTTGTCCACTTGGTAAGAACTTAACTCTCCAGCTTGCTTCTATGACTTCCTCCCCAAAATTGTATACATACAGCCACAACCACAAACACACACACACACATATTCATATGTCATATATGTGGAATAAAGCATTTGATTTTTGTTGTTGTTGTTGTTAGAACTTATTTTCTCAAACTTCTTTATCCTGTGGTGTCTACTCGGATTCCTTTGCCTCTTTCTATTTCCTAACAAAGGTGCTACAATCTCTATGCCAACAACATAAAGATTTCTAAACTTGTATGAAAGAAGTGACAAACCTATGGAAAATACTTCTCTATTTAGAAAACTCTAAGTGAACTAGACCATCACTAATCAGTCAGTTTGTCGTACTGTGGTGGCTTGACAGTTGTTGTGATTCTGAAAGCTATGCCACAGGTATTTTAAATGCCAGCAGGGTCACCCATGGTGGACAGGTTTCAGATGAGCTTCTAGACGAAGACAGACTAGGAAGAAGGAGTGACGAACTACTTCCGAATATTTAGTTATTGAGAACCTTATGAATACCAGATAAACACTGCCAGATACAGTGCTGGAAAATGAGCCCCTCAGGTTGAAAGGCACTCAAAATGCGACTGGGGAAGAGCTGCCTCCTCAAAGTAGAGTTGACTGTGATAACGTGAATGGAGTAAAGCCAGTAAGAGTAAAGCCCATGGAACCTTCATTTGCTGGTGGGGGACAACTCAAAATGAAGAGAAACAGCTATAAACATCCATTAATAATCTAACATAGAATGTACGAAGTATGAATCTAGAAAAATTGGAAACTGTAAAAAATGAAATGGAACACATAAACATTGATATCTTAGGCATTAGTGAGCTGAAATGGACTGGTATTGGCCATTTTGAATCTGACAACCACATGGTTTACTATGTCAGGAATGACAAATTGAGGTGGAATGGTGTTGCATTCATTGTCAAAAAGAACATATCCAGATCAGTCATGAGGTACAACACTGTCTGTGAAACTATAATATCCATGTGCCTACAGGGAAGACCAGTTAATACCACTATTATTCAAATTTACACACCAACCACTAAAGCCAGTGAGGATGAAATAGAAGAATTCTACCAACTTCTTCAATGTGAAATTGCTCAAACATGCAATCAAGATGTATTGATCGTTACTGGTGACTGGAATGCAAAGGTTGGGAGCAAAGAGGAAGGATCAGTAGTTGGAAAATATGGCCTTGGTGATAGAAATTATGCTGGAGAACACATGATAGAATTCTGCAAAATCAATGATTTTTCATTTCAAATACCTTCTCTATACACAAGGACCTCACCAGATGGAATACATAGAAATAAAACTGACTACATCTGCAGAAAGAGACAATGGAAAAGTTCCATATCATCAGCCAAAAGAAGGCAAGGGGCAGATTGTGGAACAGACCATTAATTGCTCATATGAAAATTCACACTGAAGCTGAAGAAAATGAAAACAAGTCAACAAGAGCCAAAATATGACCTTGAATATATCCCACCTGAATTTAGAGATCATCTGAAGAACAGATTTGATACATTAAACACTAAAGACCAAAGACCAGAAGAGTTGTGGGATGACATCAAGAACATCAAAAAGGAAGAAAGTAAAACGTCATTAAGAAGACAAAGAAGGAAAAGGTCAAAATGGATGTCAGAAGAGACACTGAAACTTGCTCTTCAGTGTAGAGATGCTAAAGCAAATAGAAGAAATGAGGAGGTCCAAGAGCTGAACAGAAAATTTCAAAGATAAGCTTGAGAAGATAAAGCCAAATATTACAACAAAATGTGCAAAGATCTGGAGTCAGAAAACCATAAAAGGAAGAACACGCTCAGCATTTCTCAAGCTGGGGGAACTGGAGAAAAAAAATTCAAGTCTCACCTTTCTTGTTGAAGGATTCTTTTGGCAAATTACTGAATGATGCAGAAGCATCAAGAGAAGATAGAAGGAATACAGAGTCACTGTACCAAAAGGAAATATTCAACCATTTCAAAAGATAGCATAAGATCAAGAGCCAATGATACTGAATGAGGAATTCCGAGGTGCGTTGAAGGACTTGGCAAAGAATAAGGCACCAGGAATTGATGAAATAATTCCATCAATTATTGGAATTGGAGACACTGGAGTCACTCACTCATCTAGACCAAGAAATTAGGAAGACAACTATCTGGCCAACTGGAAGAGCTCCATATTTGTGCCCATTCCAAAAAGAGGTGACCCAATGGAATGCAGAAATCATCGGACAATATCTTTGATACCCCATGAGAGTAAAATTTTACAAAAGATAATACAGAAATGGCTGTAAGCATACATTGACAGAGAACTTCCCCAAGTTCAGGCTGGATTCAGAAGAGGTCATGGCCCGAGGTATATCATTGTTGATGTCTGATGGATCTTGGGTAAAAGCAGAGAATATCAGAAAGATGTTTACCTGTGCTTTATTGACTACACAAATGCTTTTGATTGCATGGATCATGATAGCTATGGACAACATTGTGAAGTACGAGTATTCCGGAACACTTAATTGTGCTCATGAGGAATCTGTACATGGACCAAGAAACAGTTGTTCAACAGAACATGGGAACACTGAATGGTTTAAAATTAAGAAAGGTGTGCAACAGGGTTGAACTCTTTCACCATAATTATTCTACCTGTATGCTGAGCAAATAATCTGGGAAGCTGGATTCTATGAAGAAAAATTTAGCATCAGATTTGGAGGAAGACTCATTAACAACCTGAAATATGCAGATGATACAACCTTGCTCTCAGAAAGTGAAGAAGACTTAAAGTATTCACTGATGAAGATTAAAGAGTACAGCCTTCAGTATGGATTGCATCTCAATGTAAAGAAAACAAAAATCCTCACTACTGGACCAATAAACATTTTTATCAATGGAGAAAAATACTGAAGTTGTCAAGGACTTCATTCTTCTTAGATCAACTATCAACACTCATAGAAGCAGCAGTCAAGAAATCAAATGATGTATTGCATTAGGCAAATGTGCTGCACAAGACCTTTCTAAAGTGTTGAAGAGGAAAGACGTTAGTTTGAGGACAAAGGTGCGCCTGACCCAAACCATGGTATTTTTCATAATCTCAAATGCATGCGAAAGCTGGACAGCGAATTAGGAAGACCAAAGAAGAATTGTTGCATTTGAGTTAACGATGTTGGAGGAGAATTTTGAAAGTGCCATGGGCTGCCAAAAGAACCAACAGATCTGTGTTTGAAGAAGTGCAGTCAGAGTGCTCCTTGCAGGCCAGGATGTCCAAACTTTGTCTCTCATATTTCAGACATATTGTCAGGAGGGACCAGTCACTGGAGAAGGATATTATGTTTGGAAAGGTGGAGGGTCAGCTAAAAAGAGGAAGACCCTCAGCGAGATGGATTGGCAAAGTGGTAGCATCAATGGGCTCAAGTGTGGCAACAATTATGAGGTTGGTCCAGGATATGACAGTGTTTCGTTCTGTTGTGCATACGGTCACTATGAGTTGATACCGATTCTATAGCATCTAACAACAACAGTTGAAATAGAAAATTAATTTTTAATTTATTTCTGATATAAGATTTTATTTTGCTGGGTTATTTTTGTTACCAAGAAGTATATTCAAAAAATCAATTTAATTGTATTTGTATAAAGTATACTTTTAGTCAAAGGTCAAGATAAAGAGAATATTCAAGATGTAGAAAACATAATTCCCAAGGTGGGAAAGTGATATTTCAGAATCAATGGAGTGAGAAACTGTAGTGAAGATAGGTGCAGTTTGAAACAACTTCCCATCTCATTCTGATTATTACACCACACTCTCTTAGAATTATGGAAGTAAAATTTTTAGAGGCATGAAAAACACTGCTTACAATGTTCTTTATAATGTACAGTTAGGAACCCAATCCCAAAGTAAGCTACGCAATGATCCCTAGAAGCAAAGGTAATTAAGATGAGCAGACAATTAAAGTAAGCAATATTGGGCAGTGTATATCGCTCCTTAGAACCCTCTGGAATGCATCCCACCAAGTCAAACCTATCAGGGAAATAGAGCAAATGGCTAAGAACTATCACTCCTAAAATCAAGTATTTTCATAAAGATTTTGCTTTTTCAGTCATGTTAATTTTTAAACAGACTTAAAGCATTCACTTCTTTGCAAAGATAGTCATTCTCTTCCCAATCCTACCTGCTACTGATCAAGGTAGTGCATGTTAGAAAACAATTCACCTGTATCTTGATGACATAGGAGTACTAGTTCCAATTGTACTCTGAAGGGCATTTCTCAAAAGAGCAAGGGTCTCAGTTTCCCACCTCCAGTTTCCCACCTCTGCAACTATGGTAAGCAACTCCTGTGGAGTGTTTAGCTTCACTCTATCCAGGTGATAGAGTCTGAGGAAGTGCAATGGTACTTGAACTAGTAAAGCAACCTTAATATCATCCTCCTCACCTATGAAGACAGTCCATGGATGGCTTATTATATATATATATATATTTGTTGTTGTTGTTGTTATGTGCCATGGAGTTGGTTCCGACTCATAGCAACCCTGTGCAGGGTTTCTGAGGCTATAAATCTTTATGGGAGCACAAGATTCATCTTTCTCCTGTAGAACAGCTGGTAGTTTCGAACTGCTGACCTTGAGGTTCACAGCCTGATTCGTAACCACTACGCCAGCAGAGCTATATATATATATATATATCCTCTTATATGATCTTTCTCAGGTAATGTCTTTATGTTCTGCTTCCTAAGAACCCTCCATCACCAAATCCTTACTAATGCACAACCATTCTTGATACTACATGGCACAGACATGTTGCTTCTGCAGACCACATGGCACACCACCACCACAAATCTATGGTTTGAACATACACATAAGAAACATGCAATTCTACATGTAAATGTAATTCAAAAGAATTTCTTGCAATAGTAATAAAAATGGTTCTAGTTTATATTTATAACATTAAAAGATGTCCCAATGGCATCAGCTAAATGCTTTGGTTGTTTGCTTGCATCTTATTATGAAATATTCACAGTATAGAACTATTTGAATTTTAAAAATTAGTAAATTTATCCTTTACTAATTTACTGCTATATTTTGGACTATAATTACAAAGAAAATTCTAATTTTTCAATTGGAAGTAAATTATTCTTCATATAACAATTAAAGTCATGAGGGAGAAAAAGTTTCCTGAATTGCAACTTCAGTTTCTGGAGGGTTGTTTTTTTTTTTTCCTTTTCCTGTGAGAAGATGTTAAGGGATGTAGATGTTTGAGTGTCTCCTTTTTAGTTAATTGAACTTTTTCAGAGAACACATATTCACATGCTTTTTAATTGAAACATATACAATGGTATATGATGGAAAGCCTTCTTCTATCATGTACCCATCTGCCTAATCCCTATCCCCACCCCAACAGTGGCCTCTATTATTTCCAGGTGTGTTATTTGGTTTCATAAGAAGGGCTTTCTCTTCTGTGCCCTCAAGCTTTCTTCAAATTCACAATGGTGTATTCATGATGTAGATTTGTCACATTTATCATATTTACCTCTTCTATTTCACCTGGGGTTTGGTAGGTTTTCTTTTCTTTTTTTTAAAAAAGGGTTTTCCCAACCATATTGCCAGATGAACAAAGTTCCTGTTGTGTTTCACTAAAACATGATCCCCAGCATTGGAATACTCAACAATATTTGCTTGTTTTACATATTATAATTATATATGTACACACCATTGAAATATAAGAAAATACTGTGGAAATAGCAGCAAAATTTTAAGTATAGTCAAAGTAACTTTCTTATGGAAGCAGCTGTTAAGAAATTAAATAACGTATTGCTTTAGACAAACCCACTGCAAAACATCTCTTTAAACTGTTCACGAGCAAAGGTATTAGTTTGAGGACTAAGGTGTACCTGACCCAAACTATGGTATTTTCAATAGCTTCATATACATGTGAAAGTTGGAAAATGAATGAGGAAGACTGTAGAGAATAGATACATTTAAATTACGTTGTTAGAGGAGAATATTGAAAGTACCATAAACTTACAACAGAACACACAGATCTCTGTTGAAAGAAGTACATCTAAAATGTTCCTTAGAACCCAAGATGGTGAGACTTTGTCTCTCATAACTTTGAATATGTTATCAAGAAGGACTAGTCTCAGGAGAAGAACATCATGCTTAGTAAAGTGGAGGGGCAGTGAAGACACCTAATGAGCTAGATACCACTCGTCTGTCAGTTTGTCATACTGTGGTGGCTGGTGAGATGCTGTGATTCTGAAAGCTATGACACAGGTATCTTAAATACCAGCAGGGTCACCCATGTGGACAGGTTTCAGATGAGCTTCCAGACAAAGACAGACTAGGGGAAGGAGTGACGAACTACTTCTGAATATTTAGTCACTGAAAACCTTAAGAATAGCAGAGAAACACTGTCAGATATAGTGCTGGAAAATGAGCCCCTCAGATTGGAAGGCACTAGAAATGTGACTGGGGAAGAGCTGCCTCCTCAAAGTACAATTGACCATGATGACGTGAATGGAGTAAAGCCCATAGGAGAAAAGCCCGCGGGATCTTCATTTGCTGAAGGGGCACAACTCAAAATGAAGAGAAATAGCTGTAAATATCCATTGAAATAGGAACATGAAATGTACGAAATATGAATCTGGGGAAATTGGAAGCTGTCAAAATGAAATGAAATGCATAAACATCGATATCTTAGGCATTGGTGAGCTGAAATGGACTAGTATTGGCCATTTTGAATCTGACAACCACATGGTTTACTATGCCGGAAATGACAAATTGAAAAGCAATGGTGTTGTATTCATTGTCAAAAAGAACATATCCAGATCAGTCATGAGGTACAATGCTGTCTGTGAAATTGATCAAACATGCAATCAAGATGTTTTGATCATTACAGGTGGTTGAAATGCAAAGGTTGAGAGCAAAGAGAAAGGATCAATAGTTGGAAAATATGGCCTTGGTGATAGAAATGATGCTGGAGAATGAATGATAGAATTCTGCAAAACCAATGATTTGTTCATTTCAAATACCTTCTTT
>NW_006408524.1:38700261-38711747 GCF_000296735.1 Chrysochloris asiatica | reverse complement strand
TCTGAACTGCCGATCTGTGTTTCACAGTTCAGCAAGCACCACACCAAAGTACAATAGCATCTGATAAAATCGCAAAAGAACGGGGTTTTAAAAGGGAACAAACAATCATTCCTGGTGTGGCGATGTGGGTTAGTGCACCAGACTGCAAAGCCCTTTGAACCACAAGACAGTCAGTTCAAGCTCACCAGTGGCTCCTCAGAAACCCTATACAGGGTCCCTATGGGTAGGAACCGACTCGATGGCAGTTTACAATAACAACAACAACTGTTTTGAAAGAGCTACTAAATACTCTTCACAAACATGTTTCCCAGAGCCAATAAAGGACTAGCCATTATCCCAGCACAAAAATTCTACAAAGAAATGAATTTTGACCACACTGCACGTGTTCTTGAGTAAGGAGCAAAGTGACTAGGCTTGCAAACTCACTCAGCAACTCATTGTCCATCAACATAGTTATTTAAATTAACGCATAAACACAGTTACAAACTCTTCAGTATTTCAAATTGAAAAGCATTAATTTACAGTAGAAATTGAGCATGTTAAATCTACAAACCTTCAAAACTGCTTAGGACTTAAAAAAATGGTTTTTCCACCTTGAATTGTATTTGCAATACCCACAGTTTATGGTAATCTTAAAATACAATGTGCACAATCAAAATAAAAAATTTTCTACAAGCCATATAGAAATTCTGAACATTACAACAGCTTTATAGGATTGTACCTTAAGAAATCCAATTTTAAAAAGTAAATTGCTGACTAATTTTCTATCTGGGCACTGTAAAAGTTTATAGCTATATTATGATGCTATAAGTTCTAAATTTAAAATGTTTTGCAATAAATTGAAATAATAATCACCAGTTTTTTTTTCCTTAAATATAAAGGGTATGCACATTTAAAGACCAAGTATTTGGAAAGATTAATAAATTGATATGTCACTAATTCCTTTTATCAACAATGCAAATCTAGTTTAGACAATGAATGTTCATATAATAAAGTGTGTAAGCACACAGAAACCTGAAACAGGAACACTGAATGTATAGAGATCACTCATATTGCTTAACAATTTACCAAAGAAGGGTTAGTTAGTGTTTATCTCCTCCAACCAAAAGGACTCTGTTTATTCATTTATGCTTTTAGTTTCACCTCAAATATTTTTATCTCAGTATCTTTAAAGTATTTGTAGGAATACAGATAAATAACTTTAGGACTCATAAATACATGAAGAAATCAAGCACATTGTAAAGTGTGATAATTAAGGTTGTGTGTCAACTTGGCTGGGCCTGACTTCTCAGTGGTTTGACAGTGAACAGGCGGAAATCCCCTAGGATGAGATCTAATATAATATAATTATCCTGTGAAGTGATCAGCTCTCATCTGATATAATTATCCTGTATGTTGTAAATCCTTATTTCTATGATTTTAATGAGGCCAGATGCAATGTATGGGATTAGGTTGTATAGTGAGTCAGTCTTCTGAGATGAAAAAAGAGATTGAGCAAGCAAGCATAGCTTGAAGAAACCTACTTCCACTGATGACAAGGAAGTGGCAAGGGAGTTTGTCCTTTGGACCTGGGGTCCCTGAACTGAGAAGCTCCTAGATCCAGTGGAAGACTAATGTCAAGACGAGTGGAGAGCTCCAAGGAATGTGGGGTCTACCAATGCTGAAAGGAGACAAGGACCTTCTTCCAAAACTGACAATGGGAGCAACTTTCCCCCTAGATTTGGTACTCTGAGTTTGGACTTCCAGCCTCCTAAATTATGAGAGATTAAATTTCTGTTCACTAGGCCATTCAGGTATATTTCTGTTATAGCAGCACTAGATAGATAACACACAAAGTAAATACTTTAAATGAAAATCTTATATCCCTTAAGTTTTTTGTTGATTGTTTTTGTTAGATTCAAGTTAAAAATTAAAGATAAAATCATATCATGAGGGAAAAAAAAATCAAGGAAACATACACACATGTATTTAATATGTCAAAAAGTTATTGCTTTATAGAATGAGCCCAAATAAACAAAGATAAAGACAATTCTAGTATCAAAGGAAATTTAAATATTTGCCTGTAAATAAAGTACTTAAATTTTATATAAAAATATTAGTAAGCAAGCAATTAATATCCATTTGACCTAGCTTCAATGGCTTAAAGCTCAAAACTCCACTACAAGAAGATAAAAAATGATAGAGGAAACAAGTGTAAATTGCTATAATTTGATGAACTTGACCTACATTTATGGATGGAGTAGAGCAAAATACTAACCGAGAGGGAAGAAGTCTTCATCCTACCCGTTCTGTAAGCAGCGGTGATAGAGACAGGCAATTTAGACATTGGCTACCTAAAATGGAGGGTTGGGGGAGGTATGAAGGTATGAAGTGACTGGTTTACAAGTTTTCAAGAGGTAGTTTAGTTTCAGAGTGTGCAGGAGAAAGAAAGAATCCCCACTGAATGGTTTTCATCTTGCCTAGACAGGTCTAATCTGGGCAAATCTGCTGCACAGGAACTTTTTAAAGTATTGAAGAGCAGAGATGTCAGCTTGAGGACTAGGGTGCGCCTGACCCAGGCCATTGTGTTTTCAATAGCCTCATATGGATGCGAAAGCTGGACAGTGAATAAAGAGGATCGTAGAAGAATTGATGCCTTTGAGTTGTGGTGTTGGAGGAGAATACTGAGGGTGCCATGGACTGCCAAAAGAACCAATAGATCTGTTTTGGAAGAAGTGCAGCCAGAGTGCTCCTTGGAGGCCAGGATGGCTAAGCTTCGTCTCTCCTACTTTGGACATGTAGTCCGGAGGAAACAATCGTTGGAGAAGGATGTCATGCTGGGTAGGGTGGAGGGTCAGAGAAAAAGAGGAAGACCTCCAACGAGATGGATCGGCCAGGTGGCATCATTGATGGACTCGGGGGTGGCAGCGGTGGTGAGGTTGGCCCAGGATCGAACATTGTTTCGTTCTGCTGTGCATGGAGTCGCTATGAGTCGGTTCCGACTCGATGGCACCTGACAACAACAACAACAGACAGGTCTAGTGAAAGAAGATGGGGATAAGCTTCTTATGTTTCAATAGTGAGTAGTTGGTATCATGACTAATTGTGATTTTCACAACAGTAAAGATAGAAGTTTTGTAACATAAAGGGGGGAGTACTTAATCTTATATTCCAGGGACAGAGGACGCTAGGACCATCAAGGGAGAAGAGCATGAGTGCAATGTGGAGTCCTTGCAGAGAAGCAGCGACACGAGAGATGGAGGCAGAGATGGAAGCAGAAATGGGGACATGGCAAGAGGCAGCAGCTGAGGACTATAGACTCATGGAGAGAGAAAGGCTGTGTGCTGACAGCCAGGAGGTAGGCTTACAGAATGTGCCCTTGGGTTGCTGAAATGATTATATATTCCTGTGTGTTTTGGTGTACATCCATCCTCTCAAAAAAAGCCAAATAATAATAACAAATGCAAGTGAGCAAATCATGGTGTTTCTTGAACTGTCTTTTAAAAACTAATAAAGAAAATTTTATTATCCTTGGTCATACTATGTCTAGGAAACCATTATTAGAGGGATTATTAAGACTTTAAATGGAGTAGAGCCTTGTAGAAGGAGCTCTGGTTGCGTAGTGGTTACTAGTTGGGCTGTGGACCTTAAGGTCAGCAGTTCAAAACTACCAGCTGTTCTGCAGGAGAAAGATGAGGCTTTCTGCTCCTGTAAAGATTTATAGCCTCAGAAATCCTGTACAGGGTCACTATGAATCGGAACCGACTCCATGGCACATAACCACCACCAGAGCCTTTTAGAAGCATATAATAGCTTATCATTCTGCTAAAATAGCTTAAGGAGAAAGTAAAGCCTATCAACAAAGATTTTGGTCATTAAAGTAAAGTAAGCCCATCACCCAAGATTTTGGACATTAAAGAAATAAGATATAACAGGATTTTACAGTAATTGAATCAGCAAATATTCTAAAAGCATTGGATGAGGATGGTAAGACACCATGAAAATGCTTTCATCCTCCTTTTTTAAAAAATAATAGCAAAATATTTTAAAATAAAAACAAAAATAAGCAACAGCATTCAAACTCAAAATAAAACGATGAAAAAATTATTTCTGACTCTTAAAATTATATACAAAAGGGCAATAAGGGAGCTAATCTGTTCACCTGGTGCAAGCCCAAGCAGTGTTTCCTCCTGTTGTGCATGGAGTCGCTATGAGTCCTTACCAACTCAGTGGCACCTAACAACAACATCTTCTCCTCAGGAGTCCTAGTGTGGCACTGTCAGATAAAGCGCTGGACCGCAGGGATGGTTTGAATCATAAGATCTATGGTTCAAACTCATCAGTCACTCCTTAGAAACCCTATAAAGGATTGCTAAGAATTGGAACAGACTCTAGTTTTGTTAAATGCAACAACAACAGAAACAAATCTTACAATCTATTAACACACATACTTTATGTTTTTGGTGGTGGTGTTAAGTACACTCGTCAGTTCCAACTCATAGAGATCCTGTGTAGGGTTTTGAAGGATGTACATCTTTGCAGAATCAAAAAGTCTTATCTTTCTCCTGTGAAGCAGCTGGTGGAGTCGAACGAATGACTTTGTAATCTGCAGTCCAGTGCTTATCCTATGGAGCCACCGTATTTCCCTAACACATACTATAGCCTTATTATAGTATATTTTCATTAAGAACGTGGTGGTGGTGGTGGTGGTTTTCTGTGGAGTCAGTAGTATTCTGAACTATAGCAACCCTGACAGGTCACTGAGCCTGTAAATTGTTAAGGAAGCAAAAAGCCTCATATTTCTCCCATGGAACAGCTAGTAGTTTTGCAGTTTTGAACTGCTGATCTTGAGATTAGCAGCCCGATTTGTAATGGAAAATAGCAAACTTCATAAGTAAAAGTTCACACAAATAAAAATATTTGAAAATATTTATTCATTATATGTTGTGGTGGTTAGGTTCATCACATTGGTACTGACTCATAGAGGCCTTACGCACAACCGAACAAAACACTGCCCGGTCCTGCACCAACCTCATAATTGTTGCTACACTTGAGCCCATTGCTACTGACATTGTGTCAATCCATCTTAATTGGAGGTCTTCCTCTTTTTTTGCTGAGCCTCCACTTTACCAAGCATGATATCCTTCTCCAGGGACTGGTCCTTCCTGATAATATATCCAAAGTATGAAAGATGAAATCTGGTCATCTTGGCTTCTAAAGAACATTCAGTATATGTTGCTGTTATTAAGGGCAATCAAGTCCATTCTGACTCATAGGGACCCTGTAAAGGTCCAAGGAGCGACTGTTGAGTTTGAACCACGGACCTTGCAGTTCAAACTGATCTTGAGTTCCAGTGCATTATCTGTAGTGCCACACCCACCTCAAATCAATGTGGAAATATTGGATTATTTGTTAAAGATCCACTAGGACAACTGACTAGCTATCTGGGGAAATAAATTGATCTTTACACTGAATCAAAATATAAATGTGAAAAATGTTACATTAAATGGGTATAATAAAATCATGAGATCATTCTTTTATAATCTTGAAGATAGAAGGTATTTTGAAATGATGAGAAAAAAACAAATTTATTATAAGAAAGCTTAATAATTTTGAATTTATAAATATTAAAATGATTGCAAAAGCCACCATAAACACTGAATTATGGAAATGACAAAGTAGGAGGGGGAAATCAATCTATAGTGAAGAAGAAAGACTAAGACTTTAATATATAGGTACTAAAGAACCCTGGTGTCACAGTGGGCTACACATTGGACTGCTAACTGCAAGGTTAGCAGTTTGAATCCACCAACCACTCTTCAGGAGCAAGATGAGGCTTTTGATGAGGCTTATTCCTGATCTACAGCCTCAGAAACCCTATACAGTGTGGTTATGAGTCGATACCAACTCTAGAACATACACCAACAATCGAATCGAAAAAGTAAAGAAAACTAATATAAGTTCAGAGTAAGCTCTTTACTGCAAATAGTCATTAAATATATCATCAACTGCTTAACTTCACATATAACAATGCAAATTGAAGCCACAGAGACACCATTTTCCCCCGTCAGTTTGACAAATAACTGATAGATTGGAAACACACATCTAGTGTGATAGGTAGAAAACAGGAACCCATATGTTGCAACAGTTTAAATTGGCATAATTTCTACAGAGGACAAGTTGGCAATAGCTACAGGAGTCCTGGTGTGGCACTGTTGACTAATGCACTGGACTGAAAAGTCGGTTTGAACTGCAAGGTCGGTGGTTGAAGCTCACCAGCTGCTCCTTGGAAACCCTATTCAGGGTTGCTATGGGTCAGAACCAACTCAACAGCACTTAACAACAACAACCATAATGACAAATGCACATACCCTTTCACCAATCAATTCCACCCAATTTAGTATTCAGATATATTTTTCACCAATACCAAAATTCAAATGTATCGATTATTCTATGATCTTTCTCATCACTGTTCAACTTTCACATGCCAAGGCTTGGGTCAGGTGCACCTTACCACGATATCATTAAAGAGGTCTTTTGCAGCAGATATGCCTAATGCAGTATACCATTTGATTTCTTCCATTACTGTTGACTGTGTATCCAAGTAAGATAAAGCTTTAGACAAATTCAGTTTTTCTCAATTTATTATGATGTTAATAGGCAATCCTCCTTGTTGTTGTTGTTAAGTGCTGCGGAGTTGGTTCTGACTCAATGCGACCCTTTATAGGGTTTCAGAGGAATGGCTGATGAGCTTGAATTGCCTACCTCACAGTTCAAACAGACCTTTCATTCCACAGCACTAACCCACAGCGAATAGTGACGCTGTTAATGGGTTTAAAGTTTCAGTATTTAAATATGTTAATTTTCTTGAAATCTATAAATTCAAGGAAATTCCAATAAAATTTTCAGATTTTTTGGGGGGGAGGTTAAAATGAAAACCTATCTATCTATCTATCTATCTATCTATCTATCTATCTATCTATCTACGTTTTGATGAAGAATTCAAGTCTAACACCATAATTCAAATGCAACAATAGTTTACATTTGTCCCCATAAAGAGCACAACGACAGTCATTAGAAATACTAATAGATATCTTAACATTTTGTTGGTAATGTAATTTAAGATAGTATTTACAGTTTGGAAGAACATATTTCTTTTATGTTGACATAAATTAATATTAGTGTATTGATTCTACATGCAAAACGTATCAGGACAGACCAGTCTCTGAAGAAGAACATCATGGTTGATAAAGTACAGGGTCAGCGATTAAAAGGAAGTCCCTCAGCGAGATGGACTGATACAGTAGCTGCCATAGTGGGCTCAAACACAGCAATCATTGTGGAGATGGTACAGTGCCAGGTAGAGCTTCATTCTGTTATACAGAGTCACCATGAGTTGGAACTAACTAAGCAGCACTTAACAACAACAGTCTAGGTACTATAAGGTACTAGAAATCTAAAAATGAAACAGACAAAAGAACCTGTATTCTAAGGTTTTATATTCTAGTTGAGAGAGACCAATAATAAGATAAATATGGAAAATATAGAACAACAGGTTTTGTTGTTATGGAAAATGTGTGAAGGGTAATGGGAATGCTTGAGTAGGGGAAGGATAGGGCCAGCACACAAATCAACAGACAAAAACATTTGGAAAGGATATTATAAAAACAACCAAAGCTAGGCATTATGATTTACATTATAAACGTAAAAATGCTTCAATATGTTTTTTTTTTCCCCAGAAAAGATTTGTCAAGACTGATAGATATGAAAGAATAATAATTTTCAACCCTTATTCTTTCACTGAAACAAAAAATTTAAATGTGGTTCATGATGTGACCACTCCATTCCTTCCTCCGCCATGGTGTAGACAGGAATAAAGATAAGGCAAATGGGGGTCACCATGGCATCAGTGGTACCTTTTTTTTTTACTTAAAATAAATCTTTCCTGAACCTAAAAATTATATTTAGCAAAATACATTTCACAGTACATTTCATAAGTAGTCAAAAATAACTGTGGTTGGTAAGATTTCAAGAAGAGCATATTTGATTGTACCGTAAAATCCCTAAAAGTCAGAGAGCCTATTATTCTACAAATAATTAATAAACATTTATAAATTTTTACATTACATGCCTATTTTTTGTTGTTATGTATGGTGGAGTCAGTTCCGACTCATAGTGACCCTGAACAGGGTTTCCGAGGCTGTAAATCTTTACGGGAGCAAAAAGCCTCATTTTTCTCCTGCGGAACAGCTGGTAGTTTCAAACTGCTAACCTTGAGGCTAGCAGCCTGATTCATAACCACTATGCTACATGGACAAAGATGGAAAAATTACCTAAACAATATTCAGTCAAACAGCTGTTCTCCATCCTGCGGAGAACCATACAATTTTCTTTTGGGAGCACACCCCATCCTTATTCTCAATCCATGTCCTTTGAGAGTGGTTTGCTTGAGTCAATGGGCATATTAACTAGGTATAGCTAAACGAATGACCATCTCACTGGACCACAGTAATTAGTTTAGGAAAAAGAAGACATGTTTAATGAGAGTTAAAGCCAGGACTTTTGGTATTACTGGAAGTACTCTCTTTCCATTGAATTTGCTTAACTGATAGAATGTAAACTTGAAGTAACTGGTGATGGATATTGTTTTAGAAAATATTCTTAGAATAAAGAACCACAATAATGTGACAAGGCAAGGAGAAGAAGAGACAGAAACAACCAAGAAAAAGAAAGTGAAACAGCCAGTGTTTGAAGCCCTGAATCAAATAAATCATAGTCATACCTTAGAGGTTTTCACTGTCAAATCAATTCGTGTTGGTTGTCTTACATTTGCAATGATAAACTTCTGACTGATAAATCAAGCATTTCAACAATTAATTTAATTGGCTTGAAAACCCATTCTGTTTCAGTCTTCCTTAAATTATAGCTGAAATGAACATAAAGCTGTATTTTTAAAAATTGCTACCTTATCCTAAAATTTTGTTCAGCTAATTCTGAAATCTACACATTAACACAAATCTATGGAGAGATATACACATATTTATAATAGATATCAGGAGACAGAAATCACTATATTTGAATTTTTAAGATAACTGGTTAAAGATTTAGAGATGAATTAAATTCATACAGCTATGTTATCTAACAAACTGTTGTGAATGCATATTTAATCCTTAGCCCATAAACTATCAATGAACTTATCTAAGATTTTATTCTGCAATAAGCAACCTTTATATAGTCAACATTTTCCTTTCCAAAATGAATTCTTTTTATAAATTTGGTATTTAGGATAAAAACATTTACATGTTTCCCATCTAAAATATCATAAACATCAGAAAAGTATATGGCATTTGAACTGAGGCAAAAGTAAATCTGAATTAAATTAATATCCAAATAATATAAATCAATGAAAATTGAGAAGGCAAGGAATCAGTAGTCATTTAGGCATCAGCTAGCTATAAGATAAACCATGAGAAAAAGCAAAATCCTAAAATTTCCACTTAAAGCAAGATAAAAGGTCACAGAGAATAAAATCCTTTTCTTTATAACTTCTGTTACAAGCATCCTTCGTAAGTCCTGGTAAAGTCAAGGATTTTATAATTTATTGTTGTTGTTAGGTGCCATCAAGTATATTCTGGCTCATAGTAACCTATGCACAACAGAATGAAACACTGACAGTTTCTGCGCCAGCCTCATAAGAGTTGTTACTCTTGAGTTCACTGTTGCTGTCACTATGCCAATCCATCTTGTTGGAGGCTTCCTCTTTATCCCTGACCCCTCACTTCACCAAGCATAATTGTCCTTCTTCATGGACTGATCCCTCCTGATAACATATCCAAAGTATGAAGGAGGAAGTCTGGCCATCCTTGGCTTCTAAGGAGCATCCTGGCTGTACTTCTTCCAACACAGATTGTTTGTTCCTCTGAAAGTCCATGGTACTTTTAAAATATTCTTTCCCAACACCATAACTCACATGCATCAATTCTTCTACTGTCTTCCTTATTCATCGTCCAACTTTCACATGCAGATGATGTTATTAAAATTATCATGTGCTGAGTAAGGCACATCTAGTCCTCAAACATGGAGTCCTGTTGTAGCACTATGGGTTAAAGTGCTGGACTGCAAGGTCATTTGAATCATTTCAACAATCTTGCAGTTGGTGGTTTAAGCTCAACAGCCACTCCTCAGAAACCCTATATAGGGTCACTACAGATTGGAACCGACTCGATGGCACTTAATAACAACAACAAAGTCCTCAAACTGACATCCTTGCTCATGAACCTTTAAAGACGTCTAGTGCTGAGTGTGGCGCTGTGGGTTAATGTGCCAGACTGCAAAGCCATTTAAATTGCAAGGTTGGCAGTTCAAGCTCACCAACTGCTCTTCGGAAACCCTAAACAGGGTCACTATGTGTTGGAACTGACTCGATGGCACTTCACAACAAGTGCCGAGTTTATATTGTTGTTGTTAATTGCCGTGGAGTCAATTCCAACTCATAGCAACCCTGTATACGGTTTACAAGGCACAGCTGGTGGGTTTGAGCCACTATCCAGTGGCTGGAAGTCCAGTACTTATTCTACATCGCCACAGCAAGAGTGCACAGTTTATAATACTAAGAACTAACATAGTTTGTTTTTTTAAAACTGTTTTATTGTGAATTATGTGATAGTTTGCATGGGAGAATATGTCATATATTGTTTCATTGCCATGATTACAATCCCCTCCATGCATCATCAACCAACCAATGGGTATACCCTCTAACCCTACCCTCCCTCCTGGTCATCAGCACACAGCCCCGTTCCCTCTCTGGGTCTAGAGTCCTCAGCTGCTCCATCTCTCCATGTCATCATCTCTGCCTCCATCTCTGGTGTCACTACTTCTCTGGGTAGGGTCCTGCACTCCACTCATCTCCCTTGATGGTCCAAGGGACCTCTACTCCTAGCCTGCAAAGTCAACCACTTCCTTCCGTTTGCTACAAAATGTCTACCTTTACATTTATAACCCTCACAGTCAGTCCTTATATTAATTATTTACTATTTTACCACATGAGTGCTATCCCCATCTCCTTTCATCAGTCCTGCCCAGACAGATTGGATACTACTCAGTGGAGATTCTACATTCCTCCGTGTCCTCTGGATCTAGGCTTCCTCTTGAAAGCTTGTAAGCCAGTCACTTCTTGCCTTTGTGGTCCCCCCATTTTGGGTAGCCAATGTCCAAGTTGCCCATCCCTGTCTACCCTGTATAATGATCCTCACTGTAAAGATTTGTTCCTTCTTTTGAGCTATTGCATCCATAGGTTAGTTCTTACCATAGGTGTAGATCAAGTTCAGCACTTTTCCCCCTCTTCTTCTTCTTCTAGTTAAGCTCTGATCATCCAGCCATTGAAGCCAGGTCAAGTGGGTATTACTGAAAGTGATGGTGTTCTTGTGCATATGCCCTCTCTTCTTATCAGCTGGATGCTTCATTCTCCACTCTAGTCCTCTGTGGCTATGTCACTGACTCCTGGCCCA
>NW_006408524.1:38698190-38699346 GCF_000296735.1 Chrysochloris asiatica | reverse complement strand
GTAACCAGCAAAGAACCCTCCCACCACCACCCTTTAGTATGGATTCTTTTTCTAAGTTTTTTCATTAGTGGTCCTATGCAGTATTTCTCCTTTTGTGACTGACTAATTTCACTCAAAATAATGTCTTCAAGGTTCATCCATGTTATGTGATAGATTACAGTTACCTTGTTGTTCTTCAAGGTAGCATAATATTCCATTGTGTGCATATTCACAGTTTGTTTATCCATTTTTCAGTTGATGGGCACTTAGGCTGTCTTCATCTTTTTGCTATTGTAAATAGTGCTGTTATGAACATTGGTGTGCATATATCTACTTGTAGAACTAACTTAGTTTTGTGGCTGTCTTTAAATTTTTTTAAATCATAGCTTCCTAAGCTCTTTAATTTTTTTATCAACTCATTTTCCTTATTGCACACATTAGTTACTTAAATATTCATGGTTCACAAATGCCTACAAGAAAGAGCTCTAAGCTTTTTGGTCTTGGACCATATGCTTTCTTATTAAATAAAGTCCCAAAGGTAGACTAAATAAAAATATTTTTAACCTCAAGTACAATGTATAAAGTTTTAGTTGGTAGAAACTTCCACAGAATCCGCCGTACTGACAGAAGAAACAAAAAGTTATTTCCCATTACCTATTTTCATGAATTCACCACAAGGTTCAAGCTTGCTATTGCTTAGCTAATCTCTGGGAAGCACATACCTGTGGAAATAATTAAACTCTTAATAACACAAGTTATGCATTTTTAACACCCAATTAAACTGATGCAGTTCCTTCTGTGAAAAAGTACCCTGAGGGTAGGTATAAAGTCTCAGTCATCAACATTTCACTTCATCAAGATGCCTTTAAGATGTAGCACATACATAAAAACAAAAGTTAAAAACAAACAATTTCTCCACTCTACCCCCCAAAAAAGCAACAACTTTGTCTTCAAAACTGAAAAATAGAAAAAAGATTGAGGAAATGTAGAAAGCCTCCACCTGTGATTTCCTTTTCTTGGTTTATGAGAAAAGAACAACAATAGAGGAGGTTGTTGTTGTTGTTGTTGTTGTTAGGTGCCATGGAGTCAGTACCGACTCATAGCAACCCTACACACAGCAGAACGAAACACTGCCCTGTCCTGGGCCAATCTCACAATTGTTGCCACCCTTAAGCCC
>NW_006408524.1:38695683-38696990 GCF_000296735.1 Chrysochloris asiatica | reverse complement strand
TTTTTTTTTAAAGAAAGCATGAAAGTGATAAAGGAAACTAGATGAAAGGAAATAGAAAAATCAGAGAAGAAATAATGAGAATATTCATACACTATGAAAAATGTAACCAATGCTTATGAACTAGTTGTGTAAAATCTGTTGAACAGGAAACTTAACTGTATAAACCATCAATGAAAAGATGACAAAACATTTTAAAGGGCAAATATATATATAATGAAAAATTTTAACTGCTATTGTTCCAACGATATACACACAGCCAATAAATTCATGAAAATATATTTTTTAATTATGAATACAATGTTCTGAAGTCATATTCACCAAGTCATTGGTAGAAAATTATTACCTCTACTAAGTAACATTTATTTTGTTGTTGTTGTTAAGTGATGTTCCAACTCATGATGACCCTCTATAGGGTTTCCGAGGGGTGGCTAGTGGAGTTCAACTGTCAACTTGGTGTTTAACAGCCGAGTGCTTATCCAACAGCACCACACCAGGACTCCAAGTAACATTTATGTAGTTGCATAAACTAGTAACTTTTAGGCTAAATGCAGTGGTATCTTACTGAAATTAAAATCAAGCTTCAGAAATATTTGTTACTACAGGTTGTAATATTTGAAAATGCACATTATCTGGGAAAATTATGTAAGAACTTATCTAAAAAGTTAGAATTTAGAAAGTATGCCTATTTCTCTCTCTCCAATAGAAACCAGAACTGATAATTAGGTGCCACTGAATTGGTTCCAACTCATAGTGACCCAATGCATAACAGAATGAATCACTGTCCAGTCCTGTGCCATTTTCATAACTGTTATGTTTGAGCTCACTGTTGCTGCCACTGTGTCAATCCATCTCACTGGGGGTCTTCAACTTTTTAGTTGCCCCTACACTTTTCCAAGCATGATGCCTTCCTCTAGGTACTGGTCTCTCCTGAAAACATGTCTAAGAAACGAGTTAGGAAGTCTTGCTTTCCTGGCTTCTAAGGAGCATTCTGAGAATTTCTGATACACCATGGTACTGTAAACAATCTTCTCCAACATCATAATTCAAATGCATTTATTCTTCTACTGTCTTACTTATAGCCCAACTATATGAGTTTTGAATGTAGATCCCAGCAAAATGAAGTCTTTGGAAAATTCAATCTTTCCTCCATTTATCATAATGTTATTATTGATCCAGTTATAAATATTTTCATTTTCTTTACATTGAGGTGCAATCAATATTGAAGTTGGCAGGTTTTATCTTAATCTGTAAGTATTTCAAGTCCTCTTTCTTCCAGCAAGTCAAACTGTGTCACCTGTTAATATGTT
>NW_006408524.1:38679978-38692888 GCF_000296735.1 Chrysochloris asiatica | reverse complement strand
AAGTCCATTACAGCTCACTAATATCTAGGATATCATTCTCTGTGTTTCATTTAGTTTTTGACAGCTTTCAATTTTCAAACTATAAGACTTCGTACATTCCACATCCTGATTATTAATGGATGTTTGCAGCTTGTTTCTTTGCATTTTCAGTTGTGCAACAACAGCCAATGAAGGTCTGGAAAGTTTTACTTCACCTAGGTCATTAAAGTCAACTCCACTTTGAGAAGGCATCTCTTCTGTTGCATTTTCAGTGCCTTCCACCTAAGGAACTCATCTTTTGGCACTATCAGACAATGTTCTGCTATTATTTATAAAGTTTTCAGAGGCTAAATATTAAGAAATGATTTGCTTCTTATTCTTCTTAGTCTGTCTTAGTCTGGAAGCTCAGTTGAAAACGATCCACTATTAGTGACCCTATTGGTATTTAAAATACCAGCAGCATAGTTTCTATCATTACAGCAATACACAAACCACCACAGTATGACATTCTGACAAATGGCTGGTAGAACTAGTGCTATAATAGCTTCTTATTTAAGACATTCATTTCTTTCTTTTATGAGAATAAGAAAAATACTATGAAGTCTGCATTAATATTGTGCTGTATTAAATAAATTTTTAAAAAGACCACCCTCTCTGAAGAGCCTAAATCCTTTAATTACATCAAAATATCTTACATATGAAATCAGAAGTTTAATATAGGGATAAAAGGATTAAGACCATAGAGAATCAGCACAATTAAATTTAAATCCTAGTGCAGTTAGAGAAACTTATAATTTCTACATAAAATTCAAAACTAAATAGAAAAGGCTACAATATGGCAAGGTACTTAACCATTAAACAAGCAAGAAATTACCTGATTTTTGATAGAAAGGAACTAGAAATATATAGAATAGAGCAAATACAATATAAATCCATAGATTATGCATTCACATATAAAACAGAGGTTCAACCTGCACTGAAGGCAATGGAGAAATACAAGCCTCTAGGAAATGATGGAATAGCAACTGCTATGGATACTGCATTGGAAGTACTCACTCACCTATGTCAAGAAATTTGGAAAAGAAGCTACTTGTCCAACCCAATGAAAGGCTATACAACAGAATACAGCAATTACTGAACAGTAAGCTGTACCACATGAAGAAGAATGTGTCATCAAAATTGGAACTAGACTCATTAAAAGCCTGTGATATACAAATGATACACCCTTGATTTCTGAAAGCAAAGAGGACTTAAAATATTTGCTGATGAAGATAAAGACCTTCATTGTGGATTACACCTCAACATAAAGAAAATAAAAATCCTCACAAATGGAGCAGTAAATAACATCATGATAAATGGAGAAAATACTGGAGATGTCAAAGACTTCATTTTACTTGGATCCACAATCAATATCCATCGAAGCAGAAATCAGGAATTCAAATAGTATATTGCATTAGACAAATCGGAAGCAAAAGAACTCTTTATAGCACTAAAAGTAAAGGTGTCACTTTGAAGACTAAGGTGCACCTGACCTAAGCCATGGTATTTTCAATCATCTCATATAAATGTGAAAAGTAGCTAATTATAAGGTAGGTCAAAGAATAATTGATAGTTTTCAATTATGGTGTTGGCAAAGAATGTTAAGTATATGTTGGATTTCCAGAAGAACAAATAAATTTATCTTGGAATAAGTATAGCCAGAATGCTTCTTAGAAGTGAGGATGGCAAGACTTCATCTCACTTATTTTGAATGTGTTATCAGGAGGAACCAATCCCAGGAAAAGGAAATCATGCTTGATAAAGTAGAGGGACAATAAAACAAGATGAACTGATACAGTGACTGTCCCAATGGGTTTAAACATGGCAACAATTGCAAGGATGGCACTGGACTGCTCATTGCTTTGTTCTGTTATAAGGTGTGCTGCCGCAGGGGAATGCTCTGGATAGCAAGGTCAGCTTGAAATGCAAACTGCACTTGATGGAACTTAGCAACAACGTGAGTTAGAATGACTCCACAATACCTAACAAAAATAAATATAGTTTGGTATTTGGTGATCAACGTAATTTTACAAAAGTGTATCCTCATGGAGGTGGTGGTAGTGGTTGTATCCCGTGAAGTCGGTTCCAACTCATAGCGACCCTGTATAGGGTTTCCGAGGCTATAAACCTTTAAGGCAGCAGAAAGCCTTATCTTTCTCCTGTAGTACCACTGGTAGTTTTGAACTGCTGACCGTGAGATTAGCAGCCCAATACTTCCAGAGAACCTGTATCCGCATGAGATAAATTAAATATTTTTTTTGTTATTTTGTTTCAAAGTAAGAATAGAATATAAGTTTGGATCAAATATGCAAACTAAATGCAAGTGTGGTCAAGGGATTCTGACTCATAGTCACCCTGAGTTCTGTGGGGTCTTCCAAGACTATAAATCTTTACAAGAGCAAACACCCTTATCTTTCTGGCATGGAGCAGTTGGTGGGTTTGAACCCCTGACTTTGAAGTTAGCAGCCCAATACTCAACTCACATTGTAACAGGGCTCCTTTTTGATTAGTTTGTTATTGTTGTTAACTGCTGCCTGTTAGATCCAACTCATAGAGACCCTGTAAAGGGTTTCTAAGAAGCGGTTGGTGAGTTTGAACCTCCAACCTTATGGTTCAAACCAAACTTGCAGTCCAGTATTTATGCTACAGTGCCACACCAGGGCTTCTTGATTAGTTTGTTGTTATTGTTGTTAAGTGTTGTTGAGTCAATTCCAACTCATAATGACCCTGTATAAGGTTTCTCACGTGCAGCTGGTGAGCTTGAACCATGGACCTTGTGGTACAAACCAACTTTGTAGTTGAGCACATTAATCTGCAGCACCAAACCAGAAATCCTTGATTAATTTAGTGGATTCTATATTAACGCATTCCAGATTCTTCCTATTTCAGTTTGCATACCTATAAAAAATAAGTTAAATTTTCTTTTCTGGGCTTTAATTTGAAGACATCTAATGAAAAACAAACAAACAAACAAACCTTTTTTTTAAAGTAATGCAAACAATCAAAGTATTCCCAAAGTATATGATTATTTTCTTGTGTTTCTGATACTCTTCTGATAGATTTATAGATCACCTAGTTATTTATTTTAATATTTTTTTATATCTTTTATGTCATATGTGCATCTTTGAAAGCAACTTTAAAACATATTTTAAGTAAAATATATTTACAGTATAAAAATTCAGCTAAAAAATGGCAAGACTCTTTTGAACACTATGTCCTTACATTCTTTCACATATAGCCTTACACAGAGATAAAATAATTGGAAACACATAATGTGGAAACGATGACAGAAGCATAATAAGAATCATGAATGATTTTTTTGTAACACATCTGTGTTCATTAAAACCCAAGATTCTAAAAAGAGTTACTATAGATATGTTTGTTATTAAACCAATTCATTTCCTAATAACATTAGTTTATAATTGCCATTCCACACTCAGTAAGAGGACGTTCATGATTAATTAAAATATATTTCCTTACCAGTTGTCAAAAGTGAGTAATGAGAAGAAAGGAAAACTAATAAACTTCACTACTTTCTATATACAAATCTGTATGCCAAACATTACTCATATCTCTCTGACACTCATTGGAGAGGTCCTTTTAAATTTCCATTGTAATCATAATCAGAAATACTGATAGGATTGTCATCAGAGATAATAAATACATTTTCTAATTTTACAGGGCTTCTAACAAACTGTTATCTTTTCTAAATACTGACTGGGGGCAAAAATAAGGAATTTACAGATGACTGAATATTTACTACTTTTAAAATCAAATATGAGCTAGAACCAACTCGACAGCACTTAACAAAAACAACATAGCAGGTAAATGTCCCTTACATACAAACCCTCACTTTTGGAAATCAGTTACTCTAAGTGTCATGCCACATCAAACAATCAATAGGCTGCAAAGTTCTTTCAAGTATTCACCCATATTTGCATTGACTTAGAACTTCAAATCTAAAGTGATTATTTTGACTTTATATTTCTCCTATGTACTTTCACTTCTCACCCCACTTGATCCTTCCAATTCCTCCGGCATGTACAAGATGTTCTCTTGACTCATTTAAACACTGCAATTTAAAAGTTCTTTGCACAGCTGCTTCAGCGGTACAGATAATTAGTGTTTCATAGAACGAAAATAAACAGAGAAAGTTATTCCTTCCTTTGAATGTTATGTGAGGAAAGTCAGTATAAACTGCTACAAGCAGTATACATGCAACACATTTTATTCCAAAGGACTCAATAAGGCCACGCACATTAAAATCTTCAGTTATGCAGAAACTAATGAATTTTCAGTTTGCTCTTCTAGTCTACTTGGAATGCTTATAATTTGACTATTTTATTATTTAAAATATTACTAAAAGGACAAAACTGAAGTTAAATCCTACTTTAAAATTTTTATTGACATAAACAGTAAAGCAGGTTTTTAATGGAGAGACAATTTATATTAAATGAGACAACTCACAATGAAGTTTCCCTTTGTCTACTAGTTCAAATAAATGTCATCCTTGGGGAATATTAATAAAATACCAATTGCTAGGTTCACTGATTTCTTATTCATTTTTTTTCTTATAGCATATAAGTGTTAACAGCAACTGACTTCTGAAAACTTCCCCAAAACTCTGAGAAGCAACACCTTCTGGCTTATGTGCCTCTAATGCAATGGGTCACAACTGTCTCAAACACACACCACCATTTTACAACAATGAATTTGTAATACTGGCTTTACTAGTCTGTATTAGCATAATACAAACAACTAATAAACATACGACATACAAATGAAATCTTTCAACAAACTGATGCAATACTGGAAGTGCTTACTTATCTATACTGAGAAATTTGGCCAGCTGATTGGAAAACATCCATATTCCTGCACATTCCAAAGAAAGGTGACTCAACAGAAGGCAGAAATCATTGACCAGCATACTTAATATCACATGCAAGTAAAAATTTTTCTGAAGGTAATTATAAAATGGCTTCAACAGTACACCAACAGAGAACTGATAGAAATTCAAGCTGGATTCAGAAACATACATGAAACTAGGAATATCACTGCAGACAGCAGATGGATCTTGCCAAAAAGCAGAGAATATTAGAAAGATTGTTTACTTATGCTTTATTGACTATGCAAAGGGCTTTGACTGTGTGGATCAGGACAAGTTATGGATAACATTGTAAAGAAGGGTATTTCAGAACATTTAATTGTACTCATGAGGAACTTGTACATAGACTAAGAAGCAGTTGTTAGACTAGAACGAGGGAATACTGAATAGCTTACTATCAGGAAAGGTATGCACCAAGGTTATATTCTTCCACCACACTTGTTCAATCTGTATCCTGAGCAAATTATGCAAGAAACTAAATTATATGAAAAAGAATGTGGCCTCAGGATTACAGGAAGACTCATTAACAGCCTGTGATATGCAGATAATATAACCTTGCTTGCTGAAATTGAAGTGGATTTAAATACTGAAGAAGATCAAAGGCCACAGCCTTCAGTTGGGTTTCACCTTAAGGTAAAGAAAACAAAAATCCTCTTCACTGAACCAATAAATAATATCATGCTAGAGAAAAGATTGAAGTTGTCAAGGGTTTCGTTTCACAATCATTTCACAATCAACACTCATGCAAGCAACAGCCAAGAAATCATGGGACATATTGCATTAGGAAAATCTACTGTGCATAACCTCTTTAAAGTATTCAAATATAATGATATCAGTTTTAGGACTAATGGGCACCTGAACCAAGCCATGATATTTTAAATAGCCTTATATATATGTGAAAGTTGGTGAAGGAATGAGGAAGAAAACTATAGAGAAATTGATCATTTGAGCTGTGGTGTTGTAGAAGAATATTAGAAGTATCATGGAATATCAGAAGAACAAACAAGTCTATGTTGGAACAAGTACAGCCAGAGTGCTCCTTCGAAGTTAGGATCTGCAGGATGGATAAGTCCCTGGAGAAGGACATCATGCTTGGTAAAGTGGAAAGTCAGCAAAAAATACGAAGAGCCCCAGTGAGGTTCAATGTCTCAGTGAGCTCAAGCATAACAATGGTGAGGACTGGGCAGTGTTTCATTCTGTTGTGCATTGATTGTTGCCGTTGTTGTTGCTGTTGTTAGGTGCCATAGAATCAGTACCAACTCATACCAACCCTACGCACAGCAGAATGAAACATTGCCCAAGTCCTGGGCCAATCTCACAATTGTTGCCATGTTTGAGCCCATTGATGCTGGCACTTTGTCAATCCAGCTCGCTGGAGGTCTTCCCCTTTTTCTCTGACCTTCCACTTTACCAAACATGATATCCTTGTCCAGCAACTGGTCCTTCCTAACAATATGTTCAAAGTCTGAAAGACAATGTTGGGCCATCTTGGCCTACGAGGAGCATTCTGGCTGCACGTCTTCCAAAATGGATCTATTGGTTCTTTTGGCAGCCCATGGCACTTTCAATATTCTACTCCAACACCCTAATTCAAATGCATCAATTCTTCTACGGTCTTCCTTATTCACTGTCCAGCTTTTGCATGTATATGAGGTTATTGAAAATACCATGGCTTGCGTCAAGCTCACCTTAGTTCTCAAGCTGACATCTTTGCTCTTCAACACTTTAAAAAGGTCTTGTGCAGCACATTTGCCTAAAGCAATACGTCATTTTATTTATTGACTGCTACTTCCATGAGTGTTGATAGTTGATCCAAAAAGAATGAAGTCCTTGACAACTTCAATCTTTTCTCCATTGATAAGAATGTTGTTTATTGGTCCAGTGGTGAGGATTTTTGTTTTCTTTACATTAAGATGCAATCTATATCAAAGGCTGTGCTCTTTGATTTTCATCAGTAAATGTTTTAAGTTTGCTTCACTTTCAGCAAGCAAGGCTGTATCATCTGCATATTGTAGGTTATTAATGAGTCTTCCTCCAATCCTGATGTCATGTTTTTCTTCATATAACTCAACTTCTCAGAATCTTTGCTCATTATACAGGGTGAATAAGTATTTTGAAAGAATACAACACTGTTGCACACCATTCTTAATTTTAAACCATTCATGTTCCCATGTTCTGTTTGAACAACTGCTTCTTGGTCCAGGTACAGATTCCTCATGAACACAATTAAGTGTTCCAGAATACTCATACTTCACAATGTTGTCCATAGCTTGTCATGATCCATACAATTGAAAGTTTTTGCGTAGGCAATAAAGCAAAGGTAAACATCTTTCTGGTATTCTCTGCTTTCAGCCAAGATCCATCAGACATCAGCAATGATATCCCTTGTTTCATGGCCTCTTCTGAATCTGGCTTGAACCTCTGAAGTTTTCTGTCAATGTATGCTTGCAGTCTTTTCACTCTAGTAGGGTAAATTAACAACCAGAAAGACAATAAACTAAGTTTAAGATACATTTTCTGGAAGCTGAACCACAAGGTCAGCAGTTCAAGCCACTAGTTGCTCTTTAGAGAAAGATGAGACTTTCTGCTCCCACAAAGATTTAGACTCAAATCCTATACAGGGTAGCTATGAGACAGAACTGACTTGATGGCAGTTAACAACAACAACAAAGATAAATTTTAATATAGAAATAATTGAAAGAAAACATTTGCTAGGGCAAAGTCAGAGATGTATGAAGAAATGGCAATAAATTGAAAGAAGGGCAGTGGAAAAAATTCTAAATGAATGCCATCAAAGAAGAGCTAAGTTTTAATATACTTGATAATTTCATTACTGTGAAATTTTACAGGTAACATGCAAAAACAGTCACCACAAAAATATTTTAGACAGGAACAAAATTAACAAGGAAACTCTAAACTACTGGCTTGATTTATTTATGTCAAGAATATGAAGTCTTCATAATTTTAACGTTTTATCATTAGCTATCGATTTTCAGATAATTAGTACATGCTGCCCAATCATATGATCTTATATCATAACTTTAGTGATAACTTGCATAGCAAAGTAGGATTAACAATGATGAATGAAATGATACTTTAAAAGGAACTAAGTTCCATACATATGTTGTTGTTGTTAAGTGCCATGGAGTGCCTATACATATAGAAACCTGTATAGGGTTTCCAAGGAGCAGCTGGTGAGCTTCAACCACGGACCTTTCAGTTCAAAAGCTTTGCAGTCTGGCGCATTAACCCACAGAGCTACACCGGACTCTCTCTCTCTATATATATACTTTACTCATGTATATATATGTATATATATTAGGCAACAAAAGGAGCTCTGGTAGTGTAGTGATTGCGAATCGTGTTGCGAACCACAAGGTCAGCAGTTCGAAACTACCAGCTGTTCCGCGGGAGAGAGATGAGGCTTTCTGCTCCCATAAAGATTTACAGCCTCGGAAACCCAGTACAGGGTCGCTGTGAGTCAGAACCAACTACACGGCACATAACAACAACAACATTAGGCAACAAAACCTGTTTGTTGATTTTTAATTTCTAGATAAGTTTATATGGTTATTTTCGAAAGAGGCTTAAGGAGCTCTGTTAGCGTAGTGGTTACGAATCGGGCTGTGAACCTTAATGTCCGCAGTTCAAAACTACCAGCTGTTCCGCGGGAGGAAGATGAGGTATTCTGCTTCCATAAAGATTTACAGCCTCGGAAACCCTGTACAGGGTCGCTATGAGTCGGTTCCAACTCCACGGCACATAACCACCACCACCACCAGAAAGAGACTTAGGGCCTTATTTGAATTATTTCAGCAAATTGTGAAGGCAAATATTATACATGTCGCACCACTAGTCTTTCCTAAATATCAGATCTTTATTAATTCACTTTCAATGTGAGAAACCGAGCTTTGGATGATCACCACAAAACCTCTTACTACATGTAAATGGCCAAGCTAGTATCATGATGCAGGAGTCCAGCTTAAACTAACCCCATAATTAATCATTTCTATATGGTTAATTTTCTATTTGAAGGTATTACAGTAGACTACTTTAAAATCCATTTTGAGACTACAATAATTAGTGCTTTCCCATGTTTAAGCTAAGGATACAAGCATATTCAATCACTTAACAAATGATTCCTCTGTGTACTGAAAATATGCATACAAATAGGGTATAATTGGAATTCAGCAAAGCATTTTGCTAAGTCTCTTATGATTTCATTAAATATAATATGGAAACCTAAACTGAAAGATAGTACAAGTCAGAGGCATTTGTCACTTATTAAATTATCAAATATATAAGCAATTGATCTCTAACAATCTTGTAGAACAATTATTGATATTTGAAAAGTCACTTCTAAATCAGTATACTCCCAAAGGTACATACAAAATATTTGTTGTTTTTGTTGTTGTTAACTGCTGGGGAGTCGGTTCCAACTCATAGCAATCCTGGAGAGGCTTTCCAAGGAGCAGTTGGTGGATTTGAACCTCCAAACTTGTGGTTTGAAGTCCAGTACTTATTCTACAATGCCACACGAGGACTCCAAAATTTATTCGAAGACACCTAATTTAAATATCTATCATTCTGTCATACTGTGGTGGCTTCAATGTTGCTGTGGTGCTGGAAGCTATGCCACTAGTATTTCTAATAATAGCAGTGTCACCCACGGTCAATACATTTCAGCAGAGTTCCCAGATGAAGAACTGACTGGCAAGAAGAAATAAGTAGCCAATTCTATGAGATTTGTCCATGAAAGCCTCATGAAGAGGAGAAACATATTATCTGATAAAGTGTTGGAAGATGAGCCCCTCAAGATGGAAGGCACTCACAATACAACTGGGAGAGAGCTGCCTCTTCAAAGTAGAGTTGCATTAATGATGTGGATGGAGCTAAAGTTTCAAGACCTTCATTTGTTGATGGGACACAACAGCTGCAAACATCCATCAATAACTGGAATATGGATGTATGGAATATGAATCTAGAAGAATTGGAAGTCCTCAAAAATAAAATGCAATATATAAAGATCAATATTCTAGGTAATACTGAGCTGAAATGAACATATATTAGCCATTTAAAATTAGATAATCATTTGGTATACTATGTCAAATAATAAATTCAAGAAGAATGCTGTCATATTCATTTTTTAAAAGAATATTTAAACATCTGTCTTAAAAAGAATATTTCAAGATCTGCTTGTGATAGGATAATAACTATATGCCTTTAATAAAGATCAGTTAAAAAAAAACTATTATTGTAATTTCACCATCAACCAGCAAAACCAGTGATGAAGAAATCAAATTCTAACAATTTCTTCAGTCTGAAATGGATCAAATGTGCAATCAAGATGCATTGATAATTGATGGTGATTGGAATTTATAATTGGAAAATATGGCCTTGCTGATAGAAATGGTGCTGGAGATGGCATGATAGAATTTTGTAAGACAAACAACTTATTCATTACAAATACCTTTTTAAAAATAATGTAAGTGGCATGTATACATGTGGACTTCAACAGAGAGAATACATCAGAATCACATTGCTACATCTCTGGGCAGTGACAATGGAGAAGTTCAATATTATTAGCCAAAATAAGACCAGTGTCTGACTGTGGGATAGACAATGAATTTCACATGCAAATTCAGGCAGGATTATATGAAGAAGAACATGGCATCAGGATTGGAGGAAAATGTATTAATAACCTGTGATATGCAAATGATACATGTTTGCTTGATGAAAGTGAATACCAATTGAAATGTTTTTTAAAAACTCATGCAGCACTGGAAGCCCACACTTGGCTATGCCAAGAAATTTGGAAGACAGCTTACCTGCCTAACTGACTGGAACAGAATCATATTGTGCCCATTCTAAATACATGTAACCCAATAAAATGTAGAAATTATGGAACAATATTAACACCAAAAGCAATTAAATTCTGATGAAAAGAAATTTTAAAATAGTTGCAGCAGTACATATATAGGGACCTGTTAGAAATTCAAGCTGGATTTAATAGAAATGTGAAATGAGGGGTATTATTCCTGAGGTCAGATTGATCTTGGTTTATAACAGAGATTACCTCAAAGTTGTTCACCTTTATTTACTATAAAAAGACATTCAACTATGTGGTTCATAACTAATTATGGATAACATTGTATACGGGACTTTAGGAACATTCATTGTATATAGGACCTGTACATATACCAAGAGGAAATCATTTGAACAGAAAAAGGGGATACTGAATGGTTATAAATCAGGAAAGGTATGTGGCAAGGTTGTATCTTTTCACTATACTTATTCAATCTATATGCTGAGCAAATAATCCAATAAACTGAACTATATGAAGGAGAACATTGTTGTTGTTGTTGTTGGGTGCCATCAAGTAGGCACTGACCCATAGCAACCTTATGCACAGCAGAAGGAAACACGGCCTGGTCCTGGGCCAACCTCACTACTGTTGCCACATTTGAGTCCAGCGATGCTGCCACTAAGCCAATCCATCTCTTTGGGGGTCTTCCTCTTTTTCTCTGACCCTCCACCTTTCCAAACATGATATCCTTCTCCAGTGACTGGTCCCTCCTGACAATATGTCTGAGGTATGAGAGAAGAAGTTTGGCTATCTTAGCCTCCAAGGAGCACTCTGGCTGCACTTCGGCTAAAATGGATCTATTGGTTCTTTTAGCAGTCCACTTTCAATGTTCTCCTCTAACACCATAACTCAAAAGCATCAATTCTTCTACAGTCTTCCTTATTCACTGTCCAGCTTTCACATATGAATTTATTGAAAGTACCATGGCTTGGGTCAGGTGCACCTAAGTCCTCAAGCTGACATCTTTGCTCTTCAACACTTTAAAAAGATCTTTGTACAGCAGATTTGCCTCCCACAATAGATTTGATTTCTTGACTGCTGCTTCCGTGAGTGTTGATAGTTGATCCAAGAAGTCCTTGACAATTTCAGTCTTTTCTCCATTGATAAGAATGTTGTTGATTGGTCCAATGGTGAGAATTTTTTGTTTTCTTTACATTGAGATGTAAACCAAATGTGTGCTCTTTGATTTTCATCAGCAAATGTTTTAAGACCTCTTCACTTTCAGCAAGCAAGGTTGTATCATCTGAATATGGCAGGTTGCTAATGAGTCTTCCTCCAATCCTGATGAGATGTTTTTCTTTAAATAACCCAGATTTTCAGGTTATTTGCTCAGCATACAGGTTGAATAAGTATTTTGAAAGAATACAACACTGTTGCACACCATTCTTAATTTTAAACCATTCATGTTCCCATGTTCTGTTCGAACAACTGCTTCTTGGTCTAGGTACAGATTCCTCATGAGCACAAATTAAGTGTTCCGGAATACTCATACTTCGCAATGTTGTCCATAGTTTATCATGATCCACACAATCAAAAGCCTTTGCATACTCAATAAAGCACAGTTAACCATCTTTCTGATATTATGTGCTTTCAGCCAAGATCCATCAGACATCAGTAATGATATCCCTCGTTCCACGACCTCTTCTGAATCCGGCTTGAACATCTGGAAGTTCTCTGTCAATGTATGATTGTAGCCATTTTTGTATTACCTTTAGCAAAACTTTACTTGCATGGGATATCAAAGATATTGCCCTATGATTTCTGCATTCCATTGGGTCACCTCTTTTTGGAATGGGCACAAATATGGCTCTCTTCCCATCAGTCAGCCAGATAGTTGTCTTCTAAATTTCTTGGCAGAGATCAGTGAGTGCCTCCTGTGCCATGTCACTTTCTTGAAAGAAATAAATTTTTATTCCATCAATTCCTGGTGCCTTATTCTTTGCCAATTCCTTCAATGCCCCTTGGACTTCTCCTTCAGTATCACTGGCTCTTGAAACAATTGAACAGTAACCATTTCCTTTTGGTACAGTGACTCTGTGTATTCCTTCCATCTGCACTTGATGCTTTCTGCATCATCCAGTAATTTGACCAGAGAATCTTTCAATAACAAAATTCAAGACTTGAATTTTTTCTTCAGTTCC
>NW_006408524.1:38676460-38677559 GCF_000296735.1 Chrysochloris asiatica | reverse complement strand
AAAATTACAAAGCACTATTGTAAGAAAAGGAGCTCTGGTAGCAGAGTGGTTACGAATCGGGCTGTGAACTGCAAGGTTAGCAGTTCGAAACTACCAGCTGTTCCATGGGAGAAAGATGAGGCTTTCTGCTCCCGTAAAGATTTACAGCCTTAGAAACCCTGTACAGGGTCACTAAGAGTCGGAACCGACTCCACAGCACATGACAACAACAACAACAATTGTAAGAAGCCAAAGAAATCTACAGAAATGGAAGAATTCATCATTCTCACGTATGTTGCTGTTGTTGTTAAGAGTCATTGAGTTGGTTCTGACGGTACAGGGATTCCAAGGAGTGAGGCTGTGTACGGTTTCTAAGGAGTGTCTGGTGAGTTTAAACTGCTGACCTTGTAATTATGAATCCAGTGCTTAGCCTACAGCACCACGCCAGGATAGAATGACAATATTCTGAAAATACCAATACTATTCAAAGCAAGTCAGAGAAATAATGCAATCCCAATCCAGAATCCACCACTATTCTTTAAAGAGATGAAAATCTAATCACCAAACTACTATGTAAATGAAAGAGACCCTCTATAAGCAAAACACTATTTAAAGAAGAACAACAGCAAAGTAGAAGACTTTACACTTCCAATCTCAAAACCTACTACACAAACTTGGTGGCCAACACAGCCTGATATTGGTACAGCAATAGATAGACACATTGACCAATAGAATAGAATTGAAAGCCCAGAAGTAAATGCATGGACTTACCAACAGCTGACCTTTAACAAACAGTTGAAGACATTAAATGGGGAAAAGACAAAATGGTGTTGTTAAACCATTTTATTTAAAAAAATGGTGTTGATAAAACTGAATATTGATTTTCAGAAAAATGAAATAGGATCCATATTGCTCAATAAAGGTTTAAGTTAAAACATAAAGGTCATCCAAAGGCAAATGTATGGGACTTAATACATGGCATAAATACACTATCAAACCTAACTAAAAATACACAAATAGCAGAAGACCAACTAGATGACTGGGATCTCCTAAAATTTTAATTTTTGTGTACATCAAGACTGCCAACAAAAGAGTAAAAATAGAACCTACAGACTGGGAA
>NW_006408524.1:38671031-38676360 GCF_000296735.1 Chrysochloris asiatica | reverse complement strand
CATCGATGCTGCCACTTGGCCAATCCATCTCGTTGGGGGATCTTCCTCTTTTTTTTTTTGACCCTCCACCATACCAAATATGATATTCATCTCCAGTGACTGGTCCCTACTGATAATATGTCCGAAGTATGGTGTTGGAGGAGAATATTGAAAGTGCCATGGGCTGCCAAAAGAACCAATAGATCCGTTTTGGAAGAAGTGCATCCACAGTGCTCCTTGAAGGCCAAGATGGCCAAACTTCGTCTTTCATACTTCGGATGTACTTCGGGCTTCCCTGTAGGTGCATGGATATTTTTCTATCACAGATAGCGTTGTACCTCATGACTAATATGGATATGTTCTTTTTAACAATGAATACAACACCATTCCTCTTCAATTTGTCATTCCCGGCATAGTAAACCAGGTGGTTGTCAGATTCAAAATGGCCAATACCAGTCCATTTCAGCTCAATAATGCCTAAGATATCGATGTTTATGCATTTCATTTCATTTTGACAACTTCCAATTTTCTCAGATTCATACTTCATACATTCCATGTTCTTATTTTCAATGGATGTTTACAACTGTTTCTCTTCATTTTGCGTTGTGCCCCATCAGCAAATGAAGGTCCTGAGGGCTTTTCTCCCATGGGCTTTACTCCATTTGCGTCATCACGGTCAACTCCTCTATGAGGAGGTAGTTCTTCCCCGGTCGCATTTTGAATGCCTTCCAACCTGAGGGGGTCATTTTCCGGCACTATATCTCACAGTGTTTCTATACTATTCAAAAGGTTTTCAGTAACTAAATATTTGGAAGTAGTTCGTCACTCCTTCTTCCTAGTCTGTTTTCGTCTGGAAGCTCATCTGAAACCTGTCCACCATGGGTGACCCTGCTGGTATTTAAAATACCGGTGGCATAGCTTTCAGGATCACAGTTGGACAAAGACACTTAACAACTAGAATTATTCAGATGACACATCTAGGTTGCTGAGAACTAAGAGGACTTGAAGCACTTACAGATGAAGATCTGAGACTACAGCCTTCAGTATGGATTACCCCTGAACATAAATAAAACAAAAATCCTCACAACTGGACCAATAATTAGCAGCCTGATAATAGTAAACTAGACTTTAGTTGTAAAGGGTTTCATTTTAATTGGATCCACAATTGATAGTTTTATCCTGGGTTTTCAAGTGAAGCAAAACCAATGAAGCTTATATACAGAAAACTTTATGTCAATGACATAATGGACACAGTTGTAGAGGCTCGCAATTCTAAGTTCCTGGGTCAGAAGTAAAGCTGGAAGCTTCTCCTGACTCAAGTAGCTACAGGAACAGAGGAACCCAAGATGAGCAGGTTGATGGCTGGCTTCTTCAGCTGCAGAGGTGAATGAATCCATGGTCGGCAGGTGAGATGGCAGCCTACTGACAGCAGGCAATACATCAAGTTGCTAGCTGGAGTCCAAAAAACTGGAGGTTGGATGACTAGCCATAAGCAAGATCCAGAACCAGCAAAAATCAAGGAAGCTTTTCCCACATGTCCAATATATTGGAATCAGACCACGCTCCCAAGGAAAATTCTTTTCAGGTGATTGGATGCTCGTAGAAGATCTTATCATGGGGGATGACTATGCCTTAACTGCCAAACCACTGAGAATGCTGGCCCAGTCAAGTTGTCACAAAACCATAACTATCACAGAAACCCATGAAAATAGCAGTAAAGAAATCAAATGACATTGCATTAGGGAAATCCGCTATAAAACACCACATTAAGTGTTTGAGGACTAAAGTGTGCCTGACCCAACTCATGGTATTTTCAATTGCCTCAGATGCATGTGAAAGCTGGACAAAGAATAAGGAAGATGGAAGAAGAATTGATTCATTTGAAATCAAAAGGGCAGCATTTACCCAAGGACAAAGTTCAAAAGACTTGGGGGGAAAAGGAGGAATGAAAACAAGAAACACAGGGAGGAAGTGGGATAAGTGATGTTACTTAAAGGGATTTCAATCATTGAGATGAAACAAAATGTATAATATTTGAATGTAAAATTAATGATATGATCTGCAAACCTTCACTCACTTGACATTAAAAAGAAAAAAAAAAGAATTGATGCATCATGTGAATTATGGTGTCAGCAAAAGATACTGACTATATCATATATCATAGATTGCCAGAAGAATGAACAAATCTGTTTTGGAAGAAGTACAATCAGAATGTTCCTTTGAAGTGAGGATGATGAAACTTCATCTCACGTTCTTTGAACATGTGTTTAGGAGGGATCAGTCCCTAGAGAAGGACATCATGTTGATTTAGTAGAGGGTGAGTGAGAAAAAGAAAGACAATAAAGATGGATTGACACAGTAGCTGCAACAATGAAATGAAACACAGAAATGAGTGTGAGAATGTTTTGTTCTGTTGTATACAGGGTTGATATAAGTTAGAGCTGACTGGAAGTTACTTAACAATAACAACAAAAAGCAGTGGACAGAATGCTAAACAAAGTTCTATAGGATAGTTGGCTTTGATACACTAGATTTAAGATGAAATAATCCCTTTGTTTTATAAATTGTACATATTTGAAACATCTTCATTAATACATTTTTAAAGAGTAGGCAAAGTGCACCTAGGTAAACCATCATTTGCTTCCTGAAAGGATAAAAGATAGATCTTAAAGACCTTGAGGTCTCACATCCTCACAGCTTTAGTAATTTAGCACAGAGCAGGATTAGCCAGTTGGAGTTAGCTCAAAATCAGAACATCTGGGTACCAGCCACTAGGTTCCAAACGCTTCTCTTTTTCTACAATGCCACATTTCCAATCAGAAAGCTTTCACAGATATATATTGAGTCGCATAGATATTTTATGTCTCCCACCCATTAGAGCATTCTAGATGCAGGAACACATTCTGTTATAGTAATCAATTTGAGATATAGTAAAAAAAAAAAAAAATGGTTGTTTATCTGAAAATCAAATAAAGCAGCCTTTATTTTACCTAGCAGCACTATTCTCTACAAAAATATCAGTTATAGTGCATGTAGACATCTACCTGGCCCAGACTGTAGGACACAGAGTTGCTAAAAAAAGTGTGCTCTTCCATTTCACTATTTGTAAGATTTTTCTCAGTAAGCCTATTTTATGTCTGTTTAGTGTGCATCTGTATATTGTGGTGCAACTTGTGTGCATATGTGCGTCCTTTGCATGGCACAAGAAAAGCAACTTTTATCCATCATAGTAATCTGAAGTACAACTAAAATGGCAAGTTATTGAAGGAGAAATTTTTTTTTGGATGTTGGCCTGAATTATTATTACTCTGCTTGTTTTCTGTCCATGTTGTTGTTGTTAAGTGCCATCGATTCGGTTCTGACTCATAGTGACCCTTTATAGGGTTTCCAAGGAGCGACTGGTGAGCTTGAACCACTGACCTTGTGGCTCAAACTGACCTTGCAGTCCAGTCTAGCGCATTAACCCACAGCCCATACCAAGACTCCATTCTCTGAATAGTCGGCGCCAAATCCCTTTTATTCTGAACAATTGGGAAAGTAGTTGTCTGTTTAGCTTGCTTAACTCCTAAATGATACTGTTAGAAAAGTATAGAGTACTCTACAAGCCCAATGAAAGGTATTGATGCTCAAAGGGCAAACATCATCTCTCATAGATTCTCTGCATGGTTTGTTTTACAAAGTATTTCTCTATGCAGGGAATCAAAAATGCTAAATCATTTGGTCTCCAACTTAACTAATTTTCTGTGACAACAACTGCTTTTATCTAGCTAAGTACCATGCCTTTTTGTTATCTAAATGTTAGACGTTGTTTTCAAATAAATAAAAAGTTATTGGTGTGGGGGTAGGCATGGTAAAAGAGAAAACCTGACCACCAATGTTTTCAACATAGCATAAAAGGAGTAGGTAATTTCAAATCATACAACCAAGAGTTGTGCTCGTAGCGTTATCAGTTAGAATACAGAGCCTTCAGGTAAATGTTAAGTCCAAATTCCATATTTGGGATATACTTATAATTGAAAAAAAAATACTGTTTATATGAAATTCAAATTTAACTGGGCATTGTATTTTTTATTCTTTCATCTGGCAACTCCGTGTGAGCTACAAAATGTACCTCATATTAGATATCTACCAATATCCTCTTTTTTGTTTTTCTAATTAAAACAATATGGGTTTTTCCCCCTAGAATCATGAGATTCAACCCATTACAGAATATGAATAAATTAATATGTTTCTAGTCAAAAAGTTTCCTTCTCATGAATATCCCTTTACAGTTGAAATCAGGTTCCAATCATTAAAATTACATTCTATAGTATCATTAAATGTATATTCTATAAGACATATAGTCTGAAAAGACCAACATTCACCTACCTGTGGGTAATATATGAGGAGGCCACATAATAAAATATTTCTTTTTTTTACTTCCTTTGAAAACTCTCTAATCTGCATTATGTTTTCCATTTTCTCACCAAAAGGCTCTGAATTATAATCAAGGAAATGCACCTGCAAAGTAATATAAATGGTTAGAGTCAGAATGCCATTTTCTTCAACTTTCCATTAGAAAAATAATACTAATGAAGTTCAAAACACATACAATTGTAACAAAGCAATTCTGTTGTTGCTAAGTGCTAGCTAGTCAGTTCTCATAGAGACTTTCTATAGGGTTTCCAAGGAGTAGCTGGTGAATTTGAACTATCAATCTTGCAGTTCAAACCAACTTTGCAGTCTAGTGCATTCTCCCACAGCGCCACACCAGGACTCCTTTGATGGCATATATTGCATATTAATTTGATAGACATTCAGTAACATTTCTTGGAGCTTTCCATTAAATATGTTTAATTGAAGACACACACACAGTTCCTTCTGAAATCTAAGATGGCAATAAAACCTTTTTTCCTTAATATAAACAATCCATAAAGAAAACAAAGGAAGAGATTAAAGAAGGAAAAACAAAACAAAAAATTTTGGATGAAAAATGGTGTATAGGGGGAGCAACACTAGCAAGATATGCTCAATATGAATGCTGGAATAGTCAATCACTCAAAATCAAAGAGGAAACATGTATCTAAGGACAATGGCAAGAAGGGATGGGAAGATGGGTGAGAGGGAAATAGGAGACCCAGGGAGGAGGCAGATGATTGTTGTTCCATAGAGAGGATTGCAATCATTGAGATGAAACTAAGTGTATTGTTTATTGAATGTAAAACTGATGATGTTGCTTGTAAACCTTCCCTCAACTCACAATAAAGAGTAAAAAGATATATATATATATATATAATAGTTTAAAAAAGAGAGAGAGACAGTTCTCTGTCCTATCTTGTTTTCTGCCATGGTATGATAATCAAAGTAGCAG
>NW_006408524.1:38655589-38661851 GCF_000296735.1 Chrysochloris asiatica | reverse complement strand
CTCTGAACTTCCATTTTTCCAAGCATGATATTATTTTCCAAGGACTGGTCCCTCCTGACAATATGTCTAAGTAACAGAGATGAAGTTTCACCATCCTATCCTAAGGAGCTTTTTGGCTGTACTTCTTCCATGACAGATTTGTTTTTCTGGTAGTCCATGGTACGTACTTTCAGTATTCGTTCCAGCATCAAAAGTCAAATGCATCTATTCTTCTATGATTTTTCATATCATTGTTCAATTTGTACATACATATAAAGCAATTTTTACATGCATATGTGGTGCTGTACAGTAATGCGTTGGATTGCAAAATCGGTTTGATCCACAAGGTTGCCAGTTCATGCTCACCATCCACTCCTCAGAAACCCTATACAGGAATGCTGTGGGTCAGAACTGACTCTACAGCACTTAACTTTCAGAGTCCTGTGTGGTGCTGTGGGTTAGACTGCAAAATTGGCTTGAATCACAAGATTGGGGGTTCAAGCTCATCAGCTGCTCCTTGGAAACACTGTACAGGGTCGCTATAGGTCAGAACCAACATGATGGCACTTAGCAACAACAACAACATGAAGCAATTGAAAATGCCATGGCTTGGGTCAGGTCTTTTGCAGCAGGGTTGCTGAATGCAATATATCATTTGTATTTCTTGACTGCTTCTTCCATGAGTGTTGATGGTTGGTCTGAGCAAAATGAAGTCTTTGATAGCTTAAATCTTTTCTCCATTTATCATGGTGTTTTTTATTGATCCACTTGTGAAGATTTTCAGTTTCTTTGCATTGATGTGCAATAGATACTGAAAGTCTTTGATGATTATCAGTAAGAATTTCAAGTCCTCTTCATCTTCAGCAAGCAAAGTTGTATCATCTGCATATCGCACATTGTTAATGAGTCTTCCTCAAATCATAATGTCATGGTTTTCTTCATGTATTCCTGTTTCTCAGATTATTTACATAGCACACAGATTGTATAAGTATGGAGAAAGTATGCAGCCATGGCACACACTTTTTCTGAATTAAACCATTCAATATCTCCTTGTTCTGTTCTAACGACTGCCAGGAGTTGAGTGAAGCCTTTGGACTTGGGGTCCCCGAAATGGGAAGATCCTAGATCCAGGGGAAGATTGATGCTGAGATGTATGGAAATCTCCAAGGAATGCTTGACCTATAGACTGAAAGGAGACAGGGATTTTTTTCACCCCCCCAGAGGTGACAAAAGAGAATTTTTTTTTCCCTTAGAGCCCAGATTCTGAATCTGAACTTCAAGGTTCCTAGACTGTGAAAGGTTAAATTTCTGTTTGTTAAAGCCACCCACTTGTGATATTTCTGTTATAGTAACACTAGGTAACTAAGACAGTAGACTAATATGTGCTGCAAATATATCCATGCATATACTGGAGTACACAGAAGGTCGAGTTATGAAAACTCCTTAGCCATGCCAAGCATCTTGAAGTCATGAGTTCCTGGGCCTGAGGACTCAGGACCATAGTTTCAGGGGACATCAATGTCAATTGGCATAACATAGTCCACAAAAACAATGTCTTACATTCTACTTTAGTGACTAGTGACTTGGACCTTATTAGCTTGTGAGCCATCTAAGATGGTCTCTTCCCATGTGGGACATAGAAGAATGAGTAAAATCAAAGATGCATGGAAACAATTAATTGAAAGGATTAATGAAACATGCAACCCCCAACCTCCATGACCCTGAGATCAGAAGAACTAGATGGTGTTATTACCACTGTCAACCACTCTGAGAGGGATCACACTAGGGGGTGCTAGATGGAGTGGGAGAAAAAATGTGGAACAAGATTAAAAATAATTACAAAACAAAACAAAACAAGCTTACAGGTGGGATAGAGATGAATGGAAATCCCCAAACTATGGCCCTTAGATACCCTTCATTCCTGGCACTGAGTTCACTTTCAACCAAACAACAGACTTATAAGGTGAACAATAACACCAGGGAGAGACACACTCCTTAAAACAACCACTACACAAGATCAAAAGGAAACCATTGGTGCAGGGATACAGTTCAGAAGACAGGAAGGGGTATGAAAGAAAGAAGAAAAAGAAAAAAAAAAAAGTAAACATGAGGATGTGGGAAGAGTACAGCTACACTGTGGGCAATATAACCAATGTCATGATACAAAATGTCTAAGAATTGTTCAATGGAAAACCAATTTTCTCTGCATAGTTACATTCAAATCACAATTTAAAAAATTAAATTAAATTAGCAAATTTGACCATGATAACTCCACTTTCAAAACCTTCAATGTCTTCCTATTTCTTACTACCTGTTGTTTTTGGTGTTATCAGGTTGATTTTGTCTTTTATTGATATCATGTGACATGTGCTTCATGGGGTTTCCTTGGCTGTGAATTCTATGGGAACAGATCCCCAGGACTTTCTCCTGCAGAGTTTCTAGGTGGGTTTGAACCACCAATCTTTCAATTATCAGTTGAGCGCTTAGCCATTGAGCCACTAGGGCTTCTGAAGGTCTTAAATAAAATTGCCAAAATTGTTTCTTTAGATTTCCTTTCCACTCTCCCTCTTACTCATTGAACCATAACCACAGAGAATTTTTTGTTATTCCTTGAGTCATAGCTACAATTGCTGCCTCCGGGTCTTTGACATGCTTTTCTTTCTGCTTGGATTATTTTTCCCAGAGATAACTACTTATCTCACTCCTTCATGCCCTTAAAAAACAACAACAGTAACACATTTAGTTCTATAAACTGCTTACACATTTAGTATGTGGGTAGCTTCATGTCTTTGTGGGTGGGCAAAGCTCCTGGCACTAAGGGGTTGGAAAAGATTCCCCTGAGTCTCATGTGTATTCTACATTCAGTTCTACACATGCTTTATATTTGTCTAGTAACCATTTAATGTATTCCTCGTCCCAAATGAATTTCCATTATTTTTTTATTAGTATTATTGTTTTAAAATGTGATTTTTACTTGTCTCTAAGGATAGGTACACTAATTAAAAACATTAAATATATGGCACAAACACTTTAAAACATCAGGAATTTTCCATTATCTTACATTTAACATGTCTTTCTCATTCCAGAGGCCATGTTCAAAAGAGGACCTCAGAAAGATTCAAGATTTCTGTCATTAGGGAAAATAAGCTTTCTGTTTATTTGTCCAAGGAGAAAGTCAATTTCTGGAGCTAATAAATCTACCCAAATAATGTATTGCTTAATGCCCATCAAAGTGGAAGAAAAAATGGTCAAAAGGAAAGTGTTAATAATTATCAAATAATTGTGTTAAGAAGAATTGGTAGATAGATCACAGGTTTTCTGGATTTAACACAACAGATACTGTAAAATATCCACATATGTGTATAGAAAAGCAAACTTATGAATTTGCCCAAGAGCTTCAAAGTACCATTTTACACAAGAAATAAGAGGGTAATCTAATAACTCAAAATACTAAAAAATACTAAGCTTATCAAAATAATAGTCTATTATAAGGACACAAAAGTTTGGAAAAATTCCATCCCACTTAAGCTATTTATGAATTATATGGATTGTATTAATGACAATTACTTTAATGAAAGACTTTTCAAAATCAAACCACATAATTGTAGAAAATATCTAAATCAATGTCATCATGAAAGCAAAAACATAATAAACTACCATAGAAACTCACAGCAAATTATAACAACTCATTTATAAAACTTCACAAAATAAAACACAAGTCAAAGAAGTAAGTTGAGAAATTAGAACACACTGGAAATAGCACTTAGTGAAACAAAAGTTAGAGATAAAAAAAATCGTATTTTTCATTAAACTTTAACTATCAAATAAAATTACTTAAATAATGTTTCTAGTGGTTCAAACAGTACAAAAGTAAGTAAGTTACATAAAATCTATATAAATGTCATCATTGTATGTACATTTTATTTCAGGTCTTTATTTAAATATCAGAGGAATACCAAAACCAGAACTTTGTATTTTAAATGTTCAATAGAAAGACAAAGATTCTTTTTTAAAAATGTAAAAAAAAATCATTACAAAAATGAACATTTCTTCAGATTATTTCACAAGGTAGTTTCTCCTCTAAGGATGTGATTGTAACAATGTTGCATTATGAAACAATTATCTTCAGGATAATAAAATCTACAATTACTTCATTATCTGTATCATCTGTAAAAAACTATAGAATCAGAAGTTGAAAGCAAACTCAATGATTAACATAAAGCATTGGCTTGTTTAGATAACATTACATAACTCTACCTTTATTTATTTATTTTTCTCTTCGAGAAAATCTATCAGAGACTATAAGTCACCAAAGTAATCAGTTACAAAACACATATGAGTCTTCAAATCTTCGCTGGGTTTATGATATCATTATTATATACTTTAGCGACTTGTCAAAATTTCATTTGATATGACAAAATGTATTACTGCTTAAATAACCATGTACAATTATTATTATGGCTGTCCCCAGAGCATCTAAATCAGCATTACTTTTTATTTAAAAAATTAAGAATGAATGCCGTTGGTGTCTACTTCACAAATATAGAGAGGTCATGCATTTAAACCAAACACTATAAAATCCATTTTAAGATTCATCAATTCTGTCGTCATATTCTTGTGTTTAAAGGAAATCTTTATAAAACATATGTAAATGAGATTGAAAATCCAAAACAATTAGAGGAAAGCTTTTCTGACGATGAGTTATTTGGAAGATATTGACAAAAGTAAAAATACTCAAACACATGACCAAAATGACCCAAACACAGGCAACTCACTTTAGAATATTAATCTTGTGCCTTCGGCTAGGCACAATGCCATCACTTGGGTTGACATAACCAAATACAGTTAAGTCATGGCATCAGCCACCACAGATCTCCTTTGTACTAGACCATGCAGAATCCTTATCAATGTAGGAATTTAATCATAAACCATAATCCCTATATATTAGTGAATGCAGTGCCAATAGCAATGACCTAAAGAGCTAGCAAATTAAGATTCTACATTTAAATTATTATAGCACATGCAGACAAAACTATGGGATTTGAAGCACCACTGAAAATGGATAATAACATCCACTGGAACGAGAGCACATTAGAAGTTTCAAAAAGGAAATCAGCATAAGTTTATCCTTTAGTTATATTGATATATTCATGCTCACTTTGAGTCATGGTTTGGTGCCATAGAACAAGCACTGGACTGCTAACCACAAGGTCGACACTTCAAACCAACGAGCTACTATACAGAGACCCTGCACAAGGTTCCTATGAGTTGGAATCAGCTCAACAGCATGTTAACAGAAACATTATGGGTTTAAAAATTTTTAAATGCTTTTCTTGTTAAAATTAACTACAGGCATACTTTTATAAAAAAATAATAAATGTCTGATAAAACACTGCAATAAAATTTAATAAAGCACTATTTTGATACCACCCCTTCTGATAGTTTCACCTGATACAGTTGAAACTCCACACTCTGCTAGTGATGATAGTACACTTAGATATGGCAAAAAACTTAAACTTTGTTTGTTGTTGTTGTTAAGTGCCGTAGTTGGTTCTGATGCATTGCAACCCTGGATATGTTTCTGAGGAGAGACTGGTAAGCTTGAATACCTACCCTGTGGTTCAAATTGACTTTGCAGTCAAATTCATTAACCCACAGTGCCATACTAGGTCTCCATTCTACTTATGGCATAAAAAATTAAACCTTGCAGTAACTAATACTTATTTAATAATATTAGAAACTAATAATGATTTCATAACATCCAATAACCTCAGGGAGTCCTGGTGTGGCGCTGTGGGTTAATAAGCCAGACTGCAAAGCCGTTTGAACTGCAAGGTCGGCAGTTCAAGCTCACCAACTGTTCCTTGGAAACCCTATATAGGGTCGCTATGGGTCGGAATTGACTCGATGGCACTTAACAACAACATAACAATAATCTCAGGCTTCTTTTGATCCTATGAAATTTATAATAGATACAAAATTCATTTTTAAAAGTTTCTTCTGAATTATTTAATAATATTAAACTTTTTTTTCCCCTGTTTTTAGTTGCCTCTTCCTTCCTTTACGAAGCCCCGGTTATGCAGTAAAGCATTTGGCTGCTAACCAAAAGGCCAACAGTCTGTTTCAGTAAATATTAGAGCTTTGGAAACCCTATGTAAAAGCTGTACTCATAGACTTACTGTGAGTCAAAACTGACTTGATGGCAATGGGTTTGTGGCTTTGTTTTCTCTTTCATCTGAACTTTGTACTTACTGTCTCCTCTGCCTACATTGCCTTTTTTTTT
>NW_006408524.1:38651136-38655489 GCF_000296735.1 Chrysochloris asiatica | reverse complement strand
ACAATAAAGAGTAAAAAGATATATATATATATATATATAATAGTTTAAAAAAGAGAGAGAGACAGTTCTCATATATATATATATATATAATAGTTTAAAAAAGAGAGAGAGACAGTTCTCTGTCCTATCTTGTTTTCTGCCATGGTATGATAATCAAAGTAGCAGATTGACTGAGGACTCTCTCCTAAACTTTACGCCAGAAGATGACTATATATCTCCCATACCTCTTGGGGTAGGGAACAGTACTGTCCTTTGAGATTATAAGCATTTAACTTTTTAAATTGTGTAACTACCTGTGTTATTTATGTACCATGAATGGAGTACCCTCAAGTTTTGCAACGCACAACCCTGGCAGAATTATTTGCAGGATTAGTTAGATATAGACTGAGATGGACAGACATTTCTTGTTTAGTACAATATAAGCTTTCACAACCAGTTTTAAGTTTTGCAAAATTTAAAATTTACCCTAAAATAGCACAAGGAGCAAATCATGCCAGACTTCTTCAATTTGTAAATTATGTTTCTGTAAGTATATAAAATACATGAAAAGCAGAGTGTAAATGCAGGTGATATTTAAATGAAAAATAAAAAAATAATTACTCTCTGGATAGTTACTTTCGGTGTTGGGATAGCCAGTATGAAATGTGAATGATGTGTGCACAACTTGACCAGGGTAAATGATATTATAAAGGACATTTTTGGTAACTAGTATAGAATAATGGGAGATTTTAATACACCACTTTCATACAGTGGTAGAACAACCAGAGAGAAACTCAACAAAGACACAGAGGAACTAAACTTAACCTCATAGATGTGTACAGAGCATTCAACCCAACAACAGCACAATACACATTATTTTCCAGTGCACATGGACCTTCTCTAGAATAGATCATGAGTGAGGACACAAAACAAGCCTCCATAAATTTACAAACATTAAAAATACTACAAAGCATCTTCTCACATCACAATGCTATCAGATTAGAAATCAACAATAGGAAGACCAAGGAAATAAAGTCAAATACATGGAAACTGAAAAATACTTTGCTTGAAAGCTACTGGGTAGTAGAACAAATAAAAGGTGAATTCACAAAATTCCAAGAAACAAATGAGAAAACACAACATACCAAAATCTTTGGAGCAAGGCAAAAGCAGTGCTGAGAGGAAAATTTATTGAAGTAAATGCACACATCCAAAAAGAAGAAAGAACCAAAATCAACACATTAACACATCTCCAACAATTAGAAACAGACCAGCAAAGTAAACCTACAGAAGAAAAGCAATAATAAAGATTAGAGCAGAAATAAAACAAATGTAAATCCTGGGCATCCTTGCATTGATTGAAATGTACTAAAACATTTCATAAGGCCTTTAGTTACATTAAGTGGTATTATCCTTTGATATATTTTTGTACTTGTCACTAATTTCCTATAAAGAAATTCCAGAAAAAAATATTTTCCATTTAGTGTGTGGTACTGTAGAATACGTAGCAGACTGAAAAGTTGTTGTTGTTAAAGTGCCTTCGAGTCAGTTCTGACCCATAGCTACCCTGTATAGGTTTTCCAAAGAGCAACTGGAGCTTGAACCGCCGACCTTGAGGTTCAAATTGACTTTGCTGTCCAGCGCATTACACAGTGCCACACCAGGACTGAAAGGTAGGTGGTTCAAACTCAACAGCTAATCCCTGGAAACCCAATAAGGGTCGCTGAGTTGGAAGTGACTCAATGGCACTTAACAACAATTCCATCCCCAATACAGGTAGACTTGTGATGGGATTCTATACCAAGAACTCCATCTTAAGTTGGTTTGGATGTATGTCAAATACATAATGTCTGTTTTAGTTTTCGTTATTATATTGTTACCTTTTCTTTTTCAGTATCTATTAAATATCTGTTTATCCTTGGGGGATGGCATGAGAATGATAACAGCAAATTATGCCCTTCAGTGCTGTATGTTAAGGTGCTAAATTATCAAAAATGAAATAAACCAAAAGACAGAAAACAGGGATGCAGAGATGATATATGCTGGAGTGTGAACCACAAGGTCTGTGGTTTGAGACCACCAGCCACTCCATGGAAGAAAGGTGAGGTTTTCTGCTCTCGCAGAAACTGACAGCATCGGAACCAACTCAGTAGCACAAAACACAACAACAACAACAACAACAACAACAACAACAAAGCTAAAAGAGGGAGTAAATGGTGCAGTCCTGAAACTTTCATATGGTATCAACATAAATTGGACCGAATTAAAGGAAGGAAAATAGCATTAAATCACAGGGTAACCATAAAGAAAGTTAATAAACCATCACACTAAAGTAAGAGTTGAAGCATAAAGATTCAATAAACCCTGAAAAAACAATAATGAAGGAAATTACAGGAATATGCATTAAAAAAATAAAATAAAATAACTTAGCTCAGAAAAATATATGGAACAAAGAAACCATCAGCACTACAAAATGAATAAAAATAGAAAATGCTGTTTTTGTTAAGTGCTATATAGTCATTTCCTACTTATAACAACCTGTTACAGGGGTTTTGATGCTACAAATCTTTACAGGAGCAAAAAGCCTCATCTTTCTCCCATACAATGATGTTGTTGTTGTTGGTAACTACCACGGAGTCGGTTCTGACCCATAGTGACCCTGCACAGGGTTTCTGAGGCTGTAAATCTTTACAGGAGCAGAAAGCCTCATCTTTCTTTCTCCTGAAGAACAGCTGGTAGTTTCGAACTGCTGACCTTGAGGTTGGCAGCCCGATTCGTAACCACTATGCTACCAGAGCTCCTTGTAAAATGATAATAGGAGACTTTAATAAACTACTATAAATGAAGTAATCAAACAAAAATAAGTAGAAAGAAATTTTAAAAAGATACAGAAGATCTAAAAAAAAAAAAATCACCTAGCATGACGTCATAGGCATATAGAGAACATACCACCCAACCCCAGTACAATATACATTCTTTTGGAACACACATGGAATATTATCCAGAATAAGCTAGATGTTAGGCCATACAATAAGCATCAATAAATTTTAAAACACTGCAATATTACAAAGCATCTTCTCAAATCTATAAAATTAAAAATGAATAACAGGAATATTTCTTTAAAAGAAGAAATACAGGGAATCTGAATGTCGAATGGCTTCAAAACTACTGGGTAGTACAATAAATTAAAAGTGAAAGAAAAAATTCCTCGAGCCAACCACAACATAGCAAATTCTTGGGACATAGGAAAAGCAGTGTTCAGAGGGCAATTTATAATAACAAATGCGTATTTCAAAAAGAAGAAAGAACCCAAATCAACACTTAACGCAACAATAAGAAAAAGAACAGGGGGAAAAAAAAAAAGCCTACAAAAAAAAGGAAATAATTAAGGTTTGGACAGAAGGAAAACAATATAAAGAATCAACAAGACAAAAGATTGTTTCTTTTCAGGAGTAATAAAATTGAACAACCACTGGCAAATTTAACAAAGGAAAAGGAGAAGATGCAAAGAAACATGAATAAAAAATAAATTTGGTGATGTCACAACAGAACCAACTAAAATAAAACAGATAACAGCAGAATACTATGAAGAACTGTATTATAACAAATATGAAAACCTAGAAGAATTAAAATATATATTATGGCTAAATGGGATTTATAGTAGGTATGCAATGATGGTTCAACATAAGAAAATTAATTAATGTAATCCATAACATAAATAAAACAAATGAAAAGAACATGAATAATACCTACTGATGAAGAAAAGGCATTTAACAAAACTAAATACACATTTTTTTATAAACAGAAAAATTCCCAACACAGTTTAGGGCATATACATTAAGCCTAGTATGGCTCTATAGGATAAGCACTGGACTGCTAACCATGCATTCAGCAGTTCAAATCCACCAGTCACTCCAGGGTCACTGTAAGTTGGAACCAACTCAACAGCACTTAATAGCAACAACACTACAACAACAGTCCACATTATTCTCAATGGAGAGAGACTAAAACCATTTTTCATATGAATGGGAACCAGACAAAGATGCTCTTTATCACACTACTCCTATTCAATACTGTATTGTAGTCAGAGCCATATTACAAGCAATAGAAATAAAGGCTTCCAAATGTCAAGGAAGATGATCCCTACTTGTACACGATGTGCTCTTATACACAGAAAATTCCAAATATGAAACAGAAAAGCAACTGGAAATAATAGACAGACTCAACAAAATGGCAGAGTATAAGATCAACATACAAAAATAATCAATTAGATTTCTTCATATTAACAAAGGAAACCCTGAAAAGGAAATCAGGAAAACAATACTATTAACAACAGTCACCTAAAAGGTAAAGTACATGGGTAAGTAAGAAATT
>NW_006408524.1:38621139-38641876 GCF_000296735.1 Chrysochloris asiatica | reverse complement strand
GAATAAATAACCATTTAAACAACCAAAGGGCACATTCTACAAGCCTGCCTCCTGGCCACCAGCACTCAGTCCCTCTCTTACGTTTTACTGTGAATTGAGTGACAGTTTACATGGGAGAGCATCAGCTTTACATTAATTCTATCGTATTTCATTTCATTGCAATGATTTCAGTCCTCTCCATGCATCATCATTCAACAGCATTTGCTTCCAATCACTCTGTTATTTTGTTTGTTTGTTTGGGGGTGGGAGGAATGTACACCAAACTACTCAGAAATATATAACCATTCAAACAACCGAAGAGTATACCCTGCATGCCAGCCACCCAGCAGCCAGCAGTATAGCGAGACCTGGGGACTCCTGATTGCATGGACAGGAACATAGTCACAGAGAACTAGAGCAGAGAGTGAAGCGTTCAGCTGATATGAAGTGAGGGGAGATGTACAAGAATGCCCATACTTGCAGATAGTACTCATTTGACCTAGCTTCAATGGCTGGATGATTAGAACTCTACTAGAGGAAAAAGAAAAGGAAAAAGAGTGTGATCTGCTACAATTTGATGAACTTGACCTGTACTTATGGATGAAGTAGCTTAAAAGAGGGTACAAATCTCTACAGCAAGGATCATTCCCACCCCCTTTGCACAAAGGGTTGACAGGGATGGGCAACTTAGACATTATCTATCAAAAATGGGGGGAGGGGGATAACAAAGGCATGAAGTGACTGGCTTACAAGTTTTTAAGATGGAATTTAGTTTCAGAGGGTGCGGGAAATGTAGAACCTCCACTGAGTGGTTTCCAACTTGTCTAGATGGGACTGGTGAAAGGAGACGGGGATAAGGCTCTGTGGTTCAATAGTGAATAATTGTTATCAGGACTAATTGTGAATGTTGCAAATGTAAAGGCAGACATTTTGTAACAAAAGGAAGGGAGTGGTTGATCTTGTAGCCCAGGAGCAGAGGACCCTGGGACAATCAAGGGAGAAGAGGGGAGTGTGGGACCCTATCCAGAGAAGCAGCAACACCAGAAATGGAGGCAGAGATGATGATGGGAAGAGATGGAGTGGCTGGGGACTCTAGACTCAATATTAAACATTTTTGTGGTTAAATGCTGTCAAGTCAGCTCTGACTCATAGTGACCCTATATAGGGGTTTCAAGTAGCAGCTGATAAGTTTAAACTGCCAACCTTGGGGTTCAAACTGACCTTGAGGTCCAGTGATTATCGTACAGCACCACACCAGGACTCCTTACTAAGCATATACTTATACAAATAGATAATGAAAAAAAAATAACTATGGTAATTTAAGGAAACACTGAAAACAATAATCTAGGAAGACTTTTTGTTCTTGTTAGGTGTTGTTGAGTTGGTTGTGACTCAGAACAACCCTATGCACAAGGAAACACTGCTCAGTTCTGTACCCTTCTCAGAAATGTTGTTATATCCGAGCCTATCATTGCTGCCACAATGTCACAATCCATCTTGTTGGAGGTCTTCCTCTTTTTCACTGATACTTCACTTTACCAAGATGATCTCCTCCTCCAGTAAGTGGTCTTTCCTGTCTACATGTCCAAAGTATGAGAAATTAAGTCTTGACATTTTTGCTTCTAAGGAATTTCCATTAAGGCCTAAAAGTTACTATTTAAAATGAAAAAAGCAGAATAAGGAATAAGACATTGAAGAGATCGCAATTGAGAGGAAAAAAAGTGTACTATTGGTTGAATGTAAAACTGATGATCTGTTCTGTAAATTTTTATGCAATTCACAAGAAAAAGTACAAACAAATGGTTGAACAAGTTATTCCTGTAATCCTAATAACTGAAAGTCTAAACTAAAATAACCACCTACTTTATAATTTATAGATGCCAGAAGAGACACAGCAGTACATCTTCTCCACCCTTTCTTTCTTATTCTATCCTACCTGCTTTTTTCAGCTTCCTAAAATCTGAGTACCCTTTACCTCCTTTGTAATTAATTTCTTCATATCACAAAGGCCAATCCTTTACCCTAATATTTCCTCTACCTCATTTGAAATCCAATGTTCAGAGTTTTGTAAACTACTAAGAATTGACACACTATACAATTTTCATGATTTTAGTTTAGAGTTTCACTGACAGGAAGACTCCAGATATTTTCCAAAATATTTGGCACCCTTTTTCTTCACTCTCATATCAGAAAGATTAAGTAAAATGGAGGATTTATATGTATATATAGAATTCCAAGGTATTAGAAACAACTAATTTACTAACATTACCTTGTATCTAAGGAGCTCTGGTTGAGTAGTAGGTATGAATCTGGCTGCTAATCTCAAGGTCTACAGTTCAAAACTGCCAGCAATTCCGTGGGAGAAAGATGAGGCTTTCTTCTGGAAAGATTTACAGCCTCAGAAATGCCATGCAGTTTCGCTATTAGTCAGAACAGACTCCACCACAAAACTACCACCACCACCACCTTGTATCTACAGGAGTCCTGGTATGGCGCTGTGGTTTAATGTGCTGCATTGCAAAGATATTTTATCCCAGCATTTCTGTGGATGCACTAGGTTTTTTGTTTTTTTCCTTGTTTTTTTTCTACTCCATGTCCCTGCTTGTCTGCACACTTAAAGGGTAGAGTAAGTACCCTATCATAGAACACAAGTGCTGAGTTCAATTAATGTTCAGCCAAAGAAAAAGAACATCTGTTTGAAACATGCTATCATTATAACAGTAAGTTGAGCAACAACAAATGAATGGGTAAAATATTACAATCTGTTAATGTATCACAATCTTTTGATTTCAAATTTATGACAAGAGCATATGCAATTATCAGATGCTATGGCACTATGGGTTAATGTGCTGGACTGCAAGGTCAGTTTGAACTGCAAAGTCAGTGGTTCAAGCTCACCAGCCGCTCCTCAGAAACCCTATGAGCCACTATGAGTCAGAACCAACTTGACGTCACTTAACAACAGCAATTATTAATTATATTTTATTTTTAAAAATCCCTACGCACTTTCAGACTTCTGGACTCATCTAATTAAAGAGGAAAATCAGACTACACAAAAATATTCTTCAACTGTTAAATATCATAAGCAACTAATAGGTCAATCAATTTACTGTACAACCCCAACAAAATGCAGAAATAAACTAAGAAAAACACTTCAACTATTATTAAAAATCCTTGATTTCAACGTAATATGTTAATAAATGTATAATAAAATGCTACATCTATGAACCAAAAATTAAATGAAAGCTCATAAATGCAATTTTATTAGCTTAATATGTTGCTGTTGTTCAATGCTGTCAAGTCATCAATCTTGAAGTTCAAATAGACCTTGTGGTTCAAATCTGCTTTGTGGTCCAGTGTTTATCCTACAGCACCAAGTGGTGATCTATTTAGAATTTACTTGAAAGACAAATAATAATAATAATAATTATGAGTCCTTTAAAAATGGTTAAATATCACCCTCTAAATTCAATTTGGGAACAAGGTGGCTCCATAGGAAAATCACTGGACTGCAAATCATAGGGTCAGCTGTTTGAGCCTGCCAGCCACCCCATGAGAGAAAGATGAAGTTTTCTGCTCCCACGAATACAGTTGAAGCATAGGGAAACCTTATACGGTATCTCTATGAGTCAAAACTGACTCCATGGCACTTAAGAGCAACAACAACAAATTCAATTTGTAAGAGAAAAATACAGCTTCACTTAAGATTAAAGAGAACTTCAAAGTTCTATGGCACTTTTTAAGGTAAATACAGAAAATGGTTTAAAATAAGACATAAACAATCATTTGAAACAGTAGATATGCTTTCTAACATGAAGCATAAATATATACCTCATAATAAAGTGAAACGACTTTCTAAATAAGACAATTATGATTGTGAAACAAAAACATAATTTTTTATTTCTAAAAAGAAAATGGAAAATTAAAAATTGAGCAACAATGAAAAGTAGGAGGAAAGATTAAAATCAAGATAATAAAACTAAGAAAGTTTAGATTTATGCACAATAAATAATAATAAACAGTGGCCTAAAAGGAAGAATTAGCAGTACTAATCTTTGTAATCGAATGTAGCTATTAGTTTAGCTAAAGTTTCTATTTTCTTATATGCAACCTCTTTCATTGTTGCAAACCATCACAAAGTATCTAGTAACAGTGAGCAACCCTGTAATAAGGTAGGTTAGAGACAACATGACTTGGAAAATCAGGGCAAGATGAAGTCAATAAACATTTCCAAATAAATGCCTACACATGGTGAGTTGGGAAAGGGGATAGTAGTATGAGAACAATACCAAAAGGAAAGGATTCCAAGAGGAATTTTTTCACTTAAATTTTAAGGGTAGAAAGCGTTAGACAAGAAAACAATGGGAAAATGGTGGTTCAAGTTGGTAAACTAAACAGAGTAAACTGAAATGCCATGAAAATTAATTATAGATTGAATTAATGAATTAATGACTCACTTACAAGCCATTGTATGTGCTGTATCAATCACAGTAAATACAACAGTTTCCATAGATGTTGTGAATGTACATTAAATATTTCTTAAATGTATATATGAAAAAAAAAAACCAAAAAAAAAAACCCACACATTCACTCAAGTTCATTCAAAAACAGCTTCAGCATTGCATTGACAGGGTACTGCCAAAGGTACAAGCTGGATTCAGATGAGGACATGGAATGAGGAATGTCATTGCTGACTTTGGGTGGAGCTTCGCTGAAAGCAGTCAATACCAGAAAGATGTTTACCTGTGATTTATATGACAAGCTATGTACTACATTGCAGAATAAGAGTATCCTGGAACACTTAATTGTGCTCATAAGACCATAAGGACATAGACCATAAGGACATAGATCATAAGGACATAGATCATAAGGACATAGACCAAAAGACAGTTATTCAAACAGAACAAGGGGGCACTGAATAGTATAAAATCAGGAAAGGTGTGCACCTGGGTTGTATTCTTTCACCATACTTATTCAGTCTGTATGCTGAGCAAAGAATCCAAGAAGCTAGATTATATGAAGAATGTGACACCAGGATTGGAGATAGTCTCATAAATAAACTATGCTATGCAGATGATACATAAATAAGTAATTCTGACAAAAATGATCATTGAGAATTGAAAATATAAACCAATGGTCAGTGATCTGGTTCATGGGTTAAACCTGGCCTGCCACTTACTTTTATAAATAAAGTTTTTATTGGAACACAACTACACCCAGTCTTTTATGTACTGTTACAAGTCACTTTTGCACTTTCTCAGCATAGTTGATTAATTTTAGTAAACACCATATGGGGTCCAGTCTAAAATATTTACTATCTATCTGGCCCTTTACCGAAAAAGTTTGCCAATTTTATGATCTACAGAAATTATCTCAGGCAAAGAAAATGGCCTGAGCTATTACTTACAAGATGAGCTTTTTATTTAGCAAATTTTAAGCTCTAACAATCTAGGTTTCTATAACTTGGAAAGGGCAAGTATTAACATTACTCATGAACATTATGTGGTACAGTCAAATGAACACTAGGCTTACTGTTGAACTGGGAATAATAGCATCTATAATCAACTTTCAAGATTGCTCTGAGGATTAAATAGGATCACTTATAAAAAATAAAAAGAATGGTGACTCATTACTTCATGCATTCAATAAGTGTCTGCTATTACTACATTAACATAATTATACTATTATGTATTAACAGCCCATATCTTTTTTTTTGGGGGGGGGGTAGTGTAATTTTGGAAAATTATAGGTGTAGTAGAAGTTCTATCTCTGGCAATTGGGAAAAGGAAGAAGCACCAGCTGAGCTAAAGAAGACAAAAAGTCACCAATGAATTCTTGTTTGAGTAGAAAACTCCGAGCTAAGTCATTACTTGAACATGTTAAATAAATTACAAAAGTAGAAATTTGTACTCTTATCGTCATAGATGATTCTGAAACAGACATTATATGCAGAGTAACTATAGGGAACACCAGTGATGTCATAGTCATAGAAGACTTATGCTGATGACACTGGGACTATCTTGGCAGCACTTGCTACATATCACCTTAGCAGGAATCAATGAATCAAGAATCCGAGGATTTAAGCATAAGCTTCAAAGACCCATAAAATAAAACCTGTGGTGCCTAGAAAATTGGATCATCCTATACTCGTCAAAAATATCACACACACTTGTTTCAAGCAGGGTTCAAGTCAAAGCATGTTTGGATCAAGCATTTTTTCATACTGTATCCATAATCTTTGCATGCATTCAATAAAAGAATAGTTCAGGCTTTCTAAAGTACAGCAAAACAATTCTATTTTCAAGTGGCTATAGATTTGTATACAAAGGGAAATGTACGTAGATATACTGATACTTTTACCATCTTCCTTTCTGATAATAATTCAACCCATGGAAATGTACTAACTCTCCCTCCTGCTCCCTAGTATATGAATTGTTACTATGGAAAATATTTCATTATAAATAGATGATCTGTAAAACAGACACTATATAAAACTTAGAAAAGGCATGGTAACTAGGTGTTTTTTTTCCAAATTTGTATATACTTAGAATTCTATTAAAATTCAAATATTAAAATGGCTTAGGAAGAGTTTAACTTGCATTTCCAAGTAGGTTTTGCATTAAGAGTTTCTGTACACACATACATACAACACACAAACAAATGAAGAGCATTAATGAAAAGCTTTTGAATATGAGTGAACTGTTTCTAATCACATTCCACCAACAAATATGGAGTAATTATCTGCCCACTTAACCTTTAGAAACTAGCAAGTGAAAAACAATCCCCTTCTGGTGTTCTTTACCTTGGTATCATTCATGCAATTTATGAGATATAAAAATAGAAACTGTATTTCTTCTCACTTATTTAGTCAAACATCAGTTCTTATGGTTCTGACCGCTTAAATATATCTTGATTCTAGCCATTTATTCTCTTTCATATTAAAACTACTCTATTCCTAGCTACCAATATATTTACTTGGGTTACTGCAATAGCTTAACTAAAGCAATTACATAAGGCATCACTCTGCTCAGTTTAATCTGTTTTCCATACTAAATCTAGAATGTCAAGTAAAATACAAATTTGACCACATTAGTTTCCACTGAGCAATGCTGCACTAAAGAGTTCAAACTTAAGAGCACCCACCTGGGCCTCAGACCCACCGTTTACAGGCTGTAAACCTTTATAGGAGCATACTGCTGCGTTTATCTCCCTTGGAAAAAAGTATTCACTGCCCCATAATTTCTCCTTTTGTCAGGTTGATAGACACTTGCCATTTGCAGAGCTAATACATGTACCTTAGCTCTGTATCCAAGGATCCCTGATGGCCAAGGTTGAAGCACAGCCTGGGGAATCTGTGTTCCTAAAGATTGTTGCTGTTATTATTAAGTGTTGTTATTATTAAGTGCCATCGAGTCTATTTCAAATCATCGAGTATGTTTCAATCCTATGTAGAGTACCCAAGGAGTGGCTGGTGGGTTTGAACACTGCTAATCTATTGTAACCAGTCCAGAGCCCTTTGGAGCAGTTGTACACCCAAGGAGTGGCTGTCAGTTGAAAATAAACTCTGCCTCAGATAACAACAACAAATCCTACCTCTAGGTTCAGCACCCTTACCATATCACCTTTACAACAATATAATTTACTTTTGTTCTTGAAGGAAAACCTTTTCTAAATATTATAAACAAAGGCAGGCATAGCCAATTTCTACTAGCTTACTTGTATTTTATTATTAGTTATATAACATGACCCAAAATGTAATTTTAAAATACATTAAATGACATTAAAATTTTATTTGGGGCTGATGAAAGGAGATGGGGATAAGACTCTTGTGGTACAATAGTTATCAGGACTGACTGTGAGGGTTGGAAATATAAAGGTAGACATTTTGTAGCAAAAGGAGGGGAGTGGTTGACTTTGCAGAGGGCCCTGGGACCATCAAGGGAGAAGAACAGAGTGCGGGGGCCCTACCCAGAAAAACAGTGATGCCAGAGATGGAGGCAGAGACAATGATGTGGAGCGATGGAGCACCTGGGGACTCTGGACTCAGGGAGGGAGAGGGGCTGTGTGCTGACGACCAAGGGGCAGGATTGCGGGGTGTACCCTTTGGTTGTTAGATGATGTATGAAGGGGATTGTAATTATGGCAATGAAACGATATATGATAGGAAGAATGTAAAGCTAATGTTCTCCCATGTAAATCATCACATAATTCACAATTAAAACTTAAAAAAAAAACGTATTTGGGTACATCTTTATAAAGAAATAGTATAACAAAATTACGATAATAGTCTTCTTCATTTAAGACAGAATTCAGAAACAAAAATAATCTATTGAGAGTATAACGGTTTAATTCATGTTATTTATTATCTCCCAGGAACTTTTTTGAAAAATTGAATGACCAAAACTATTTTTTAATTTCTTTTCCAAGGTCAAATGAATGTAAAATATTTAATAAAGAAAAGTCATTTTGTTTATTTTGCCTCTTAGTTCATAGTTAATGTTGATAAAATTACCTACTTTTCATTTTTGTTAAGTGCTGTCACGTTGCTTCCAACTCAGCAAATCTGTATAGGGATTCCAAGAAGCAGTGGGGTGGATCTGAACCTGCAACCTTGAAGTTAGCGGTCCAGTGCTTATCCTACATAGCCACACCAGGACCCTAAATTACCTACTACTCTTGTTACTGCTGCTACTGTGCACCATCAGGTTGGTTTCAACTCATAGTGACCCTGTATAGGTTACCGAGTCTGTAAATCTTTATGGGAAACAGAAAACCTAATGTTTTTTCCACAGAGAGGATGGTGGATACAGCAGTTGTTGAATTCAAATTGCTGATCTTGTAGGTTAGCACCCTGGCATAATCCACTATGTTACCATGGCTCCGTAATTTCCCAACTAGGATCCCAAAATTTGCTTTAGACTTATAGCGACCCAGTATCAGGTTTCTGAGACTGTAAATCTTTATGGAAGCAGAAGGCCTTATATTTACTCAGGAAGTGGCTGGTAGGTTAGAATTGCCAACCTTGCAGTTAGTAGCTCAGTGCTTCTCTGAAATTGCCACCAAGGTTTCGTATTTACTGGGATTGCTGCTGTTATGTGCTTTCGAGTCAGTTCTGACTCATAGAGACCCTGTATAGCATTTCTAAGGAGTAACTAGTGAGTTTGAACTGACGACCTTGTGGTTCAAATTGACTTTGTGGTCCAGTGCTTTATCCCACAAAGTCACACGATGATAGCACTATCAAATAAGTTGAACAACAATCACTTTAATCAGCTGATTAAGAGGAGTACATAATATAAAATAAGAAAATATATAGCAAATCCAAGCCCTGTTTATTATAATCAAGATAATTTTATTCATTAAACTTTGGAAAAGTACTTTGGCATTTGTTCATTGGCATATTTTATAAGATTAGAATTTTGCTAACAAGTAAACCTTATTTATTAAAAGCATGAATACTAGGAAGGTGTGTCCTATAAGAATCATTTTTTTTATGAATTATTACTTACAAGTCCAGCACAATCTTAGGGAGTTTATATATCCCACAATTATTTATATAATCCCATTAAGCATTTTGCCATAAGCAAAGATTTCTTAAACCTTATAATAACATACTCAATTTTTTTCTACTCAACACCTCCTACAAGAATGATTTCATTATGTCTCATCTTTGTGATAGAAATGAATCCTTTTATGACCATAATTGCAAAAGGATTCAAAAGATATTTTTAACCAGTTTTTATTTAGGTTTTATTATTGGCTAAAGTCAGAAACATCTAAGACTTATCTTATTAGTAGAAAACAGATTTTTTAAATATTAGGCTTAAGAGGCAGCATTTCTATCACTGAATCTGTATATACCAAATGAAAATGTATATTAATGTAAACATTATAAAATTAAGTATATAATAAGGATACAATTTTCTGGAAGAAAAAAAATCCAGGAGGCTACAGTAGCAATAAGGTTGAGACAGGAGTAAGACAGGGATTTGAATCTACTTACTAAGTCATTCATTGGCTATTAAACATACACACACACACAGACACACACACTACACCCATTTGAATAGAATCTCAAACATATAGATGATTAAAAACTAAACCGTATGTGAAGATAATGAGGATTTAAACAGCCATCACTCTTTTATATGGTTATAAGAATTTATACCTTGAAAACACAATTTCTTAGTCTAGTAACAACAGTCAACCTTCATCTATCTGTTTGTCATACAGTGGTAACTTGTGTGTTGCTGTGTTGCTGTTATGCCACTAATATTTTAATACTAGCAGAATAACCTATGATGAACAGGTTTCAGAAGACCTTTTTAGATTAAGACAGACTAGAAAGAATGAGCGGTAGATCACTTCTGAATAGCTAGCCACTGAAAACCTTAAGAATGTCAGTAGAAGACTGTTTGTTATAGTGTCAGAAGATGAGCCACTCAGGTTGGAAGGCATTCAAATTACAACAGGGGGAAAAGGACCTTAAAAAAAAAAAAAAAAAAAAAAGAGTTGACCTTAATGGTGAGAATGGAACAAATCTTTAGGAACCTTCATTTGCTTATGGGGTAGAACTCAAATGAAGAATGAACAATTGCAAACATCCATTGATAATTGGAACGTGGAAATTTGAATTATTTGAAATTTGAATCCAGGAAAATTGAAAGCTGTCAAAAACTAAATGGAATTCATAAAGATCGATATCCTAGGTATTAGTGAGCTGAAATGGATTCATATAGACAATTTTGAATCAGACAAGCATATGATTTATTGTGTTGGAACAACAATCTAGAGAGGAATGGCATCACATTCATCATCAAAAAGATCTTTTCAAGATCAATCTTTAAGTACAATGCTGTCTTTGATAAGATACTATCCATATGCTGCCAAGGAAGACCAGTCAATACCACAATTATTCAAATTTATGCAACAACTACTAAAGAAGATTGATGATAAAACTGAAAAATTCTACTAACTTGTTCAGTCTGAAATTGATCAAACATGTAATTAAGATGATTGAGAATTACTGGTAATTGGAGTGCAAAGTTAGAAGCAAAGGGAACCATCAAGTTGTTGAAAAATAATGACTTCGGTGATAGAAATGATGCTGGAGATCACACGACATAATTTTCCAAGACCAATAACTTTTATATTGCAAATACCTTTTTTCGACAACATACGTGTGGACCTAACAAGTTGGAATACGCAGGAATCTGTGGAAATACATGATTGAGAAGCTCTATACTATCAGCCAAAATAAGGCTAGGGGCTGACTGTGGAACATAACCATGAATTACTCATGTAAGTTTGGGCTGAAGAAAAAAAATCAAATCTTGGGTTGCAATATTGAAGGATTCTATGGGCAAAATATTGAATGGTTCAGGAAACATAAAAAGAAGATGGTCAGCCGTAGTCAGAGTCGCTCGCGTGAGACAGCAGGCAGGGCTAGACAGGTCTGCTCCCTTCCAGCCTCCCAGGATGCGTACCACACCGAAGCCCCCTGGAGCCCTTTCCTAAGCCCCCGCGACCTCCGAGGCCTTGGGCCCCTGGCCTGCACCTTCCAGCTGGGCACCGGCTCCCAGAGGAAAGGCAAGGGCACCTCTGCGGAGGGAATGGTGCCGCCCACCAGAATTGAACAAATGGAGTCTCTGTGAAATTATCTTGCTCAAATCATGCAACTAGTAAGCAGAAGAGCTGTGATTGAAATTAAAGTCCTTAAAAGAACAAGCTCTTTCCGTGAAACCATGATGCTTCTCCAATCAACCCAGCACCTTACACTTCTTGAGACTGTGGGTCCTGTCTTGGAAATACAGCTTTGAACTAGTTCAATCTGGTTCTGTTCACTGCTGAAAATTTGCATTTCTACCACAGATATGCTGAATCAAAATTTACATTTTAACAAGATCGTCAGGTGATTCTTAGAGATTCCCAGGTGTACTGACAGTTCATATCCCTGCTTAGAACGGAGGTGCAAGCAGAGTATGGCATAGGGCACCTCATGTGCACGCGATCTCTGTGCAATAGGAAGAACAAGTTTAAGGAGTTAAGTGTGGCTTTCAAATTAGAAGGATAATGATGATGATTGGAGTCATCATTCCAAAAACGGTAGGAGCCGCATAAAACCAATAACTTCGAGTAAAATGTCTTAAACTTTTACAAAAAAAAAAAAAAGAAGAAGAAGAAGAAGAAGAAGATGAAAGGAATATACTGAGTTATTGCATCAAAAAGAATTGATTGATGTTCAGTCATTTAAAGAGTTTTTCCACATTATCAAGACCCTGTGGTATTTAGGAAGAAGTCCAACCTGCCCTGAAGGCTCTGGCAAAAAAACAAGGCTGCAGAAATTGATGGAATAAAAATTGAAATGTTTCAATAAACTATTGCATCATGGAAGATGCTCATGATTGATGCTAGGGTATTTGGAAAACAGTTACTGGTCAAGCAATTAGAAAAGATCGAAATATCTGCACATTTCAAAGAAAGGTGACCCAAATGTAATGTAGAAATCATTGAACAATAGAATTATTATAGGAGAAGGCAGTAAGATGGTGGACTAGGGAAAAGGCTGTATGGACCCTCTACAATGAACAAATGAAAAACCAAATGAAATAGATGCAGATGATACTTCTGAAATGTTGAGCTTCAGATAAAAGTATAGAGAAGTTGACTGAATGTTTACTAGGAGAGAGAGCTGAGCCGATACACACACAAAAAAAAAAAAAAAAAAAAAGAGAGAGAGAGAGAGAGAGAGAGACATAGCTAGAGCTATAAGACAAGAAGGGGAAATTAACAGCACCCAAACTGGAAAAAAAGAAGTGAAACTATTTGCAAATGTTATGACACTATACATAGACAATCTCTAAGACACAGCAAGAAAAATTATTGGAACTCATTGAAACATTCAGCAAAATGGTGGGGTAACAGATCAATATACAAAAATCAGTTGGATTCCTTACACCAACAAAGACATCTCTGAAAGAAAATTAGAGGAAATAACACTTACAGTTGCCATCCAAAAATTGAAATACTTATTGAATGGTTTAAAATCAGGAAAGGTGATATATATATATGACCAGGGTTATATTCTTTCACCATACTTTTTCAATCTGTATGCAGATAACACAACCTTGCTTGCTGAATGTGAAGAGGACTTAAAATACTTACTGATGAAGAGTAAAGTTCACAGCCTTCAGTATGAGTTATACTTCAATGTAAAGGCAGAAAAATCCTCACCAACGAACCAGTAAATAACATCATGATGAATGGAGAGAAGATTGAAGTTCTCAAAGACTTCACTTTGCATGGATCTACCATCAACACTCATGGAAGCAGTAATCAAAAAATCAAAAGACATATTGCCATAGGCAAATCTGCTGAACAAAACCTCTTTAAATTGTTCAAAAGGATTAAGCAGTGTCTGCCAAGGTATTTTCAGTAGCTTCATTTGCATGTGAATGTTGGACTATAGAAGAATTGATGCATTCGAGTTATGATGTTGGAGAAGAATGTTAAAAGTATCCTGGATTGCCAGAAGAATAAACAAATCTATATTTGAAGAACAACAAGAATGCTCCTTAGAAGCCAAGATAGTCATACTTTGTCTTTCATACTTCGGACATATTATCAGAAGGGACCAGTTCAAGTAGAACAACATCATGCTCGGTAAAGTGGAAGGAAGTGAAAAGAAGGAGATCTACCACAAGATGGACTGACAGAATGGCACCAACAATGGAATGGGCTCAAGCATACCAAATATTGTGAGGATGGTACAGGACCGAGGAAAGATTCATTCTGTTGTGCATAATAAAGTTGTTATGACTCAGAACCCACTTGATGGCACTTAACAACAACGAATCTAACCTGAGAAACAAAAGACGTATACAAAAAAACAAAACAAAAAACAACCAAATCTACAAAACACTGCTACAAGAAATCAAAAGAGACTTTCAAAAATGGAAGAATGTACCATGCTGATGGAAAGGAAATCTTAACACTGTGAAAATATTAACACTATCAAAAGCAATCTATATAGATATTATGCAATTGCAGTCCAGATTCAAACAACATTCTTTAAAGAGATAGAAAAATTGATCACTAACTTCATATGGAAAGGAAGGAAACAGACACTGGAGAAGTAAAGCACTGTTTAATAAAAAGAAGAAAGTTGGAAGCCTCTCACTCCCTGATTTCTACATTAAGTACAAAGGCACAGCAGTCAAAGCAGTTTGCTACTTGTACAAAGAACAATACATAGATCAATGAGACAGAATGGATAACCTAGAAGTAAATTGATCCATATGCAGTCAGCTGACCTTAATTACAGGGCCAACACATATTAAATGGAGAAGAGATAGTCTCTCCAACAAAACTGGAAATCTATGTGCAGAAGAATGAAGTAAGACCAATATTTCACACCATATACAAAAACAAATTAAATGTGGGTTAAAGACCTAAATGTAAAACCTGGAACTATAAAGATCATTAATAAAAAATAGGGACAAACTTAGGCGCTCTAATACATGGCATAAATACATTGTCAAACAATATTCACAACATACAAACAGGAGAAGACAAAATAGATGACCGGGGTCTTCTAAAAATTAGATACTTTTGTGCATCAAAACATTTCACCAAAAGAATAAAAAAGGAAGGCCATAGACTAGAAATAATTTTTTGCAATGACGTATTAGATAACGAACTAACCTCTAAAATTTACAGAAAATTATGGCACTCCTATAATAGTATGACAAACAACTTAATTTAAAAAGAGGCAGAGGGCATGAACAGACACCACCGAGGAAGACAGTCAGGTAACCAACAAACATAAGAATACATTTATGTTCACAATCATTAGCTATTGTAATTGTTACTGTTAAGTCCTATCTAGTCAGTTCTGATTCAGAGCGAATCTGTATATGGTTCCTGATGATCATCCGGTGAGTTTAAACTGCCGACCCTGTGATTCACAGTCCAGTGCTGATCCTACAACACCACAACAGACATCCATTATCCATTGTTGTTGTTGTTAAGTGCCGTCTAGTCAGTTCTGACCCATAACAACCCTGTATAGAGTTTCTGAGGAGCAGCTGGTGAGCTTGAACCACAGAGATGCAAATCGAAACAACAATGAGATATCATCACACAACTGCATAACTAGCAAAGTTAAAAGAAAAGAATAATAATAATAATAAAAAAGAAAACAACAATTGCTGGTAAGGGTATAGAGAGCCTGTGACATTCCTGCATTGCTGGTGGGACTGTAAAATGGTTCAGCTATTGTGGAAAAGGGTATAGTGCTCACACAGAAGTTGCAAATAGAAATACCATATGACCCAGCAATCCCAATACTTGATTAATGCCCATAAGAAATACTAGAAAGGATATGAGTAGGTATATATACACATCGATATTCATCACAGCACTATTTATAACAGCAAAAAGATGGAGACAGCCTAAATGTCCACCAATCAAAAAATGGATAAACAAATTTTGCTATAGTCACACAATGGGATATAATGCAAAGTTGAAGAATAATAATGAATTTTTACAAAACCTCATAACATGGATGAACCTGGAGGACATTATGCAGAGTGAAATTAGTCAATCACAAAAGGACATATATTGTATGAGACCACAAATGTAAAAACTCAAGAAAAGGTTTTCATATTAAAAGAAACATGTTTTGATGGTCACCGGGGTGGGGAGGGAAGGGAAAGTAATTCACAAGCTAAAGAGTAGACATATGTTGACTTGTGTGATGGGGAGGGCAATATACAAGAAGGGGGAGGGCAATGTACAAGGGAACAGGGAGGTTGGCAGAAGAAAGGGAATAAAGGTAAATAGTGATATATACACAATCTTGGAACAACAGTGTTCTACAGATAGATACATGGTCAGAGACACAGGCTGAATGGGTATGGGAGGGGGTATACCCACAAACATATAATCATTTGACAGAGGACATTTTTGTATGAGTATTTACCTTTCCTGCAAGCATAACTATGAATGTGGTGGAGCATGCAGTGGCCAAAATGAAGAAAACTTCTTAGATATTATCAAACATCTTAAAGCATTGAGTTGCTAGACCTGAGGTTCAGGACCACAGCCTCAGGGGACACCATGGTTAATTTGCACATTACAGTCCACAAAGACAATTTTTTACATCCTACCTTGGTGAACAACATCTGGAATCTTAAAAGTTCATGAATGGCCCATCTAAAAAGCAGTTACTGGTCTCAGAATGGGCAGAAGAAAGAAGACTGATGAGAACTGAAGATGTTTGGAATCAGTCCAATGGACTAGTGGAAATGTGAATATCAGTCTCCAAGACTCTGAGATCAGAAGAGCTAAATGGTGCCCAGCTACAACTATCAACTATCAAAACACTATCACATACAAGTAAAATTTTGATGAAGATCATTCAAAAAGAGTTGCAGCAGTACATCAACAAACAGCTACCATAAATTCAAGCTGGGTTCAGTAGAGGACTTGGAATAATGGATATCATTGCTGACATCAGATAGTTATTGGCTGAAAGCAAAGAACACCAGAAAAAAAGGTACTTATGCTTTACTGTCTTTGCAAAATATTCAACTGTGTGGATTATAACACACTATGGATAACATTGCAAAGTATGAAAATCCCAGAACATTTAATAGTGCTCATGAGGAACCTGTCCATAGACCAAAAGTCCATCATTCAAACAGAACAAGAGTACAATGAATGATTTAAGATCAAGAGAAGTGTAGGCCAGGGTAGTATCCTTTCACTAGACTTATTCAATCTGTATACTGAGCACATAATCCGAGAAGCTGGATTATATGAAGAAGAATGTGGCATCAGGATTGGAGGAAGACTCACTAACATCCAAGTTGTCAGATAACACAATGTTGCTTTTTTGGAAGCAAACACAACTTGAAATACTTACTGATGAAGATCAAACACCACAGCCTTCATTATGGACTGCAACTCAATGTAAGGAAATGAAAATCCTCACTGAAGGATCAATAAATATCATCATGATATACAGAGAAAATACTGACGTTGTCAAAGAATACAATTTGCTTGGATACACATTCAATGCTCATATAAACAGCAGTCAAGAAATCAAATAAAATATTGCATTAGGCAAATCTGCTACATAAGAATTCTTTAAAGTATTAAAGAGCAAAGATGTCAGTTTGAGGAGTAGAGTATGTTTGACCCAAGCTACGTATTCTAATCACTTCATATGTATGTAAAAGTTGAACAATGAACAAGCAAGAGAAGAATTGATGTATTTGAATTATGGTGTTGGTGAAGAATATTGAAAGTTCCACAGGGGGCCAAAAGAATAAACAAATCTGTCTTGGAAAAAGTACAGTCAGATGTTCCTTAGAAGTCTCTTGTACTTTGGCAATGTTAGGAGTATCAGTACCTGAAGAAAGACATCATGCTTTCTTTGTCAGTGAAAAAAAAAAGACCTTCAATGAGATAGACTGACACAGTGGCAGTAACAATGGGCTGAAAAATAACAACGCTTGTGAGGATAGTGCAGGTGTGGGCAGTGTTTCATTGCCGTGTACATAGCATTACTATGTATTAGAATCGACTCTGTGACATGCAATAACAGTAATAATAGAATCAATAGCAGAAAACAAGTAATCATGTAAAAGGTGACAAAGATAGATTTCTGAGATCAAGTAGAAAATTTAACAGACCCATAGAGAGTTATAATACTTAAATTCAGAAAAGGGTCAATACCATATGAGACTAAATTAAGACATAAAAGAAGGAATCACTGTTTTTCTAATTCATTATTTGGACAAGATATGACATACATATAAGTGTGTATATGTACTCATTTATTTTTATAATCATTTCCTTATAATTTAATACAGTCATGACTTTATAAAAGTAACAAGTGTATATGGTACATGGCAAGTTGGACTGATTCTTTTGTCACTCCTACCATGGTTAGCTGTGGGACTTTCTGGAAACAATTTATATGCATGTGACAGTTTTCACAGATGCTAAAGTTTGAAGTGTCAATGATAATACTTTTCTATAGTTTTATTTGCTGACATGTTTATATATTAAGCATACTGAAAAGCATTTTAAAGATCATCTATTCTGATCTTTTATGTCAATAAACTACTTCCTAGCAACTAGAATTAAATTAGGCACTTGGAAGGTTACTTTGTTTTCCAAACATGAAAATTCCATTTTGTAATTTTGGTTTTTTGCTAAATTGATGAGAAGATTGATATCCTTCTTAAAGCACCAGTAACATGACTGTCTCCACAAACAGAGAGAAGTAGGGGACTCACATAGTATCAAGAGAATTATCGTTACTAGGTGCCCTGGAGTCAGTTCCACATCCTCTCTAACTGAACATACATGTTCTAGATAAAGAACTAATTGCTGTCTGGTCTTATGCCGTTACCACAATCACTGCTAGGTTTAAACCCATTTTTATAGCCGCTGTGTTAATTTCATTGAGCATCTTCCTCCTTTTCGCTGACTTTAACCAAACAGATGTCCTTCTTCAAGGAGTGGTTTCCCACATCCAAGGTAAGTAAGATGAAGCTTGGCAGCCCTCAGATTTAAAAAAGTATTCTGGCTGTACTTCGGCCATGACAGATTTGTTTATTCTTCTGGCAGTTCATGGTACTTTACTCTTTGCCAACAACATAACTGAAATGTATCATTTCTTCTATTATCCATTGTCCACCTTTCCCATGCATGTGTAGCAATGGAAAACTCCAAGGTTTGGGTCAGATACACCTTAGCACTCAAAATGACATCTTTGTTTTTATCACTTTGAAGGGGTCTTTTGCAACAGATTTGTCCAATGCAATACGTCATTTGATTCCTTGACTGTTGTCCATGGACATTAATTGTAGATTCAAGTAAAATGAAACCCTGCACAACTTCAATATTTTCTCTCATGTTTATCATGATATTGCTTATTGGTCTAGTTTTCAGGACTTTTGATTCCTTTATGTTGAGGTATAATCAGTATTGAAGACTGAAGTCTTTGAACTTCATGTGTAACTCTTCCAAGTCTTCATCACTTTCAACGAGCAAGGTCATGTTATCTACATACCAAAGGTTGTTAATTAGTCTTACAATATCCCAATGCCCCATTTTTCTAGCTTCTTAGGCTATTTGCTCAACATACAGATTAAATAAGTATGGTAAAAAAAGACATAATCCTTATGCACAATTTTCCTGAGTTTAACCCATGCAAATCTTTTCGTTCTACTTGAATGACTGCCTCTTGGTCTAAATACTAACTCAGATTTCATATGAACACAATTCAGTGTTCTGGAATTCACATTTTTCACCACGTTTTCCATAATTCATGATGACCCCATAGCTGAACAACTCTGCACTATCAATACACCATACATAAACGTCTCTCTAGTGTTCTCTGCTTTCAACAGGCTTGCATCTGATTTCAGCAATGATATCCTCATTTCGTGTTTTCTTCTGCATCTGGCTTGAATTTTTGGTAGTTACCCATCGATGTACTTCTGCAATCGTTTTTATAATTATCCTCAGCAAATTTTAATTGTATGTGATATTAATGAAATTGTTTTGTTACTTTCTGCATTCCACTGGGCTACTTTTTCTTTGGAATGAACATGTATCTGCTCCACTCAGTTGGTCAGGTAGTTGTCATTCATATTTCTTAGCATAGATGAGTGAGCATTTTGATTGCTTGAACCACCTTTAATTGGTATTTTGTCAATTCCTGAAGGCTTGTTTTTCACCAGTGCATTCAGTACAGCTTAGATTTTTTTTTTTTTTTTTCAGTAGCTTCAGTTTTTATCATATACTGCTTCCCGAAATGGTTGAATTTCAAACAATTTTTTTCTGGTAGAGTGACACTATATATCCCTCTTACCTTCTTTCAATGCTTACTGCATTGTTTAATATTTTGTTCATGTTGTTGTTGTGAAGCGCTGTCAAGTTGGTTCTGACTCATAGTAGTAACCCTATATAGGGTTCCTGAAGAGCAGCTTGTGAGCTTGAACTACCAACCTTATGATTCATACCAACTTTCAGTCCAGCATATAAACCCACCGATCCACACCAGGACTCTATTTTGCCCATTTATTGTTGTTGTTAGGTGTCATCGAGTCGGTACCGACTCATGGTGACCCTATGCACAACAGAATGAAACACTGCCTGATTGTGGGCCAACCTCACAATTTTTGCCACGCTTGATCCCATTGATGCTGCCACTTTGCCAATCCATTGTGTTTGGGGTCTTGCTCTTCTTCTCTGACTCTCCATCTTACCAAACATGATAGCCATCTCCAGAGACTGGTCCCTTCTGACAATATGTCCAAGGTATGAGAGATGAAGTTTGGCCATTTTGCCCATGTTGTTGTTGTTGTTAGGTGCTATTGAGTTGGTACCAACTCACAGCGACCTTATGCATAGCAGAACGAAACAGTACCAGATCCCAGGCCAACCTCACTACTGTTGCCACGCTTGAGTCCATCGATGCTGCCACTTGGCCAATCCATCTTCTTGGGGTCTTCTTTTTCCCTGATCCTCCACCTTACCAAACATGATATCCTTCTCCAGCAACTGGTCCCTCCTGACAATATGCCCGAAGTATGAGAGATGAAGTTTGGCCATCTTGGCCTCCAAGGAGCACTCTGGCTGCACTTCTTCCGGAAAAGATGTATTGGTTCTTTTGGCAGCCCATGGCACTTTCAATATTCTCCTCCAACACTATAAATCAAAAGCATCAATTCTTCTA
>NW_006408524.1:38617449-38620556 GCF_000296735.1 Chrysochloris asiatica | reverse complement strand
CTCTAAATTCAAGAGCCTCTTTTCTCATTAGTTGTGGTCTTGTCTTTCTTTCTTGCCTTTTTAATGACTTTTGCTTCATTCATGTGTGATGTCCATCCTTCATACCATCCAATAATTTTTCTACTCTTTGTTTATTGGTGTGCAATACATTATGTCTATTCTTGAAATCATTTCTAAATTCATTGTCATATACTCAAGATCATAATGTGGCTTTCATGAGCTTGCTTTAATCTTCTTCATCTTCAACTTGAACATGATTATGAGCAATTGATGGTCTATTCTGTAGGCAGCTTTTGGCCTTGTTTTGACTGATGATATTGTGTTTTTCCATCATGTCTTTCCATGTATGTTGTTGTTCTTGTTAAGTGTGTTGAGTCAGTTACTGACTCACAGGGACTCTTGTAGTATTTCCAAGAAACTGGGTTTGAGCTCCTGACCAGTCCTTACCCCACAGTGCCTCACCAGGACTCCTTCTACAGATGCAATAGATTTTATCCCCATGTTTTCCACCCAGTGAGGGTCACTTGTATAGAGGTTATCTATGTTGTTGAAAAAAATGTATTCCCAGTGGATAAGTTGTTGGTCTTTCAAAGTTCTATAAAATGATCTTTGGCATTTATTCTATTACCAAGGTCATATTTTCTATGTATTGGTCCTTCTTTGTTTCCAAATTTCAAAAAATGTATCTTGATTGCATGTTCGATTAATTTCAGACAACACAAGCTGGTAAAACTTTTCAGTTTCTTCATCTTTGGCATTAGTGGTTCATGTGTAAATCTGTATAACAGTTACGTTAACCAGTCATCCTGTAAGTATGGCACTGTGGGTTAATGCGCTGAACTGCAAGGTCAGTTTGAACTGAAAGGTTCAAGCTCACAGACCTATACAGGGTTACTATGAGTTGGAACTTACTCGATGGCACTTAACAACAAAACAACAAGCCCTAGTTTGGGGGAAAACATCTGGAACATGATGAATGAGATGTTCAAGCCAGTAAATGAGGAGAGACATATATAGGACCCACAAATAACTTTTAATTTAATCTCAATCCTACAGTGAGCATGAGGTACACCCCATAATGTTACTAAAAACCTCGCTGCAAGTCTATCTCTGTGAGAACCACTCAATATGTGCCTTAGATTTCCCAAACTAGCATGGAACTTACCCTTAAGGCACAATCAAATACAATGGGCCGGGAAAATAACTACACATTCTCCAATTGTTAATGTGTTTCTACATGTATTGCTCAAGTTAGAGTTACTTATTTACAGTGCAAGTTATCTTTATTCTGTATCAGTTACCTTACCTAACAAGAATCAAATTCCCAAACCATGGGACAGGCCTGCACTTTTGAAACATGGCAATAGATAAACACCTTTTAAAATTTAATATTTCAAACCCTTTCCTACAGCACAATGCTACAGACCCTACAACTTGCTGCTCAAATAGTTTGACTGGATTCTAGTCCTCTTTGGCTTTACTTTCAGATATTCATCAGCACAACATGATCGTCCAGTCATATAAATGTTTCACCAAACACATTTTTATTTTTTTCACAAAAAATCACTCTCCAAAATTTTCAATGATAATTCTTTAGTTTGTTACTTGCTTTCCTTTGCTGTCCATAAAACACAACTCAAGAGTAAATGCCCTTCCCTATGATTTGTTTCCATATATGTTTTTAACTTCAGGCTTTCTATTTATTGTCATGATTTATTTGTTCTAAATAAAACTCTTTTCATGCTATCTAAACAACTACTCAATTTGTGATATCAATTAAAGAAAATAAATGAAATTGTTGTTAGCTTGAATTAAATAGTTTCCCAAACCGTTGAGTTTAGTAATAGCAGTCAGAGTATGAATGTAACCACAAACATAAGGAAAAAAAGAGATGAGAGTTCAGATTATGTCCTCAATTCAATAAAATACTCTTAATTAGAAAACATCAGTTAAAAGGTAGGGAACATACAATTATTGAAAAAAAAATCTGTATTCATTCTCTTACCGAAACAACAACTACAGGGTTAAAAATGGAAAGATGACTATCCTCAAGTAACTTCAGTAACTTCTGTGTTTCTTGAAAATCAAAGTTCAGAACCTGAATGATCAAAAAGATAAAAGGAAATGAAGCAGTGTATTGAATGGTTTTAAAACTTAGCTAAAGGAGGAAAACGTAAAGATGTTTTATAAAAGTAAAAATATTTATCAAAGCTTAACTTTTAATTATTTAAAACATTTTAAAGAGTTTCCTTATGATTATATACATAAAAATCTAAACTATTAACTATTTCATATATGTGTCACATTATCTGCTTTATGACAGGTTTGTTGTTGTTGTTGTTGTTATTTGCCATGGAGTCAGATCTGACTCATAGTGACCATGTGTAGTTTCTGAGACTGTAAATCTTTCTCCCATGGAACAGCTGGTAGTTTCGAACTGCTGACCGTGAGATTAGCAGCCTGATTCTTAACAACAGCGCTTAAAAGATATAGCTGTAAATATCATCTAAAAAAACATCACCTTCACATTACAAAAATCAGTGAGTTGTAAAAGCAATTTAACTACTTCAGAAGATGAAGCATAAAATTTCCAAATTTATATTGAATAATAAAACCGAGTTAGCAAAATCTTGAATTCAAAGTTTTAAGAATCAATAAAAATTAGTTATCTTTCACATTATATTTATACAGATCTTCAAGTACAATTGATCATTTATATTTACTACTTACATTTACACAAACAAAATTGTAGCATTGATCTAGAATGATTTGCTGAAGATCTCTGCCAGCATGACACAGTGTCCTAGATGTAACATTTATATGCTAGAGGGGAAAAAAATAAGAAATAAACTGATAAACTTGATAACCAAACATGAACATAAACAGTTTCATTACAAAGGAGCATATATCATTGTAGGAAAGGCACAAAGACTCAAGGTGTTAAATACATACAAAAATTAAGTCCCTACAGTATCACATATAATGGACCACCATTCATCTATCAATTTGTCATACTATGGTATTTTGCATATTGTTGTGATGCTGGAAGGTATGCAAAAAGTATATTAAATAGCTCAACTAGAAGAAGAAAGAAGAGGAATAAAAGA
>NW_006408524.1:38615530-38616919 GCF_000296735.1 Chrysochloris asiatica | reverse complement strand
CTGATGACCAGGGGGCAGGGTTGCGGGGTGTACCCTTTGGTTGGTTGATGATGTATGGAGGGGATTGTAACCATGGCAATATAATGATATGTCAATAGGATGAATGTAAAGCTAATGTTCTCCCATGTAAACTATCCATAATTCACAATAAAACATTTTTTTAAAGTAATATTAAATAGCAGCAGGGCGACTCATGCTGCACAGTTTTCAGCTGAGCTTCCAGATTAAGACAGACTAGGAAAAAGGAGAGGCTGACAACATTTGAAAGTTTAGTTACTGAGAACCTTATGGATAGCAATGGAACACTGTTATATAGGAAAAAACACGATATATTGAAGCATTATGAACTAGAAAATTATCAGATACAGTGTCAGAAGATAAGACCCTCAAGTTGGAAGGCACTCAAAATAAGGCTGGGGAAGAGTTGCCTCCTCAAAAGTAGAGTTGACAATGATGACTTGAATGGAGTAATGCCTTCAGGACCTACATTTGTTGATGGGGCACAATTCAAAATGAGGAGAAACATCTGCAAACCAGGATAGAGAATGTGCAATATATTAATCTAAGAAAATATAAGTTGTTAAAAATGAAACAGAATGCATTAGTGAGTTGAAATGAACTGATACTGGACAATTGTAAACCTGACAATCATACAATTTACTATATAGCAGGAATGACAAATTGAAGAGGATTGGCATCACATTCATCATCAAATAGAACATTTCAAGATCTATCTTGATATATAAAGCTGTGATAAAATATCCATAAACCTACAAGGAAGATATGTTAATACACTATTATTCAAATATATGCACCAAACACTACAGACAGTGATGATAAAGTTGAAGAATTCTACCAACTTCTTCAGTGTACAATTGATCAAACATACTATAAATATGTATTAGTAATTACTGGTAAAAGGATGGAAACAAAGAGAAAGGATGCTGTTGTTGTTAAGTGCAATCAAGTCAGTACCAACCCATAGCGACCTTATGCACAGCGGAATGCAACACTACCTGATCCTGAGCCAACCTCACTACCATTGCTATGCTTGAGTCCATCAATGCTGCCACTTGTCCAATCCATCTGGTTGGGGTCTTCTTCTTTTTCTCTGACCCTCCACCTTACCAAACATGATATCCTTCTCCAGTGACTGGTCCCTCCTGACAGTACGTCCAAAGTAAAAGAGACACAACTTGGCCATCCAGGCCTCCAAGGAGCACTCTGCCTGCACTTCTTCCAAAATGGATCTATTGGTTCTTTTGACAGCCCATAGCACTTTCAATATTCTCCTCCAACACCAAAACTCAAAAGCACCAATTCTTCTACAGTCTTCCTTATTAACTGTCCAGCTTTCACATGTATATGAAGTTATTGAAAATACCATGG
>NW_006408524.1:38611956-38614303 GCF_000296735.1 Chrysochloris asiatica | reverse complement strand
CTTAAATTAAATTATAACAAAACTACAAGAGCCAAAATATGATCTTGTACATATCCCTTATGAATTCAGAGATATCTCAAAAATAGATTTGATACATTAGATACTAAAGACCAAAGACCATTAGAGTTGTGCGATGATATCAAGAATATCATACAGGAAGAAAGCAAAAGATCATTAAGAAGACAAGAAAGAAGAAAAAAAACAAAACAAAATTGATGTCATAAGAGACTCTGAAACTTGCTTTCCAGTGTAAAGATGGAAGAAATGAGGTTAAACAACTGAACAGAAAATTTCAAAGAGCATCTTGAAAAGACAAAGTCAAATTATAATGAAATGTGCCAAGATTTAGAAAACCAAAAAGGAAGAACACATTCAGCATTTCTCAAGTTGAAAGAACTGGAAAAAAAAAAAATTCAAGTCTTGACTTGCAATATGAAAGAATTCTACGGGAAAAATAAAGCACCGATAAACATCTTTCTGGTTGTCTTTGCTTCAGCCAAGATCCATCTGATGTCAGAAGTAATAGCTCTTGTTCCACGTCCTCATTTCATGGTGCAGGACCAGACAGTGCTTTGTTCTCTCATGCATAAGTTCACTATGAGTCAGAACTAACTCAACAGCAACTAACAACAACAATAATATGCAAAATATTGAATGGTGCAGAAAACATCAAAAAATAAGGAAAAAATACAGTTATTGTACCAAGAAAAAAAAATAGTCAATGTTGAACCATTCCAAGAAATAGTACATGACCAAGAGTCCATTCCAAAGAGAGGTGACATGATGGAATGCTGAAATCATTGGACAATATTATGAATATCATTTGCAAGTAAAATTTCCTAATGATAATACAAAACCAGCTGCAACAGTACATTGACAGGGAGCTTCCAAGGGTTCAAGCCAGATTCTGATGATGAAGTGGAATAAGGGATATCACTGCCAACATAGGATGGATATAGGCTGAAAGCAGAGAATATCACAAAGATGTTTACCTTTGCTTAATGACTATGCAAAGGCTTTCACCTGGCTCATGACTAGCTATGGATAACATTACAAAGAATAAGTATCACAGAACACTTAACTGTCCTATTAAGTAAGCTGTACATAGACCTAGAGGTAGTCATTCAAACAGAACAAGGGGAAACTCAATGTTTAAAAATTAGGAAAGATGTGTGGTAGGATTATATTCTTTTTTCATACTTATCCAATCTTTATGTTGAGCAAATAATCCAACAAACTGGATTATTGAAGAAGAACATGGCATCAGGATTGGAGGAAGACTCAATAGCAACCTGCTATATGCAGATGATTTGACCCTGCTTGCTGAAAATGATGAGGACTTACTGATGAAGATCAACTACCACAGCCTTCAGTATGGGTTGCACCTCAATGTAAATAAGACAAAAATCCTCACCACTGGAACAATAAAAAACATCATGATAAAAAGACAAAAGATCGATGTTGTGAAAGATTTCATTTTGTTGGGTTCACTATTAACACTTCTGGAAGCAGCAGTGAAGCTATCAAACAACGTATTGCATTAGGCACAAGACCCATTTAAAGTGTTCAAGAAGAAAGCTGTCAGCTTGAGGAATAAGGTGCTGTCTTGAAATAGCCTCATATGCATGTGAATGTGGGACAGTAAATAAGGAAGGTGGCAAAAGAATTGATGCATTTGAGTTAGGGTGTTGGAGAAGAATATTAAAAGTACCATGGACTGCCAGAAGAACAAACGTGTTCAGAAAGATCCTTAGAAGCTGGTATGGTGAGACTTCACCTCTCACATTTCAGACATATTATCAGGAATCTCCAGTCCCTGTCCCTGGAGAAGGACATCATGCTTGGTTAAGTGGAGGGTCACTGAAAAAGAGGTCAATCCAATGAGATGGATTGACACTATGGCAGCAGTAAAGGGCTCCAGTGTAACAATGATTGTAAAGATGGCACAAGACTGGGCAATGTTTCATTCTATTGTGCATGAGGTCACTATGAGTAGGAACTGTAACATGTGGCATGTAACAACAATAACAATATATAATGGAATACTACTCAGCTAAGATAAATGAACTCTTGATATATGTTATAATAAATATGGAGCTAGAAGACATTAATTTGAGCAAAATAAATCAATCACAAAAGGACAATTATTGTATGTCTTCACATATAAAAAGACAAGATTAAAGAAAGTGTATAGAGCTCTGCTTGCTCAAAGTGAAGAGGATTTAAAATATTTACTGATGAAAATCAAAGAGCACAGTCTTCTGTATGGATTACAACTCAATGTAAAGAAAACAAAAATCCTCACCACTGGACCAATAAACAGCATTCTTATCAATGGAGAAGAGAT
>NW_006408524.1:38603506-38611221 GCF_000296735.1 Chrysochloris asiatica | reverse complement strand
CTGTTCTGTGGGAGAAAGATGAGGCTTTCTGCTCCCGTAATGATTCACAGCCTCGTAAATTCTGTACAGGGTCGTTATGAGTTGGAACCGACTCCACGGCACATAACAACCACCACAACAACACAGAGAACAAAACTTATTAGTTGCTATCAGTGGCAGGGAGTCCTGGTGTGGCTCTGAGGGTTAATGCGCCACACTGTAAAGCCATTTGAACTGCGAGGTCGGCAGTTCAAGCTCCTCGGAAACTCTATACAGGGTCGCTATGTGTCGGAACCTACTTGATGGCACTTAACAACCACAACAACCAGAGGCAGGGGAGTCCTGGTGTAGTGCTATGGGTTAATGTGCTGGACTGCAAAGTCGTTTGAACTGCAAAGTTGGTGGTTCAAGCTCTCCAGCTGCTCCTTGGAAACCCTGTACAGGGTCGGAACTGACTCAATAGCACTTAACAACAACCAGAAGCAGGAGTTTAGGGTGTGGCACCCTAGGATACAACTAAACCACAAGGTCCGTTTGAACCGCAAGGTCAGCAATTCAAACTCACGGACTGCTCCTTGAAAACCATATTCAGGGTCGCTATGAGTTGGAACTAATTCGATGGCGCTTAAAAGCAACAACAACAACAACCAGAGGCAAGAGGGAGGGGAACAGTGATGAGGTTAATGGTTTTAGAAAACTGCACAGCCAATTATTTTAATAGCTATTAAAAAGTTGTATACCTGTAAAAAGTTGAATTGACCAAAGCTTTGTATAGATGTATTTACGAAAAAATAATGAAATAACTGCTGAGGCTGTTTATGTACAAACAAACACCTCATGAGACCGAGTTTCTTGATTTGAAGGTTAATTGGCATAATAATATGTTTAGTGCTTCTGTTCTACCCCTTAGCTTTCTGTGTACTGTTTATTTATGATATTTAAAGCTTGGAAGCAGCTACTGACTACTGACCGCACATTGGTCTCTACTGTTCTGGAGCAACAAAGGAAGAAAGAGTCATGAAAAAGAGGAAGACAAGTGTAGTGGTTACAAGTTGGGCTGTTAACCTCAAAGCCAGCAGTTCAAAAGCATCAGCTGTTCCATGGGAGAAATATGAAGCTTTCTGCTCCTGTAAAGAGTTACAGTCTCAGAAACCCTACACAGGGTCACTGTGAGTCGGAAGCAACTCCACGGCACATAACCACCACCAGCAGCAGACACTGTTTTGGTAATTGCCTCCTCTGCCATGAGACCAGAGAATTAGGTGTTGCCCAGCTACTTTAATAGGTATTTTGGTCAACAATTCTATAGAAGAAACCTGCTCAAAAGGGTGAAAAAAACAGAAGAAAATTTTATACTCTCTTGGATTCCAGACTTAATGGAATGATAAAAGTTGGATAAACTCATGAAACTAGTGCACTGAGATAATTTTTAAACCACAAACCAAAAATATTCCCTAGATTCTTCTTTAAAAGAAATATCTGCTATTGCTAAATCTCATTCAGTTAGTCCCAACTCACAGGGACCTTGTACAGTTTTCTAAGAGGCAGCTAGTGTAATTAGTAATCCAGTACTTGTCCTATAGCACCACATCAAGTCTCCATGAGATCAAATTGACAACTAGACCTGAAAAGATAAGATTGAAACCTTAGGGCATAGTAAATTTATATTGTTGTTGTTGTTGTTAAGTGCCATCGAGTCAGGTCCGACCCTTAGCGACCCTGTACAGGGTTTCTGAGGGTGTAAATCTTTACGGGAGTAGAAAGCCTCATCTTTCTCCCGCGGAGCAGCTGGTAGTTTCAAACCGCTGACCTTAAGGTTCGCAGCCCGATTCGTAACTATTATTGGGGAGAAAAAACTTAGAAAATGTGGATGAGAATAGCTGTAAAACTCAAAAATGTAATCAATGTCACTAAATAGTAATATAAAAATTGTTGGAGAACTTATTTTTAATTAATTCAAGCTGAAGCTAATTAGGCTACTGAGGAAAAAGACATTTGAAGTAGGCCATAAATCATGAGCATTATTTTTAACATGCAAAAATATAGAAAAATCATTTCCAATAGGTCAAAACTGTATAAAAGAGAGAGAATATATTAGAAACAAACAAGTAGTCTAGTTTATCTAGTTTATACAAAGAACGTAATGAGAAAAATCTGATGGGGTAAAATTAGAAAAATAAGACAGGGACTATTGAGAGATTCAGGAAATACTCTAAATAGTATAGTTTAAAAAATAAATTTCATTGAACCAGGAATAAAAAGAAGCAATGACAGTAATGTCATTATCATAATCATATTAACAGACAAGAGTCCTGGTGTGGTGCTGTAGGATAAACACTGGGCCACAAGGCTGGTGTGAATCCTAAGGTCAATGGTTCAAATTGATTAGCTGCTCCTCAGAAATTCTATATGGGGTTGCTATGAATTGGAAATGACTCTACAACACTTAACAACAACAATAAAAATGAGTAAAGAAGACATGAAGAAAATACTGGCAAAGTAGATTATTGCTAAAAATACTACTATAGTAAATTTAGAAGGAAAATTACAGACATTACACAAATTTTCCTGGTGAAATATCCATTCCATAAAGTTTCATATTCTAATTAACTTTCATTTTTTAATTGTTAACGATCAAAATGAAAAAATTTAAATTACTAAGTGGTGTGACTGGTATAACGCTGTCTTTGCTATAGTAAGTTCACAGTATCTTACATTTTCAGTGAGGGCCGGCAAATCTATGGTATTGCATTGAGAATGCTTTACCATTTTTGAATCTAGAATGCAATTCTTGCCATTAAGTTAAAAGTCAAACTCTGCAAATATAATAGTATTTTCTATTCAATAGCTTAATTGTGTATAATTTTGATGAAATGTCTGAGAATGCAGGCTGGAAAAGATTTTGAGGTCTTAGACTTTCTATAGTAATTAGTTGGCTCAACAATATTAAGAATTGCACAAGTATGTCAGTTTAACTTCCAGATCAAGAACAAATTTCAAAGAGCACATTATTTACAAGAAACAGACAAACAAAAACCTTCCATTGTCATCAGTAATTTATTGATACGAAAACAGAAAAGAAATCATATCTGTGTTGTACAACAATTGGTTTGTTCTACATATTACAGCAAAACAATATTCCATAGTTCTCTCATATATTTTCAAAAGATTAACAGCTAATTTACTCCAGAATGTCTTCTAAGGATGTTTGCATAGCAGGCATATTTCAGAAAATATATGAGAGTAAGTAAAAAAGTATTGCCATAGGAGCATAGAAAATTTTATTAAGTAGAAATAAAAAATGTGAAGTATAGAAGTCTAGGTCTATACTTCTATAGGAAGTGTTTCCATCTCTCTAACCCTTCTCACTCTACTCATCTTTCATTTTTCACACTATGGTAGCTTCTGTGTTATTGTGATGCTGGAAGCTTTGTCACCGTCAATTTAAATACCAGCAGTGTCTCCCGTGGTGGACAGGTTTCATCATTGCCATGAGAGTAAGACAGACTTGGAAGAAGGATTAACCACTGAAGCACCGTCTGATGTAGTACCAGAAGATGAGGGCCTCAGGCTGGAAGGCATTCAAAATATGATTATGGAAGAGCTGTCTCTACAAAGTAGATTGACCTTGATGGTGTGGCTGAAGCAAAGCTTTCAGGACTTTCATTTGATGATGAGACATAATTCAAAATGAGAAAAAAAATACAGCTGCCAACATCCATTTATAAATAAAATATGGATTGTAGGTGGTATGAATCTAGGAAAATTGGAAGTCATCAAAAATGAAACAGAACACATAATGAATCTTAGGCATTAGTGAGCTGAAATGGATTGATATTGGTCATTTTGAATCAGATGATCATATGGTTTACTATGCCAGGAATGAGAAATTAAAGAGGAATGGAGTTGCATTTATCACCAAAAAGCATATTTCAAGATCTATCTTGCAGTATAAATCAGTCTGTAATATGAAAATATCCATACACCTACAAAGAAGACCAGTTAATATCACTATCATTCAAATTTATGCAACCACTAAATCCAGTGATGATGAAACTGGAGAATTCTACCAATTTCTTCAGTCTAAAATTGATGAAACGTACAATCAAGATGCATTGGTCATTACTGGTTATTATTGGAAACACAGAGGAGGGATCAGTAGTTGGAAAATGTAGCCTTGGTGATAGAAATGATGCTGGAGATCGCCTGACAGAATTCTGCAAGACCAACATTCATTATTCATTGCAAATATCTTTTTTTGTCTGACATAAACAGTGACCATATACATGGATCTCACTAGATGGAATACAGAGAAACTTAACTGAATATATCTGTTGAAATGGAGAACCTCAATATAATCAGTCAAAAAAAAAAAAAAAAAGCCAGGGGCCAATTGTGAAACAACCATCTGTTGGTCATATGCATTAGGCAAATCTGCTGCACAAGACCTTTTAAAGTGTTGAAGAGGAAAGATGTCAACTTGAGGACTAAGGTACACCTGACCCAAGCCATGGTATTTTCAGTAATCTCATATGCATGTGAAAGCTGGACAGTGAATAAGGAAGACCATAGAAGAATTGATGCTTTTGAGTTATGGTGTTGGAGGAGACTATTGAAAGTGCCATGGACTGCCAAAAGAACAAACAGATCTGTGTTGGAAGAAGTGCAACCAGAGTGCTCCTTGGAGGCCAAGATGGCCAAACTTCACCTCTTATACTTCACACATATTGTCAGGAGGGACCAGTCACTGGAGAAGGATATCATGTTTGGTAAGGTGGAGGGTCAGAGAATAAGAGGAAGACCCCAAATGAGATGGATTGGCCAAGTGGCAGCATCGATGGACTCAAACGTGGCAACAATTGTGAGGTTGGCCCAGGATCAGGCCGTGTTTTGTTCTGCTGTGAATAAGATCACTATGAGTTAGTATCAACTCAATGGCAGCTAACAACAATATCAAAAGTGAATGCTTGTTTGTGTGCGACTGAGAAGCGTCAACTTGGTGGAACTAATTTTTCAGACTCCCCAAGAGCAAGAGGGAGCAGAGCAAAATGTGACACTATTTTTGAATAATGGGAACATGCTTTGTAATGATGGCAAAAATTTCTCATAGTAACATTCCTGTCCTTTGTCTCTCTGATGCAGTTTTCCGTTTTCTTTGAACTTCATGATCATCCTGTTTCCTTTCAGAAAATCAGTCAAGATTACCCCTTTGGGATTTCAAAACAGAGCAGTTACATCCTTCTGAACTGAACTCTCTATCTTGAATTTAAGAGCCCAGGTGATTTAATGAGCTCTGCAAGGTCCACCATGCAAGCCACAGAGAAAGTTGAGGCTTTCTGCTACCATAAATATTTACAGCCTCAGAAACCTTATGTAAGGTCACTATGAGTCAGGACCGATGGGAAGACACACAGCCAGCCATGAATTTATCATTCCCAGCTGACCTCCTAGAAACCATTGTTGTGACTCGACCTCCTTTTTTGAAGGCACCCTATTGTAGATTGAATTGTGTTCCCCAAAAATTTGTTTCAGCTTTGCTGAACAACAATTGTCAGTGGTTGGGCAGTCAAGTAATGTTGTTATGTGGCAGTGAGGTAACGATCCCCCATGATGTGATCTAATGTGATAAAGTAATAAGAGAATTAAGTACAAGGTGTAACATCCTAAATTCCATCACATCCTGATGTGATGTAAGAGGAGTTTCCTAGGGTATGACTTTGCAACACTTTTTACATATTATAAATAAAAGGAGCAGAGATCAGAAGGACCAAGAAAGAAGGGCTGGAAGTGGAGTACTATCTTTGGACCTGTTGCACTGTGAAGGTCCTAGATCCCGGGGAAGATTAATACCAAGACATGTGGAGATCTTCAAGGAATGCTGGGCTTGCAGATGATGAAATGAGCCAACAAAGAGAAAGTCTTACCCTTAGATTTGTTTATATGCCAAAAAGTAAATATGAAGACATTGTTATCCTGGAGCTAAAAGATTTACATGAGAATAATAGAGATAATGTCTTACTCTTGAAGAGAGCTGACCAGGCTTGCCAGCAGACCCTATATTAGACCAAGACTTCTAAATAAAGAGTCTTCTCCTTCAATAGCCCCACAATCTGGTGACACCTTGTCTTAATTTCATCTTTCTGTGGGAGTTGCAGTTTGGAAAGCCAGTACTACATTGTTACTCTGACTACTGCTTTTTTTGTGAGCAATAAATTGTCTTTTTGTTCTTGGACCCAAGAATCTCATTTCTTCTGCCAGTATCTATAAAATTGTGCCCGACTAAGTTGTTTGCTTGCAAGTAAGTTAAAACCTCAAACTCTGCTCAGTTTCTGATTTGACAGCTATAAAATAAGAGAAACACATCAAGAGATCTGAATTTCAACACATGTGCGTATGAGTATAGTTTGAATCCAGGAAAAATAATTTACTTAAAAATTACTTTTGTACATACATAAAGAAGGTCTAGGATAAGAACATGAGTGATATTTCATTTTTGTTTTATGTATTTTTTTAAAGTTGGTTAAATGTTTGAGGACAAGATATGGATTCTTAAGGATAGAGTAGTGTATTCATCTTTTTATCACAAGCAAATACTTTAAAAAATTTCCACTGTAGTTTTTTGAAGAAAAATATCTTGGTTTAAGAAAAGTAAATATCTTTTAAAATATCTTTTATACATTAAAGCAGTGTGAAAAAGTTAGCTGATAGGAGAAAAGGACAAATGTAACCTTTTCTTTGACTGTTTCTATTTCTAATGCATTAATCAGTTCTATAAGAGTGCTCTTCTATTCTTAGTTTGTTTCACTAGTTACTATTTGATATGTAAATGCCAGAATGTCATCGTTTGAATTTTTATCTTCCTAATTGAGATTCTTACTGACTGCCTCTACAGAATAAATAGATACGAGGATATTTTTCAGCAGGGGTAAGGGGACTTGAAATTTCTTCCAGAAATATTTAACCTAGTTTGTGCATGCAGCGATAATTTACTTTTAGTAAGAATTGTCATGTTCTCTAGTATTTTTATAAAAATCAGAGGAAACGATAATATGCACTTACATATATATATATTTGGTCTCTGCTAGGATGCCCCCATAGAACTGTAGAATTTTCTTGTTTTCAGAGGTATTCTCTGCTGTCCCACTGGCCTTCATTTCAACCCCAATTTGTGGCACTGTAGGATAAGCCGTGGACTGCAAGGATGGTTTGAACTGCAAAGTCGGCAGTTCAAATTCATCAGTCACTCCTCAGAAACGCTATACAGAGTCACTATGAGTCAGAACCGACTCAATGGCACTGAACAACAGCAACAACAGCAAACTGAAAATATTAGCATTACCCAAATTTAATGAATCACCTTTTGAACCATCATGATGTCTGGGAGATCCTTGGTGGAATTTGGAAGACATGATGAGTCAGTTCCTTATTGGGTTGGTTTCAGTAATCTTGTGTATTTAACATGCTATCTTTGAGTCTTTTTCTTGTTGTTAACATTGAAGGAGGGAAATTTTGTAAAAGCTCTTCACTGTACCATATATACCTAGTTATTACTATTATGTTGAAATATTTCAAGGATTTTACCTTACTTGTGTGTTCAATGTTTTTAAAAGGTAATCATTAAGAATATTACAGTATTAGAACTCTGAAAAGAGAGCCTCATTTCATGTTTGCTTCATTTTTCCAATTAAATATATGTAATTGTACACCTGGTATGGTGCTGTAGGATTAGCAGTAGA
>NW_006408524.1:38601227-38603156 GCF_000296735.1 Chrysochloris asiatica | reverse complement strand
TTCAATAATTTTAATAAAACTTTATATTCTTCTTAAAATTAAGTGTTAACAATTAAAAGATAGTTATAACATAAGATCTTAGAATATAAGACAGAAGCATCGATATGTAAAAGGCAGTGCTTGGCTATGTAATATTAATCATTACTGGTACTGCTATTTAACTTTAATTGCTCAGCTATAGTGATGCTGTAAGATGAATATTGGATTACTAACTGCAAAGTTGCAAATTCAAATCCACCAACCATTTCTTGGAAACTCTATACAGGATCACTAGGAGTGGGAACCAACTTGACAGCACTTGACAACAATGACATTCTTTCATAAATTAAAAACTTCAATTGAATGATAAAGTTATACATCTACTAATGCCAAGAGAATAACACAGCAATGTATACACTTAATATTTTTGTTTGAAAATATTAAGCATAAGAATTTGTACTCCCTTAAAACATGCACAAAAATAAAACTGCAGTTCTTTTCATTTGAAATTGAGACTTTAAAAATAACTGTTTCCAGTTAACTCTAATTATTTTATTTATTCATACCGCTTTTCCTCCATCCAGAAAACAAACAGTATTTTCTATGCTTGAGTAAAGAAACTTAAATTTTTACCTAAATATAGCAAGGATTCTTTGACACCTTTCGTAAACAAGAACCACATTAGACAATGCTATTAGGTTGTTTATGAAAAAGCTCTATGGCATCATCTTATGCTGTCATTTTTAATGTTTCCACACTCAAACAAAACAGATGGAACAATCTGCTGGCTAAAAGAACTTTGTGCTCTGTAAATATTTTGGTTCAAAGAACATTTAAACAGAATTAAAACAAGCTTCCAATGTCTTCAATAAAATTCAGGAAGCATTACCCACCTCCATCCCCGTAATAAAGAAGTATTTTTTCTTATATCATTACAAATTAAAATTCAAAAAAGACATGCCATAAATTAAATCCACCATCTGTATATTCAAAATGCCATGCAAATCATGGACACTAGGAAGAAAGATAGGTTTCAAAAAGACTTTCTTTTTAAAAAGGAGTTAGTTATGTTAGTTCTGGTTCAAGTGCCATGAATCAAACTCAAAAATGTAGTTCAGAAAATCTAATTCTTGTTTTAAAGAACATGTTGGCTGGATCATTTCTAAGTATTAGTCAGCCAATGTCTCATCTTCTTATTATGCAAAAGCTACAAAATGGCACTAATGAGGGTATGAAGTCCTGGTGTGGTGCTGTGGGATAAAGCACTGAACCACAAGGCACAAGGTTCAAAGAACCTGCAAAGGGGGCCATTTGAATGAAACAAAAAATAAGAAAGGCATGCAATCAAGTATAATGCTACATGCAAAAGAGGGAGGTAGAGGCCATGGAACTGCGCATCTGGAAGGAGATGTATATCCGATTTTTCATCTTTCACTTGTCATTTTTCATTTATTTCTCCCCTTCACCCCGGTCGCACCCTCACTGCACAGCTCAAATGCCTTCAGGTGGGTGGGAGCAAACCGCAAAAGGGTCCAGAATTGCACCCACAGTTTTCCAACATCACAGAGAGGAAACTTGCAGGCTGCTTCTTATGACATTTTGACCCTGGAAACAAGCCTAAAATTTGACCTAGGTGGGACCCTTTATCCCAGTCTGCTTAGCAAAGGCCAGTGGACAGTGTCAATCACAACTTTATTTTTTGCTTTTGACTGGTGGTTTCTGTCTCTGCTTTTATATTGTTTCTGTGTTTTGTCCTTGTGGCCTCATACTTCTCCCAGGGGTTGGAACTTTCTACCCCTACCTTACCGAAGAAGAGACAGCAACTGTGCCCATACAGCCAAACTACAAGCATACCCTGTAATACCCCACCATCTGGACAAGAGCCAAAACCAGCTGGTAGGCATTACACATGAAAAGGGAAGCCTATCTCCAGATCTTATCCACCAGGAG
>NW_006408524.1:38588498-38590377 GCF_000296735.1 Chrysochloris asiatica | reverse complement strand
CACAGGTAATCAGTCTTTTGGTATTCTCTGCTTTCGGTCAAGATCCATCTGACATCAGCAATGACATCCCTTGTTTCACCTTTTCATCTGAATCCGACTTGAGACAGTTCTCTGTCAATGTACAGTTGCAGTCATTTTTCAATTATCTTTAGCAAAATTTTACTTGCATGTAATATTAATGATATTGTCTGAAGATTTCCACATTCTGTTGAATCACCTCTTTGGAGTGGGCATAGATATGGATCTCTTCCAGACAGTTGGCCAAGTAGCTGCTTTCCAAATTTCTTGGCATAGATGAGTGATTATCTCCAGTGTTTCATCAGTTTGTTGAAAATTTCAGTTTGTATTCCATGAGTTCCTGGTGCTTTGTCCCTTGCTAATGCCTTCATTGCACCTTGAATCTCCTCCTTCAGTATCATTGGCTCTTGATCATATGCTACCTCTTGAAATGGAAATGGTTGAACATAGAATCCTTAGCGCCCACAGAATCCTTCAGTATTTCAAGTCAAGGTTCAAATTTTTTCTTCAGTTCCCTTAACTTGAGAAATACTGAGTGCATTCTTCCATTTTGGTTTTCTAACTCCAGATCTTTGCACTTTCATTATAATATTTGATCTTGTCTTCTCAAGTTAACTATTCAAACTTTCTGTTCAGATATTTTGCCTCCTTATTTCTTCCATTTGCTTTAGCATCACTACCCTAGAGAATACGTTTCAGTCTTTTCTGACATCCATTTGGTATTTTCCTTCTTACTTATCTTCTTAATGGCCTTTTGCTTTCTTTCTATATGTTGTTCTTTATGTCATCCCACACTCTTTTGTTCTTTGGTCTTTAGGGTCTAATGCATCAAGTTAGTTCTTCAAGGGATACCTAAATTCAGGTGGGATATGTTCAATACCGTATTTTACCTCCCATGGACTTGTTTTAATTTTCTTCAGCTTCAGTCTGAACTTGCATATGAGCAATTGATGGTCCGTCCCACAGTCTGACCTGCATCTTACTTTGGCTGGTGCTATGGAGGTTTTCCACCATCTCTTTCCACAGATGCAGTCAATTTGATTTCAATGTATTCAATCTGGTGAGGTCTGTGTGTACAGTCATCTTTTATGTTGTTTAAAATAGCTATTTGCAATACAGATGTCACTGTTATTATTGTTAAGTGCTATCAAGTCACTTCCGACCTATAGCAGCCCTGTATAGGGTTTCTGAGGTGTGAACTTGAACTTGAACTGCCAATATTTCAGATCAAACAGACCTTGTAGTCCAACACATTAACCCACAGCACCACACCATGACTCTGAAGAAGTCATTGGTCTTGCAAAATTCCATCATGCAATCTCCAGCATCATTTCTATTACCAAGTCTATATTTTCTAATAACTGATCCTTCCTCTTTGTTTCCAACCGTTACATTCCACTCAACATTAATTATCAATTCATAATTGATTGTATGTTTGACCAATTTCAAACTGAAGAAGTTTGTAAAATTCTTCATTTTCATCATTGGTGTGTAAATTTGAATAATAGTGATAATCACTGGTCTTCCTTGTAGGCATATGGATATTATCCTATCACAAACAGTGTTGTACTTCAAGACAGATTTTGCTATGTTCTTTTTGATGATGAGAATGCAACTCTATTCCTTTTCAATTTATCATTCCTGGCATAGTAAACCATGTGATTTCAAATTCAAAATGGCCAATATCAGTCCATTTCAGCTCACTAATGCCTAGGATATCAACCTTTATGTGTTCTACTGCATATTTGACAATCTCCAAATTTTTCTAGACTCATATTTCATACATTCCATGTTCTAACTATTAATGGATGTTTATAGCTGTTTCTACTTCTTTTGAGTTGTACCCCATTAGCAAATGAAG
>NW_006408524.1:38586363-38588124 GCF_000296735.1 Chrysochloris asiatica | reverse complement strand
ATTCCAAGTGGACAAAAATGTCGGTGCTCATTTTTACAAAATAACAATTTGGCTTCTTATACATTACTAGGTCTCTGTGTTTCAAGAATACGCACAGTAATAAAAGGTGAAGATATGTAAATGCATGGAGAAAAAGAAAAGAAAGTGGCATTTAAGAAAAATTATCCTAGCTCCTTCACTAATTATCATATTTTAAAACCATGACAACCAATTATAAAGATAAACTATTAACACTATTAAATACATGAACATAATAACACTCTGAGCAACTAGGTGGTCCAGTAATTAACATTCTCCTTATACCTCTAGAGAACTGATCAAGAAATCTGGCTATATCCAAAATAAACTTGATGAAATAGTCTTCAGAGAGTTTCCAGTGTACTTTTATTCATTTACACACTTGCACACACACATAATCTGATTAATTGCTGTTAACTCTTCAGAAGCAGAAAAGTAGAAATAACTTTACAGTATTATTCCACTTTTGTTACACTATACTTTAATAATCAGCTTATAAATAAATGAAAGTTCTATATTTTCAAACTAAAATATTATGTTGTAAACAGGCATCAAAATAAACATAAAATAAGCTAATTTTGAAAGGATTCTGTTGTGACAGAATTTGCTCTGCTTCTTATATTTCTTAATGTTTTTTCTAAGACATTACCCTTAAATCATATATGTGATTTTATTTCTGCTTAACCTGGAACTGTATTTGCTATTTCTGATGTCTTATTTGACTAATAGGCGCATGTCATATGTTGAAGTTGTTGTTGTTGTTGTTGTTGTTGTTGTTATGTGTCCTGGAGTCGTTAGCTATGACCATATCCAAAGGAACAGACTCAAACACTGGGCATAACCTTGAGGGCATTAAAGAAAAATAAAGTAGGTATCACAGAGGAGTCTCAACAAAACTAAAGCATGCCTTACACGCAGGAAAACAAATGATTTTCAGTTATATCCTGCTTGGCATTTGTGGTTACATAAAACAATAATTAAATTATGTGCTTCAGGAAACAGGAAGGCATGGATAAGTAAAATATACGAAAAGCCCCTACAGTCTATTTGTTCTTTAGAAGCTTCACTTCTTTTATTATAGAAATGAAAACTGGGTTGAACACATATATGTGATTTTAGGGTAATGTCATAGATAAAAACATTAAGTATTACAGGTCTTCTATCGAATTTTACTTTAAGAAGCAGCAGTCAGCATGATGTTTTACAAAGGTAGTAAATGGAGACATACTATTTCCAGCTAAAAATCTATTACTTCATCTTGCTCTTAGGACAAAATAGAAATACAATAATAATAATAACAAGAAGTGCTGGTGTGGTACTATAGCATAATCACTGGTTCAAACCCACCAACCTCTTCTTGAAAATCTCCAGGGTTGCTATTAGTTGGTACTAACTTGAACATACTTAACAAAAACAACTGTCCACATCTCTAATCCCACCACACACCACTCCTCCTTCAACCCACTCACCTCACTCCAACCACAAATGAGTTACTTCAGCATCTCTGAATGAAGCACTTTATGTACCTTTCAGACACATTCCTTTTGGATTGTTCTTTACATAGCTAATTCCGGATTAGCCTTTAAGATTTAACTAAATATTAAGTCAGCCAAGAGATTCTCGCTCAAGTCTTCTCTTAATTTGAGTCATTTTTCATGGCTCACTTGTTTAAAGCCAGTTTACATTCCCTTAGAATAATTACTGTAATTGGTAATTATATATATATATATATTTTATATTTAT
>NW_006408524.1:38582917-38586028 GCF_000296735.1 Chrysochloris asiatica | reverse complement strand
AGCAGTCAGTGGGTTTGAACTTTGTGGTTAGCAGTCTAGTGTTTATCCTACAGTACCATATCAGGTTCTTACCAATAATTTGATTTGAAAAATTGTGAATTCATTAGAAGATTCTAGATAGAATTGAAGATGAATGTGGACCAAAACTTAAAACCATAAGAAAGATCAAGACTACTGGTCAGATAGAGACTGGTAAAACCCTCAAAGCCATGCTCCTTAGTCACCCATCTGGCTTAGAATTGAAATCTCTGCTTCTTGTAACCAGCTCAATTTTCAACCAAACATCTATAAGGTACATATACTAGGGAAGTATGTACATCTTAGAAGAATCAACCATTTGAAACCAAAGGGCGGATTTGCCCAAGGACAAAGTTCAGAAGGCACAAATGTGAGTAAGGGAGAAGGAATGGAAACAGGAAACACAGGGAGGAAGTAGAATTACATTGGCAAGACTGTAGTCGATGACATGAAACAAACCACATAATAAATGAAGGTATAGAAAACTGATTTTTCTCTGCAACCTTTCACCCAATTAACAATTAAATTTTAAAAATGAAAACAAAAATCCTATGGAGCAATTTTACACTGTAAAGTTTGGATCCACCAAGAGTCAGAATCACTTTAATGGCAATAGATAGACAGATGTCATTGCTGTTAAGTGCCATCAAGTCAGTTTCAATGCATAGTGACCCTGTATAGGGTTTCCAAGAAGCACTTGGTGAGTTTAAGCTGATGACTTTACAGGCAGCAGTCCAGTGCCTACTCTACAGGACCATACCAAAACTCAAAAAGATAGATAGATAGATTCGGATAGATAAATAAAATATTTAAGCAAAAGAAATTATGAAAAAAATTGTGAATTGACGTATCAATAAATAACTAATTACATTTTCCAACTTGTAACTTTCTCCCTACCCTAACTCTATACAAGTAAATTTTATTAATTTACAAATAGTATACAATATTTTTCAACACTTGAGCATTCAGAAGAAATAGAAAACCTCTCTTCTATCACTGCCCACATTCCTTATGTATTTTTGAATATTGTTGTTGTTGTTGCTAAGTGCTGTTGAGTCATTTCTAACTCACAGTGACTCTGTATAGGGTTTCCGAGGAACAGTTAGTGGGTTTGAACTGCCAACCTTGTGGTTCACAATCTAGTGCTGATCCTACAGCACCATCTTCAAAATAGGTCAAACCACCAGTTACCTTCAGTCGGTTTCAACTCATGGAGATTCCATGAGTATCCAAGTAGAAAGAACTGAAGTCAACAAGATTTTCAGCTGCTGATTTTTCATAAATAGATCATTATCTTAAAGAGAGTCTTTGGGTGAACTCCATCTGCCATCTTTTTGGTTAGCAGCTAAGTGAGCATCATCCAGGGACTAATGAAAGTAGGTTGTTTTTGCTACGTGCCTTTGAGTCAATTCTGATTCACGATGACCCTGATACAAGTTTCCGAGGAGTGGCTGGTGGGTTTAAATCGCAGACCTTGTGGTTAACAATGCAGTGCTTATCCTACAGCATCACACCTTAACTCCAAAGTAGATTGTTGTTGTCAAGTGCAGTAGAGTCGATTCCGACCCATAGTGGTCCTGTATAGGATTTCCAAGAAGCAGCTGGTGAGCTTGAACTGCCGACCTTGCAGTTCAAACGGCTTTGCAGTCTGGTGCATTAACACACAGGGCCACACCAGGACTCCTTAGTGGCACACCAGTACTACCAAAGTAGATGGTGGCTGTAAATCTGTACCTGAGCAGAATGCCTCATGTTTCTCCCAGGGAACAGCTGGTAGTTTTGAACTGCTGACCTTTGGTTCGCAGCCCAATTTGTAACCACCACGCTACCAGAGCTCCTTACCAAAGTAAGTAGTCCTTAGGAAATCATAAAGCACTCTTGATAATAAAACCTTGTAACTGAAGTATCACTGGCATGTTTTTGTTGTAGAGGAGGAAAGTGTCATTTGCCCAGTTATCATTGTTTATTTAGCTACCTCCAGAATATATTTGGTATAAATTCTAATATTAGAGATAGATATTCAGTTTATCCTCAGATACACCTCAAACTTTTAGAACAGATAATTACAATAAACATACCAAGTCTCTTCCTTTAATGTTAACAAGATTTTTTGTTTTTCTTTTTACCTCAATAAAACAATTTTCTATTGTGCACTGAGCAGCTCCACACCCACAATGATGTGCCCTTGAGGTTCCAGAAGTCAATAGTGGTGATTTCATCCATTTTAATATTTTCTTTTCAAAGTGAAACAAAAGCTCTGAGAAGTAGGAATATTCAACCACATGGCATTTTGTTTTTGAGAATATAAACTGTTATTATAAAGGAAATGAAAAATTATTTTTTTAAAAAAACGGGATAAATTTTTTTCACATTGGGACAACTTTATTTTAGGTATAAGGCCTATGCAAAACTTAAAAATATATATGTGTTCTTGGCATTTATTTTCTTTTTTAAAGTTTTTATTGTGCATTGAGTGATAGTTTACCATGGGAGAATATCAGTTTTGTACTATCCTGTCATATTTTATATCATTGCAATGATTACAATCCCCTCCATGCATCACCATTCAACAGTATTTACTTCTATTCCCTTGGTTTTTCTTTTGTGATGTACACAAAAATACTCAGGAATATATAGTCATTTTAAAACTCCAAGGGCACATTCTGTAAGTCTGTCTACTGGCCACCAGTACACAGTTGGCATTTCTTTTCAATCACCTTTTCATGGAAGAATACGTGGTAGAAATGATCTGAATCAGTTAGCACCATCTAATAGTATCTGATCTAAGGCAAATCACTGATCATAGAGTCTCCTTTATTCTACTTGTTAAATTGGGGGGAGACATAGATCTGTTTAAAAGTAATAACTAAGAACATGCAAGTAAAGTTCACAGTACTGTCACCCACTGGCAACTAGGAGGCACTCCTAATTGTTATTGTTGTTGTCATTAAAATGAGAGCAATAATTGTGATAAAGTAATTGTGTGATCTAGTAATTTAGACAAGCTCAGAAGCCATAGCAGATTCAATTAAAAAAATATCAACTTCTTCCAAGATCAATCAACATTCTCTAAGTAAAAAATAAGTCATGCAA
>NW_006408524.1:38580117-38581876 GCF_000296735.1 Chrysochloris asiatica | reverse complement strand
AACAACAACAACAACAACTGAAGACTAGAAGAGCGAGGGATGACATCAAAACATCATACAGGAAGAATGCAAGAGGTGAATAAGAAGACAAATAAAAAGGAAAAGGTCAAAATAGATGTCAGAAGCAACCCTGAAACTTATTCTCCAGTGTACAGATGCTAAAGCAAATAGAAGAAACAAGGAAGTAAAAGAGTTGAACAGAAAAATTTAAAGGGCAGCTCAAGAAGAAGTCAAATATAATAAAATGTGCAAAGACCTGCAGTTGGTAAACCAAAAGGAAAGAACCAGCTCAGCATTTCTCAAGCTGAAAGAAGTGGAGGAGAAAATTCAAACCTCAAATTGTCGTACTGAAAGATCCTAAGGAGAGCTCTGGTAGCATAGTGGTTACGAATCAGGCTGCAAACCTCAGGGTCAGCAGTTCAAAACTACCAACTGTTCTGTGGGAGAAAGATGAGGCTTTCTGCTCGCATAACCGTAAAGATTTACAGCCTGGGAAACCCTGTACAGGGTCACTATGAGTCGGAACCGACTCCATGGCACATAACAACAACAAGGGCAAAATATTGAATAATGCAAAAACCATCAAAAGAAGATGGAAGTAGTCACTTGACAAAGAAATGGATGATGTTCAACCATTTCAAGAGATAGCATATGATCAAGACCCAATGGTATTGAAGGTAGAAGTTCAAGGTTCACTGAAGTCATTTGCAAAGAACAAGGCTTCGGGAATTGATGGAATACAAATTTAAATCTTTCAACAAACTGATGCAGCACTAGAGGTACTCAATCATCTATGCCAAGAAATTTGAAAGACAACTATCTGGCCAACTGATTGGAAGAGATCCATATTTGTGCCCATAAAATGTCCAAACACTTCTGTTTATGCTTTTCAGTGAGTCCTTTTGGTACCAATTTTACACAAACTTCTTGAAACCCCAGCCTGTCATGTATTATTGCAGAGACATGGCTTTGCAAATGATTTGCCACATAATCCACTGCCACTTGTCTATCTGACAGAATCATTTCACGTGCATACTCAGTGTTGTCATCGGCCATGGATAGGCATTTTAACATAACCAGAGAATGGATATTTTTTTACTAGATCTCATATATTAATGAAAACAGAGAAATTATAATTTAATAAAATCAGTTGGGCAGACAAAATATTTCAAAACACAAAATCTTTATTAAAATTAATAGTGGAAAGTTCTTTGTAGTAAAAGAGTTGTAAATGACTCCTCTATACCTCTCACAATTATTCATGCTTCTTCCTTCTCCTTATCCTGAATATAAGCTCTGAATGAATATAAATGGGAAGTTGGTTGGTTGTAGTTAAAATGAAGTCTTAGCCTTAGTCTAGGGAGTGCATGGAGTGCATGCATCAAACAAGACTTAATAAAAGAAGTCACACTGAATGTGACTACGAATCTTAAAGGTGAACTAAAACTCTGGGAGAGAGATATGGCAAAAATCCAGTAGTGGGATGTAGAAAAGGATTGAGTATATTCAAGTCATAAGTACTGGCATACCAAAAGATGTGATCAAGTCAAAAGGATAAGAAAATTAGGTTTGACACATCTGTATGTCTTCTCAAGGAAGGTATCTATATACTACAATCTGTGGCAATCAAATAAATGTCTTAAAGTTAGTATTCAAATACTTACTTTTAATTCATTTTTTAACATTTCTTCAAGAAGACCTATGTGTCCTTTATCTTCTTTTGTATCCATAACTATACAAATCTGTTGTGAAATTCTTT
>NW_006408524.1:38551979-38578297 GCF_000296735.1 Chrysochloris asiatica | reverse complement strand
CTGATGCCACGTTTTTCTTCATAGAACCCAGCTTCTCGTATAATTTTAAGTAGACATTTCAAATAAAAATTAGTTTGATAAATTTTGGACCCTACTGCTTCCTATCTAGTCAATTATGTATAACATGATCTGTGTAACTTTATTTAACAATAGTTAATTATTCACTCAAGAAAAGCTGGAAAGAACAGAACATTTAAAATAACAACGATGACAAATACCACTGCTTTTACTAACTGCCTCTCACTTATTGAAAGCCTTGTGAATCAACAGTCTGTCACCTGATATGTCAGTTTGGCTTGAGTGAGAATACTTCCACCTGACATCTGAACTAGCTAAACATTAAGCATCAAAGATTTTTATATGAAAGGTTCTAGTGCTTTTGCAGTTATTATACCATTTAATATCTCAAAATGAGTATGCAAATTAAGTATTATCACTCTTGATTTATTCACAAGAGTATTTAGAACCCAGATCCTCCCAAGTTCATGCCTTTTCCATCATGCTGTCTACTTCATAACAATATTGTAAAAGAATATGAATTTTTCTTAATTTTCTTGTACCTTTCAAAAATCTTTTAAAAAACAACCAAAACTATTTGTAAGCAAAGTGACTCAAATGGATTGAGAAGATGTAGATCTGCTATAGTTGCTGTATTTTCTTAAAGTCATTTAAACACTTTAGGACTCTTTTCACCCATCCATAAAGTTTCAGCCAACCATAAAACATCTGTAATACCAAGTACAAAGAAACAAAATAATTATTTGAAACACACGGAATGACTTGGTGGTGGTGGTGGTTATGTACCATGGAGTCGGTTCCGACTCATAGCGACCCTGTACAGGGTTTCCGAGGCTGTAAATCTTTATGGAGCAGAAATCCTCATTTTTCTCCCACGGAACAGCTGGTAGTTTCCAACTGCTGACCTTGAGGGTTGTAGCCTGATTTGTAACCATTGTTGTTGTTGTTGTAAAGTGCCATCGAGTTGGTTCCGACCCATAGCAACACTGTATAGGGTTTCAGAGGAGCGGCCGGTGACCTTGAACCACCAACCTTGCAGTTCAAACGGCTTTGCAGTCTGGCACATTAACCCACAGCACCACACCAGGATTCCACTTCGTAACCATTAGTGAATAATGAAGTGGGACAGTCACTGGGCTGAGTTCACAGAGGTCCCTTGTTATCTTGGAAACTAGAGTGTCCCAGAAGCTTTATATCAGACGATAACTCATACAAGCAATGACCTTTCAAAAGGAAACTCATCCAAATTTATATGGAATCAAATTACATATTTAGAGAAATTTAGGGTTTGTCATATCCTACAGAAATCCAGACACTTATTGTGGGATTATATGGCCCTTCTAGTTACAGCTTTCCATTTTGTGATGTAAATTTTAGGTTCCAGGCCTGTTGTGGTGGTCCCATTGTGGATGGCTTATCTGTTACATGTTTCTGAGGCAGGATTAAGTTGGAACGAATCTTGAGTCTCTGCCTTAATAGATGGTGTGACTTGAGACCACCCTTAGTTTCCTTGTGGGGATGGTCTGCAAATTAGTTATCATCTTTGAAATCTGTGTGAAAACAAGAACTAACTTACTGTTTTAAGCTGTTCCCTTCTTAGGCAAACTGCCAGCTTTCTGCTTAATTAAGAAAAGCAGGAGGCTGGGGTCCCAGAACTGGCTGAGACCAGCCAGCTCTGGCCCATCCACCATGCACAGTAATGATCAATGTGTCCTCAACCTCACCTTCTGATGTCACGAGGCTGAATACACACCTCCATCAAGCCCCAGGTGTAGGCAAAATGTACTCTTTGTGCCCACCCCTTCCCAACTGAGGATGCACAGAAGACTAGTTCTAGCACTGAATCATCCTGAAGAACACCAATCAGAAGCAGATGTGTTACCTCTAAAAGATCTCTGGCTCAGGACTTGGGGTCCTGGATGACGTGAGTTCCAGGGTACTCTTTGCTTGACTAACCAAATAAGACTTTCTTCTTTTGCTTTTGGCCAATTTGCATCTCTGTAGAGATGGCAAAGTTCACTCTTTTACTCTGGATCCCCTTGTGGCTCACTTCAGTCTGACAGAGGTCAGATGGGAGCATCCTTGGCAACTGAGCTAGCAACCTATCGCCTGTCCTGATTCGACAGCTTCTGCAGCCTTGTTAATCAACAGCCTGTCATCTGACCTGCCAATTTGGCTTGAGTGAGGAGAATATGCCGGACTGACATCTGAACTATGAATTTGGGACTTGTGTGGCATTGTGAGCTAATGTGTCAGACAGCATAGTTATTTGAAGTGCAAAGTTGGTGATTCAAGCTCACCAACTGCTCTATGGAAACCCTTACAGGGTAACTATGGGTAGGAATCAACTCAACGGCACTTAACAACAACAGTCTCCACAACTGTGTGAGCCCTTTTCGTGACAGTTCATGAGTTCTATGATGTTGCTGTGAAGTCCAGAGTCCTGAGCTATAAGGTAGAATACTAAGTGAGGACTGGTAGTTGATACTGAGATAATGGAGTGATGGAGCATTTTGGAAAAGTTGGACGTTTGGGACATCTTTAACCTTCACCTTGTAGGTTAGCCCTGTCCTTATCATTCTAAAAGAAACTTTTCTTGCAGTGATATATCCAAATGCATTTATTCTCTGTCACACACACACAATTAATTTTAGCATGCAAAAAAATGTATGAGAAAATACAAAGTTGTTTACTAAATACAACAACTAATGTGATGACATCATAATCATTTTGAAAAACTTACAAAAAATGCATAAAGTTAAAAAACCTTTTTAAAAGAAACATACACTATGCATGGTTTTCCCTTTGCTTGTTTCGTCAAAACTCCCACTTTATAAAATTCCAGATTCCACAAAATAAATCACTTGTAATAACAGTAAATAAAATGGACATATTACTACTACTCTCTAAAACTAAAAATAAAGCAAAATGATTCAAAATCTATTTGGCATTCATCTTTTTTCAGCTCTTCTAAAAACAAAATGCTTCTCTTTTTTAAAAGGAATCTTTGCATGGCCATATGCATTTAGCAAAAAAATTTTCAAAGAAAACATCTGCTGGATTTTGGTGAAATTACATCTATAAAAATATTAAGCCTTCCAATACATGAATATGATATATTCTCCCATATGCTGAGATTTCCCTTAATGTCTCGCAATATGTTTTGCAGTTTTCAGTGTCAACATAATTGTAAAGTTTTTGTTAGATTTATTCTGAAGCATTTGTGGTTTAATATTATTATTATCATTTTATCATAAACTAGTATTTTCATTACTCTTTGTCACTATATTTTTCTTCTACTATATTTATGTTTAGTTTTCTGTTCTTTTTAAAAATGCTTAAATTGCAAATTTTCAGCTGTTCTTATTTTCAAATTCTTACACTTAAATCTCTAAATTCTTCCTTAACAGTTTTTAAAATACCTATTTTGATACCTTTTATTAAGTTTATATTGCTTCATTTTGTTTAAATTATATATTCAGTTAAAATTTTTGATGTTTTCTTTCACATTAAAACATTTTATAATGGCTATTGTTGTTGTGAAGTGCTATAGAGTAGGTCCCGACACATAGTGACCCTGTATAGGGTTTCCAAGGAGCAGCTGGTGAGCTTGAACCAACGACCTTGCAGTTCAAATAACTTTGCAGTCTGACGCATTAGCCCACAGTGTCACACACTGAATAATAAATAATGTGTATTTTTGTTCATACTGATTTCAATATTGAATGTTTTAACTACCTCTTACAATTTCAAGCTATTTGTATTATTCAGTGGTCTGTGTCAGGCTAACCATTTTCTACTTGTGTGGTACTGTAAGATAAGCAATGGACTGCTAACCACAAGGTCAGTGGATTAAACCCATAAGCTACTCCTTGGAAATGCTATATAGGGTCACTATGAGTTGAAACCAACTCCACTTAACAACAATGGTATCCCTGTGTCTTTTATGGTAATTAAGGCAAATTCTCAATCTATTTAAAATTTAGATTAGGTGCCACATTTTTATCCTTTCCCTAATTCCTGGTTCTCAGTCTTGCATGCACATCAAAATCATAAGTAACTATTTGTTTCACTTTCATGTTTTTCCAATACAAATATACCTAGAACCATCCAACAAGATTCTGGTTTCCTTGATCATGTCAGTATCTGACATCTGTGTCTCTGTGACACTCCAAAAACTATTCTGATGTGCAGACAGCTGAAAACATCTGATTGGTTACTACACCGATTTCTAAATAGGGCATTATAGAAGGTTTCTCTCAAAAATTTTATAATAATACAAAAATAAAAATTCTCTCCTATGCTAACTAAAAGAGTTGTAATAGCACAGTGAGTTATGAATTGGGCTGGTAACCACAGGTCAGCAGTTCCAACCTACCAGCAGCTGTCTCAAAATTGTTTAACTATTTTTTTTGGGGGGGGGGTTGTTTTTGTGATTTTCTCTAAATTTTTTCCACACTGTGGTAATCAGAAAATGGCGGTGTTAGTGGCAAATAAATGTTGAGTCACACATTTCACACCTGAAGTATGTCTGTTGTAAAACTATCAAAGAAATCCAAACTTCTCCAATTCTTATCATATGGATGGTTCACCAGGGTTTCACAATTTAGTCATTCCTTACCCAATATAGTAAAGGTGATAAATACAAGAAAGAAAGAGGGAATAAAAGCATACTTTTCAATATAGGAGACATGGAACCTCATAGTCCACAAAATATGCAGTGGTTATAAGTATCTGTGGAGTTCTGGTGCAGCATTGTATGAGATGTACTCAACTGCTACTCAGAGTGTCAGCAGTTCAAACCCACCATCTACTCCTCAGAAACCCTACACAGGGTCACTATGTATTAATGGATTGCACACCTTGAGTATCAGTCCTATGTCTTCATTCTTGAATTATTCTCAGACTACTATGGCTGCTCTCTGGGCCTGATTATGTGAATCTAACTTTGTCCACTCAGTTTCCATTGGAGTGTTATGTATGCTGTTATTAATAGTTCTACAAACATGCACTAACAATCTACTTATCATTCTGCTTCTAAAGTTAATTGAGTATGCTAATTTACCTAATATCTTCATCAAAAGAGAAAAAAAGCCAACAATACTTGACTGGTATTTATACTATAAACTGATAAATACATAGCCAAAATTGGGGAAATGTAACTGCAGAAGCAAGGCTCAAATCAATTGAACCTCCTCAATCTCAAATAACTCCCAGTTCACAGGGAGTGAGGACACAAAACATATTGAAAATTCATTTTCTGAACAAACACTTTACAAAAATAGTATGACTAATCCTATTCATGTGCTCAAAGTAAACAAAGTATTTAACAACTTCCTGGAGGTAAATGATGAAATCAAAACAAAAATAGAAGCATTTAGTTCTTAATATGTCATTCTATTAATAAAGCATTTCTTAGAAATTTCAAGAGGTTAAAATAAAAACATTTGGGAGAACCCTAAAATCATTTCACCTCCCAGAATTCTAAATTCTCTAACACATTTCGACTTTGCTTTCTCTCAAAAGAGACTTAATGAATTAGAATAATACTGGATTTAACTTTCAATAATACCTAAGTTGGCAATTTGATGACTAATGTTAGCTTCTGAAGTTTGATTTCCACATTAAACTATTTTTTAGGAAAACTTTAACAAATACTTTAAAGGAAAATCTGAAGAAATATGTCCAAATCAATTGGGTACACACACTAAAAGATTATATTAACATGTCCTTTTGAATTCACAATGAGTATATTTTTTTCTTATCTATAGTACCTAAGTGTCCCATAGCTCAATTTGATAGAAAAAAAGATTCAAATTGGCCATGACTTGAAATCTACAGGATTTACAAACTTTAAAAAGCATTATAATTCATAAACTCAAAATTTTCAGTTACTACTTTATCCCCAATCCCAAAAATGCCTACTTGATGAAAGGTTGTGCCAATAATTCATAATTATGACAAAAAGAATTAACAAACAATTTGATTTTACTGTGCAAAGGTCTACAAGTTAACAATTAAGCCCAAAGTTGTCATCGCAAGCTTTTCATCACCTTTTAGTCTATACAGTGTTAATATACAACAACCCATAGCCATTGGCTCTTGGACATGGTTTGTTATATAAGAGTCAATGATACTGAAGGAAGGAGTCCAAGGTGCATTGAAGGAATTGCCAAAGAGCAAGGCACCAGGAATGGATGGAATAAAAATTGAAATCTTTCAAGAAAGTGAGGTGGCACTGGAACCACTCACTCATCTATGCCAAGAAATTTGGATGTCAACTATCTGGCCGACTGATTGTAAGAGATCTGTATTTGTGCCCATTCCAAAGAGAGGTGACCCAATGGAATGAGGAAATCATTGCATAATATCTTTGATATCCCATGTGAATAAAGTTTTACTAATGATAATACAGAAATGGCTGCAAGCATATATTGACAGAGAACTTCCAGAGGTTCAAGCCAGAGTCATCATTGTTGATGTCTGATGGATCTTGGCTGAAAGCAGAGAATACCAGAAAGATGTTTACCTGTGCTTTATTGACTATGCAAAGGCTTTCAATTGTGTGAATCATGATAAGCTATGGATAACACTGTGAAGTATGAGTATTCTGGAACACTTACTGGGGTTCATGAGGAATCTGTACATGGACCATGAGGCAGTTGCTTGAACAGAACATGGGGACACTGAATGGTTTATATTAAGGAAGGTGTGCAACAGGGTTGTATTCTTTCACCATACTTATTCAACCTGTATGCTGAGCAAATAATCTGAGAAGCTGGGTTATATGAAGAAAAACGTGGCCTCAGGATTGGATGCCTTGTTAACAACCTACGATATGCAGATGATACAACCTTGCTTGCTGAAAGTGAAGAAGACTTAAAATATTTACTGATGATGATCAAAGATCACAGCATTCAATATGGCTTGCATCTCAATGTAAAGAAAACAAAAATCCTCACCACTGGACCAATAAACAACATTCTTATCAACTGAGAAAAGATCGAAGTTGTCAAGGACTTCATTCTTCTTGGATCAACTATCAACACTCATAGAAGCAGCAGTCAAGAAATCAAAAGACATATTGCATTAGGCAAATCTGCTGCACACAACCTTTTTAAAGTATTGAAGAACAAAGATGTCAGCTTGAGGACCAAGGTGCAACTGACCCAAGCCATGGTATTTTCAATAACCTCATATGTATGTGAAAGGAAGACTTTAGAAGAATTGATGCTTTTGAGTTATGGTGTTGGAGGAGAATATTGTAAGTGCCATAGGATGCCAAAAGAACCAACAGATCTGTGTTGGAAGAAGTGTAGTCAGAGTGCTCCTTGGAGGCCAATATGGCCAAACTTCGTCTCTCATACTTCAGACATATTGTCAGGAGGGACCAGTCACTGAGGAAGGATATCATGTTTGGTAAGGCAGAAGGTCAGAGAAAAAGAGGAGTACCCCCAGCGAGATGGATTGGCAAAGTGGCAGCATCAATGGGCTCAAGCATGGCAACAAGTGTGTGATTGGCCCAAGACCAGGCAGTGTTTCATTCTGTTGTGCATAGGGTTGCTATGAGTTGGAACTGACTTGATGGCATCTAACAACAACATATCCTTTGGACCTCACACCTAACTCTTCAGCTTAACCACACTATGTGCAGTTTTCTGGACATGTCAAGATTTTTAGACATTTCCCCCCACTTCACAATGTCATTTCACTTCCTTGTATAATTCTCCAATAACATCAACCTCAAGCAAAATGGCTTCAATAAAATCTTCTCAAAACCTACAGAGTATTTGTTATTATTGTTGGGTGCCATTGAGTCAGTACCAACTCATAGCGACCTTAGTCACAGCAGAACAAAACACTGCCCAATCCTGGGCCAACCTCACTATCATTGCCACACTTGAGGCCATTGATGCTGCCACTTTGCCAATCCATCTCGCTGGGATCTTCCTCTTTTTCTCTGACCCTCCACCCTTCCAAACATATAGATCCCTTACTTCTTTGTTCCATCACTATTTCTTTAAAAAAAAAAAAAAAAAAAAACTTTTCGTTGTAGATTGAGTGAAGGTTTATAGAGAAGATTATCAGTTTTATACTCAGCAAATGATATACTTTGTTTCATCTCAATGATTGCAATCCCTTCCATGTAACAACAATTATCATATTTCCTCCCTGTGGTTCTTAGCTACATTCCACTTTCCCATCCTAATCAAATTTGTCCATAGGTAAATTTACTCTTTTTATTTGAATGGTTCACCATTCCATGGTGGGCATATGTTATTAATGTTGTTGTTCCACCTATATAACTATGTACTGTTTGGGTAACAATTGGGCCACAAGGATGAGTTCTATTCCAAACTTAAAGTGTGGTCTATGGCTATAGTCTCGGGTTTCTCCATTCTCTTTTTGACCAGCAAGTCTAGTCTTTTTTTATTTGTTTTACAATTTTGAATTTTGTTCCACCTTTTCTCCCACTTTATTGGGAACTTTCTAATGTGATTCCTTTGTAGTTAGTCAGACAATATCTAGTTCTTCTGGTCTCAGAGTTGTGGTGACTGATGTTCTCATACTCCACTGATCCATTGGACTAGTTGATAACACGCATCTTCAAATTTGCATAAGTCTTCTTTCTACCCCGCAAGAAGAGACAAATAGTTGCACCTTAGATGGTGGCTCATGATCTTTTAAGATCTCAATTGTTCCTCACAAAAGTAGGATGTATAGCATTGTTTTTGTGTACTGTTATACCAATTGACCATGGTGTTCCTGAGACTATGGTCCTAGGTCCCAAGACCAGCAACTCATCTCTTTAAGATATTTGATAATATCTAAGAAGTTTTCTTTATTTTTCTCCCTAAATGCTCCAACATAGTCATAGACGTATTTGCAGCAAAGGTAAATACCCATGTACAAATATCTTCTGTAAAACCCTTATATATTTGTGGGTATACATACTTACACTCTTCTTCCCATACACGTTGTCTTTTTATGGGTCCAAGTAAGAACATTGTTATTACAGGGTTGTTTCAGTGTTGTTGTTGTTGTTAAGTGCTAGTGAGTAATTTCCAACCCATAGCAACCCTACGTACAACAGAACTAAACACCGCCTGGGCTAGCGTCATCCTCACAACTGCTGCCATGCTTGAACCCACTGCTGCTGCCACTGTGTCAATCCATCTTAGTGGGAGTCTCCCATTTTTCATTGATCCTCCACTTTACCAAGCATGATGTCCTTCTCCAGGGACTCGTCCCTCCTGATAATATATCTGAAGTATGAGAAACTAAGTCTGGTCATCTCAGCTTCTAAGGAGCGTTCTGTTGTACTTACTCAAACACAGACTTATTTGTTCCTCTGGCAATCCATGATATATTGAACAGTCTTCTCCAACACCATAACTCAAATGTATTAATTCTTCTACGGTTCTACTTATTCACTGTCCAACTTTCACGTGCATTTTAGGCTATTGAAAATACCAATGCTAGGGTCAGGTGCACTTTAGTCCTCAAATTGATAGCTTTGCTCTTGACTAATTTAAAGAGGTCTTGTGCAGCAGATTTGTCTAATGCAGTAGTCCTTTAGTCTCTTGACTGTTGCTTCCTTGAGTGTTGATGGTGGATCCAAGTAAAATGAAGTCTTTGACAACGTCAATCTTTTCTCCATGTATCATGATGTTATTTTTTGGCACTGTGGTGAGGATTTTTGTTTTCTTTATATTGAGGTGCAACCCATACCAGAGGCTGTGGTCTTACATCTTTATCAGTAAGTATTTTAAATCATCTTCACTTTCAGCAAGCAAGGTTGCCATTACTGAAAGAATACAATGGATAAAGAATATAGCTGTTTGTTTTTTTAAGAAGTATAAAATTCTTGTTCAGCTCTTTTCTGGCCTTCATTGTTTTTAATGAAAAGTAAGAATCATTCAAATTATGTGTGGGACCATAGGATAAACATCTAATTCAAGGTCAGTTTCTATTGCAATGTGGGTAGAACAAACTCACCAGAGGCTCCTCAGAAACCCTGTACTGGGTCCCTATGAGTCGGAACCAACTCGATGGCACTTAACAAAAACAACATAGACAATACATCCTTTTGCTGTGGCTAATTTCAAGGTTTTCATTTTGTCTTTATTTTTTAACAGTTTGATCACATTGTGTCTGGATGTGGATTTCTCTGGGTTTATCTTATAAGGGTTCATTGATCTATTTGAATCTGTAGGTTTATTTGTTTAATTTTCATCAATTATTTCTTTAAATATTTCTTTTCTACACTGTACTCTGCTTCCTACCCTTCTGGAAATCAGATAACTTATTATTTTCTTATGGGTGCTAAGGTTCAGTTTGGGTTGGTTTATTTTTTTGTTTTCTCTCCATTACATTTCACTCTTTTTCAGATTAAAGATTTTCAACTGATCTATCTTCTATTAAGTCCATCCAATAGGTTGCATTTTGGTTGTTGTACTATTTCAGTTATAAAATTCCTATTTGATTCTTCTCTATATTTTCTATTTTCTGAGACTTTCTTTTATTTCAGCTAGTGTTTCCTTTTACTTATTTGTAGCATTTCCATAATCACTGGCTTAAAATCTTTGTCAAATAATTCCAACATCTGTACCATCTCAGTACTGGCATCACTTGATTCCATCTTTTCCCCATGTGAGTTTAGATTTCCCTACTTCTTTGTATACAAGGTAATCTTGGATTATATCCTGTGTGTTTGGATTACATCCATTTGGATTATAGCCTGTTATGAAACTGTGTTATCTTGTTTAAATTCTCTGGAAGATATTGATATTTTTGTCTTAGTAGGCAATCAGCACCATTGGTCTCAGCCCATAACATGAACCAGCTTCTTGTGAGTTGCGATTCCAATGTCAGTTCCATTTGTTAAAGCTTTTGCTGTACTATTTGGATTTGGATCTGTCTTTCATGTGTGCTATCTAGTGGCTAGACTGAGGCCTGAGAAATGGTTTCTACCTTAGTTCAGTTCTTGAAGTATATGGTAAAGTGTTTAGGGTTAAATCCACGCATACATAGCTCAAGGTAAACCTCAGGCATTCATAACTGTGTGAACTTTCCTGAACTCTTCTTTACCACATTCTCACCTAAACTTTCTATTTCCCTACTACATCTCTTTTCTGTACTCTATCAGAAAGTTGAGGCTTTATTCACTATACTTTGCCAGTACTTCACATGACCGCACCTGCTAAAGCTAATCAACAAGAAAATGTGGAGGGGGAATTTAAAAAATAAATGGAAAATCAGTGTTTGCTCAAAAAAAATAAATAAATAAATGGAAAATCAGTGTTTGCTCGATCTCTTAGAACCACCAATTCTCAAGTCAAAGAGAAATGTTCCCTTCTCTCGGAAGGTTACATTTTCTCAGGCCCTTATTGCTAGCAACTTTCAGTGCCATCTCAATAGCATGATTGTGGGGGGGGCTGAAGCGTGAATTCAAGGAAAACACATTTTAAATAAAACAAAAACAGTGCATTTCTACACCACATTCTGCTCATCACATATTCCCGATCCTCACGCCAGGCCCAGACAACTTCTCTTGAAATTGTGTCTACCCCAATGCCCACTTCCAGGTTTCAAATTGCACTGAATCCAGGGCAGGAGATAGCAGTCAGAAAAAGGACAAAACTCACTGCCAACTAGGTAGTACTTCAAATTCTGGTCTTCTTTCCTAATTTGCCTGCTATTATTAATTTTGAACCCTCAAATAGCTGTCCCATATGTTCTGTTGAAAGTTAATAGCTTCAGTCAGTAGGAGAAACGGGCTGGCGTGTGCTCACTTCTTACCCAGAACTAGAACTTTACCAATATCTTTTTATGTATGTATAGGATAGCAATCTCTAAATTCTTGGTTTGGTGCTGTAGGATCAGCACTGAACTATGAACCACCAGGTCAGCTCCTTGGAAGCCCTACAGATAGTCGCTATGAGTCATAACTAACTCAACAGAACTTAACAACAATTTAATAAATATAGTTTCTAAGCATTTAATTATAGTTTAATTGGTAGCATTTTATCTTTTTTAATGCTACTCTTATAATCAGTGGCACCTTAGTGTCAATAGAAAATGGTGATAATAAAATATCTGTTACATGCCTTCCTAATCAATTATCATGACCACATTGTGGTTGACAGTTGCTTATCTGACAGAACAACAATGTTATTCATCGCATACCAAAAAGTAGAAACCATCTATATTTTAAAATTTCAAAATCAAAGATACACTAACAGTTTCTGTCCTATCAATGAGCCCTGAATCAGATGTTTGAGTACTTAAAACTTGAAATGTAAAATTCCTGACTGGTTCACTGGTCCACAATGTAACAGAGAAGACAGGGCCCTCAAATACGCAATCAAGTCATGCAGTCAGTTGTTGTTGTTCAGTGCATTGATTCGGTTCCGACTCATAGCGACCCTATGTAGGGTCTGAGCCTGAGCCACCGACCTTTCAGTTCAAACTGACGTTCCAGTCCAGCACATTAGCCTATCGCGTCACACCAGGACTCAGATGCAGTCAGCAAAGCACAGAAAAATACAAACAGAGAAGGAAACAACTCCTCAGAAGGCCACTTGTCCTTTTGTCTAGAACCCGCCAATGTTATTACTTCAAGTGGAAGAAATAAGATAAGACATGGAGGTTCTTCCATGCACAGGATGCTCCTCTGGATTTAGCTATTTATTTGCAAAATAAATAGAGGTAGGCACCTTATCAGATTTTCAACCACATTCTCTGGAAGATGTATCAAAGAACACCTAACATGACATCCTGAATGTTAAAGTTTTGAATGTATCAAAGCTCCATCTGTCACACTCTTTTGAAATTCTCTCAAGTTTCAATCAACTTGTAAAGTACAATAAAACTTCTTCAGGGCTTTCATTCCCCTGGTTTAATAGTTTCTGCCATTCAAAACATAGTCACCTTTGGTTAGGACCTTTGTTATTGTTGTTGTTGTTAGATGCCATCAAGTCAATACAGACTCATAGCAACCTTATGCACAACAGAACAAAACACTGCTCAGTCCTGGGCCAACCTCACAATCATTTGAACCTATTGATGCTGCCATTGTGCCAGTCCATCGTGTTGGGGGCCTCCTTCTTTTTCTCCGACCCTCCACTTTACTAAACAAGATATCCTTCTCCAGTGATTGGTTCCTCCTGACAATATGTCTGAAGTATGAAAGAAGAAGTCTGGCCATCCTGTGTTCCAATGCTGTATTTGGAGCACCCTGGCTGTACTTCTTCCAACACAGATCTATTTGTTCTTTTGGCAATCCATGGTACAGTAAATATTCTCCTCCAACACCATAACTCAAATACATCAATTCTTCTATGGTCATTCTTATAAAATATCCAACTTTCGCATGCATATGAGGTTATTGAAAACACCATGACTTGTATGAGGCAAAACTTAGTCCTCAAACTGACATCTTTGCTCAACATTTTAAAGAGGTCTTGTGTAGCAGATTTGTCCAGTGCAATACATCATTTGATTTCTTGACTGCTGCTTCCATAAGTATTGATGGTTGATCCAAGCAAAATGAAGTCATTAACAACTTCAATCTTTTCTCCATTTATATGGATGTGATTTATTGATCCATTGGTGATGATTTTTGTTTTCTTTACATTGAGGTGTAACCCATACTTAAGGCTGTGGTCTTTGATCTTCATCAATAAGTATTTTAAGTCCTATTGGTTTTCAGCAAGAAGGTTGTATCATCCACATATCACAGGTTAATGAGCCTTCCTCCAATCTTGATGCCACATTTTTCTTCATATAATCTAGGTTCTCTAATTATTTGTTCAGCATATTGATTGAATAAGTATGGTAAAAGAATACAACCCTGCTGGAAATTTTAAACCATTCAGTGTTCCCTTGTTTTGTTCGAACAACTGCCTCTTGGTCTATGTGCAGGCTACTCATGAGCACATTAAGTGTTCGAGAATACTTATACTTCGTAATGTTGTCCATAGCTTGTCATGATCCACACAATTGAAACCCTTTACATAGTCAATAAAGCTAAGGTAAACATCTTTCTGGTAGTCTCTGCTTTCAGCCAAGATCCATCTGACATCAGCAATGATAGCCCTCATTCTACGTCCTCTTCTGAAACCAGCTTGAACCTCTGGAAGTTCTCTGTCAATGTATGATTGCAGCTGTCTCTGTATTGCTTTTATTAATACTTTAATCACATGGAATATCAATGATATTGTCTGATGATTTCCACCACATGTATTTACTGTTAACTGAAAGTCCTATGGTTCAAACCCACCAACTACTCCTATACAGGTCATTATGAGTTGGGACCAACTTGAAGGCCCTTACTAGCAATTTGTATGCAATGTGTTTTCATAAATGTCCAATTCCAGTATTATTCTAAGAACATTAAAGGACTATCAATGTATCATCACTAGGGACTCATGAGTGTTGAGGATGGTGTTTTTGTTTTATAATAAATTATAAATTACCATTAAGGACAGAAAAACCTAAGCAATAGGATAGCTCCACAAGCAAATGGGCACAAAATTCAGAACTCTTCCTTGAATTTTCTTGAAAACATCAAGCACCAATTACCAGTTCTCATTTTCTAATATGCTGACCTCTTATGTCAATGTTTTAGTGTTCTTAGGTTAAAAAAAAAAAAAAAAGAAAGAAAGAAAACTATGCCAAACCCAACAGCAATTATTTCTAAAGGCTGTTTCAAGCTGTAAGCTATCCATAGTGTAGATAATAGCTTCCCTTTTGAGTTCATTGAATCCAAAGCCCAATTTTTGCAGTGATTGGTAGGAAGGATGGGTAAAAAAGACATAGTGCTTAGTGAGTACTAAGTTTTTGTTAAAAGTAATATAAACATTCAGAAATTGTTATTGGTGATGGAAAAACATTGTGAGTGAAAAATTTGCACTTAATTATGCATGTGAAGATTATAAAAATAACAAATGTTCTGTTACCTTTATCAACTAAAACCCATGATTGCAACTCATGGCAACCCTATAGGATAGAGTTGGGTTTGCTCCATTGGGTTGTCAAGGCTGTAAATCTTTATGAAAGCAGTCTGCTACAGTTTTCTACTGTGGAACAGCTAATGGGTTCAAAAGACTTATTGTTCAGTTGCCCACTAGTAGTCCTTCACTAGTGCTCCTTTGTTACCTATATAGTTAGTACAATTAAGAAAAAAACTAAACGTTAGAGCTCATTTTCTGTCTCATATGAAAGAGTTTTAAGTGATACCAAAAAGAACCACGTTGAAGTGTTTATCCCAGTATCATCTTCAGAAAGAACCCTAAGGTTTCTCTGAATAGCTTGAAAGAGGAAAACATAAGAACAGGAAGGGGAGAGATAGTAAATAAAGGAAAACCAGACAATGAGTAATGACTTCAGGATAAGGGACTATAAATAAAGTCTTGCCAGAAAACTATATGATACAAATGCGTCCCCATCTAAAAAGCCTAAATGGTCTTATGAGAACCTAACTCTGTTCCTAAGTGTGCATGTTTCAACTAGAAGACAACAGTACGTAGGCAGATTTTTTTTTAAGCTGTTTTATATTATCAGATCTTAAGCACAATTTTAAATGAGTCACTGAATACAGGATGAAGTTTCCTACTTTACAACTAAAAGTAAGGTACAGACAAGTGCTATCTTGTCTCCTGCCATTTCTTCTTACATGTAAGCATATTACTGTTTTCCAAGTAAATGAGGATGAATGTTTTTTTTTAATATTTCAAAGGATGTATTTATTCTCAATTAGTTAAAAGAAATATGAGTAAGTCAAAAAGTATTGTTACTAGGTTTCCAATTCATACATGTATTGGTTTATTACAAACAAAATGTGTTTTAATATGTGTCTGTGATCAGTGATGGCTGCAGACAAGTTGTCTTAACAATATACTTGTCTTAGTTGTATTAGGATACCTTCAGAAAATAAGAGGTCCAATCTAGGGGACCTCTTCTAGGGGAATCTGCTGGGCCAGATTCAAGGTAGACAAGTCAACTCAGAAGGTTACGGTGATTGTTCTTTGGGATTTTCTCAAAGAACACAGAACCATCATGGGGATTTAGTAGGAGGAAATTTTAAGAAAATGTAATATTGTATTGGTGAAGAAAAGGTCAGGAAAGTTGCCCTGAGGAATTTTTTTCCATCATGCCAAAGTACTTGCTCATTCTTTAGGAAAGCAAGGGGTGTCCTATGAGGATTTCATTGAGAAGCCTTACCCTAGCCAACTTATGGCCCTGATCCTACCCCTTCAGATTTCTTTTTGTTTCCCAAAACACAAAAAACAGTTCAAAGGATTTTAGTCCCTCTAGGACTGCCCTTTTGATATGGTACAAATCGAAGAGTGCCTTCAGAAGTGTATAGACTTAGACAATATCTTCATAGTTTTTATGACTAATAAAATTTTCAATGATTTTATCAATAATTTTGGACTCACTCTCATAAGTTAAAAGGAGAGGCAATTTTCAAGGGCTAGTTACTCATTAAGGTATTTACAAAATTTATTTTTCCTTTGAGCATAAATGGCATGTTTAGGTTTGGGTCCTTTTCTCCCTATCCCTACTTACATCAGAATGAAGTATAACTGACTTGACTTTTTCTGTTATCAAGTCTTTTTTAGTGTATTGCTTAATACCACACTGTGACCTTACAACTTTTGAACATGAAAAATTTACTTGCCTGTGCTTGAGTTACTCTTCCACTAATGACAAAATAAGGAAATTATAAAATTAAAGAATAAAAGTGAACTCAACTTTGTCTAATCTTGACCCAAATATTCAGCTATCCAATTTACTTTTTTTTTTTACAATAAGATTCCTAGGAAACCGAAAGACTATTAAATCATATTGCAACTTTCCTGTTCTTACTAATTAATGCTTGACGCAAATGTTTTTAAAGACTGGCGTAAGATACAGGCACAGTACTATTTTCAAGAGAACAAAAACTATATTATACACAAAGAAGTTAGGGTATTAATGTGAGGAGTTGGGAAATTGAGTATCATAGACTAAAGCCAGAAACATCAAAAAAATTAAGGTTTCTATTTAAATCTAAGCTGTCACTTTGCATTGTCCAAAAAGCATGGTTAATAGCACAAATGGCGCCATCGCCGGGTACTTAACAAGAAAAGCCTGATGAGGACACACCACAGATGTAGACCATTGTCCAATTACAGATGAAGAAAACCTGATTCAAAGTTGCTCAGTGTTTCAACTTTACTCAAAAGATTTTGAACTTAAAATGCCATGATCATGATTTTAGGTAAAGACATTAAAGAATCGCTAAGAAACTAAGGCATTAGTCTTTTCATATGTTATAAAACACACACTTTTGTACAAAGTGTCTTCCTAATTTTAAGCAATAAGACTGAATCCATTTTATTCACATGTGATTTTATTTTACCACTTCTAGTCAGACTCAATTCAGTGTATATTCAGCTACTCTCAATGTATGAGCACAAAAGGATTCAACCGCTTTCCTACTGTTGTAATTTAACAACAACAAAAAAAAACAAAACTATATGAAACAAAAACAGAAGGCATATGGGATTTGTGGCTTGAACGTTCATAAGTGTTGTTGTTGTTAAATATATAACATTAAATGTAGATTACCCATATCACTGACGTTCAAGAAAATATATATATTTTGAATGAAACCTAAATTTCCAAACCAATGGTACATTACATTTCAGAGAAATCAGTGTCAATTATTTTTCTTTAAAAGAAAGTAAATATTTAACAAATGGAAAGCATTACTTAATGACTGGAAAAACATGAATTTTTATTTCAGTATTAATATGTATTCCAAAACTGGTTAAACTGGGTTCATTTTCGATTTCAACTATTTTATTTTTCCATTTTCATACAAACCACTATATGAAAAAAGAGCACTAAGAGTCTGTTTTATAGTATGGACTTACTTGATTTTATACACTCATAACCAGTAAAAGACAAAATAAAATTATTTTTAAAACACTCCTTAGCCACAAAATAGAATATAATAGAAGGTTTGATGAAGGATGATGCTAGAAAATAAATACAATGTTTTATTTAGGAATTCCAGAGGGGCTTTCCTTCTTAGAAGATCTAAAAATATTGATCCTTTTGCCAGAATATGGTCAGCATATTAAATCAAATGCTTAGGACTGTTTGTATAGCTGATGTAAATCTAGATAGAGTATGCTACCCCTGGCATCTGTATCCACTTTAATAGTTTGGGTAGGTCTGAGCATGCAGTGCAGCCTTGGGTGGGCTCAACCAGCTTGTGTGACAAAAGTACAATACCTCTTTGTTAAGTGGATGTTTACAAACTTATCAGTCAGCCTAGTGTCTCACTGCCACCATTAATCATACCACTCCCTATAAAATCTTATGCTTTAAATTTCACACACAAAGGAAGCCTGAGTCAAACGTTAAAGAACAATAACTTAATCTAGTCTTATAATAAGAATACTACGAATGCTGTGTTTTGTGAAATTATAATAGTAAATTTATGATGAACTGTACGTTTTTCCCATTTATATGCTCCATAAAAGTCAAATAAAGTACTACATTCTAAACATGTTTCCTTTTATTAAATAGTTTACTATAAATACAAATCCATGTATACATTGTTGTTGTGAAGTGTCATTGAGTCCGTTCCGATCCATAGCGACACTGTACAGCGTTTCTGAGGAGCAGCTGGTGAGCTTGAACCACCAACCTTGCAGTTTAAATGGCTTTGCAGTCTGGCGCATTAACTCACAGCACCACACCAGGACTCCAGGTATACACAGAGTATATGTATACATGTATGTATATGTATACATACTGATCCTAAAATATATTAAAGTTAAAAGTAAAAATTATCTAACAAGATAAAATAAAAGTCAAATTTTAAAACTTACTACAAATCATATTTATGGAATTTTAGTCAAATGCTAGCTTGAAGTTAGTGAAATATAAGGAAAATACCAGTCAGTGAAAGGCTTTTTCTGTCTTATGTCAAAATTCCTATACTACACTAAAGGTATAGACTTAAACAGAAATTAAAATGAAGCAAAATACACATAGTGTCCTAGTAACAATCTGAGAGTAGAAAATGTTTTTGCAAAAGATGATGTCAAAAACAGTAATTTATGAGTAGATAGATAGGTAAGATGAGGGATGGGGTATGAGAGTACACTCATGGACATATGTAGGTTTGGCAAAGTATATTTCTACATATGTATTTCTATGTACTATGAATAAAGGTCTATTGCAGAGTATACAGAGAGCAAAGTTTTGGAAACTTCTTACCATAAGCAAACACCTTGAGGGACTGAATCATTGGGATTGAGGGCATAGGATCATAGTCCCCAGGGCATCTAGACCAACTGGCATAACATAATCCATAGAGACAATGTTTATATCCTACTTTGCTAAGCAGCAACTAGGGCATTAAAAACAAGTCAGACACAATTATTGGTCTCTTCCCACCTAAAGCAAAGAAAAATGGAAAAAATCAAAGGCTCAGGCAAGTAATTAGTCTACAAGACTAATGGATCACATGAACTACAAACTCTACTAGCCTGAGATCAGAAAATTAGACGGTACCTGGTTACAACTACCTACTGCTCTGATAGCGATCCTAATTGAAGGGGCCTGATGGAATGGGAAAAAAACGTAGAACAAAATTCAAAATCATAAAAAAAGACAAGACTTACTGTTCTAATAGACCCTGGTGGAATCCCTGAGATTGTGGCCATCAGACATCTTTCAAACTGGAACTGAACCAACTCCCAGGGATCACCTTTCAACCAAGCAATAAATAGGCCTATTAAGTGAACAATAAAACAAGTGAGGAACTTGCTTCTCACAACAATCAGCCACACAAGACCAAAGGGCAGTATTTGTCCAAAAGCAAAGTGCATATGGCAGAGAGGGGCAAGAAAGATGGATGAAAGGAAACAAGGAATCCACAGAAAAAGTAGGACGTATCCCGACACATCAAAGGGATTGCAAGAAATGTCACAAAGTGTTTATGAAAGGTTGAATGGGAAACTAATTTGTCCTGTAAAGTTTCACCCAAATCACAATAAAATGTTCAAATAACAACAACAAAGATATTATATTTACTCTAGAAATGTTTACAGAATCTATGAAAACAAGAAGACAAGTACATTAGAATATACTATGCTGCCCAGCAATAACTGGTACTGAAGTGAAAAAGAGTTTAAGGAAGTACAACTACAGAACACTAAGCACTCCTATCCTAGAAGAAAAACTGTTACGAAGATTGCATAATAAATTTTAAACTAGCAAACCTATCAAAAGAAAAGAAAATAAATAAAACAGTATCCAACTAGTCATAAAGCTTGTATTTGGATTTCAAAGATTAATTTTTTTTTTCCTTTTTGTGAACATATCTAGAAATCTGCTGTTTCACTATGATATATGTTTTTATACATACTCATATGATGCATTTATTTGATGAAAAACACTCAAAAAGACTATATGTACGTGTACTAAGGAAAACTGGAAGGTAAGACAGTCTGTCTGCTTCAGGTCAAACCCTCTTTAATGACTGAAACTCAAAGGCAATACATGAGCAGGCATGTAATCTTGCAGGCAATGCCACTGGTCTACCGATGAGGGGAAATGGTGGAAAGCAGCAATGAAGATGTGGGCTGAGTCCGACCATGTTACATAGACTCACCTGGTACTGCAAGGGTTAAGCCCTCTGTTGCTTAACAGAAAGGTTGGTGGTTTGAACCTATTCAGAGGTTCCATGGGGAAAAGTCTTGGCAATCTGGTCCTGTAAATATTGCAATCTAAAAAACTATAGGGGAGTTCTCAGAAAAACTGTCTCTATGAGTTGAAATAACTCGACAGCATCTAACAACAACAATATCCACTTCAGTGTCAGCATGAGTAGAAACACAGTGCAGTAGTGCAAAAAGGCCACACGCCAAAGGGAAGTAAGATTTAAGGAACAGGCAGAACTGAGTTTATACTGTGAATTTTCCTTTTATTAACTCTAAGTCTTGATTTTGCCATCTGCAATCTATGGGAATAATAGGATTCGGTGCTATTTTAAAGAAAAAATTAGATGACATACAGACAGCATATGCTATGTGATCCAAGTCTTAGGTTTAAAGTGTAACAAAATGGAATCCAAATCTTAAATTATGTCTATTTCAAAAAGATACTTGATATAAGGATAAGCACACTGGATCCGGAGTCCTGGTGTGGTGTCGGAGGATAAGCACTCAACCACAAGGTCGGTTTGAACTTCAAGGTTGGTGGAGCAAACTCACCAGCCGCTCCTTGGAAACCCTATACAGGGTCGCTAGGAGCCAGACTGACATGATGGCACTTCACAACAACGACATACTGGATACCAATATGATACAACCTTGCTTGCTGAAAGTGAAGAGGACTTAAAACATTTACTGATGAAGATCAAAGAGCACAGCCTTCGGTATGGATTCCATCGTGTTAGTTTGTCTTGTGTGCTGCTGCTTTTCTTAAGTGTTCTTGTGTTAACTCCAACTCATAGCTGCACACTGCCCAGTCCTGAACCAGCTTTACAACTACTGCTGCTTGAAACTGTTGTTGCAACCACTGTTTCAGAAAATATCATTGAGGGGCTTCCTTTTTCTCACTTACACTCTACTTAACCAAGCATGATGTATTCTCCAGCGACTCATACCTACTGTTAAAATATCTAACATATGTGAGACAAAGTCTTACTTGCTTAAAGTAGCTTTATGACTATATGTCTTCCAAGACAGATTTGTATGTTCTTTTAGCATTCCATGGTACTCTCAATATGCTTGGTTCTTGTTGCTATGTGCCATTGAATTGGTACCAACTTACAGCAACACTGTATAGGGTTTCTGAGGAGAAGCTGGTGAATTTCAAGTACTGACCCTGTGGTTCCTGTGCTTTATCGCACAGTGCCACACCAGGACTCCTCAACATTCTTTACCAACATCATAATTCAAAGGCATCAATTATTTTCCAGTCTTCCTTATCCATTGTCTACCTTTCACATGCATATGAAATGATCAAAACTAACTTACTTGGGTTAATCACACCTTAGTCCTCAAAGTGACATCATTGATTTTGAAGCATTAAAGAAGTCTTTTTCAGTCCAATGCAATGTGCTGTTTGATTTCCTGACTGCTACTTTCATAAATGTTCATTGTAGATCCAAGTAAAATGAAGTCCTTGACAACTTCAATCTTTTCTCCATTTATCGTGATGCTATTTATTGGTCCAGTTGTGAGAATTCTTGTTTTCTTTACATTAAGATGTAATCCATTCTGATCAATGGAGTCATTGATTATCATTAGTAAGTGCTTCAAGTCCTCTTTCAGCAACCAAGTTTATGCTATCTGCATATTGCAAGTTGTTACTGAGCCTTCCTACAACCTGGGGCCTGCATTGTTCTACATATAGTCCTGCTTCTGTGATTTTTTGCTCAGCATGCTCCTTGGAAACACTATACAGAGTTGCTATGAGTTGGAACTGACTCGATGGCACGGCACATAACAACAACAACATACAGATAGAATAAGTATGGTGAAAGGAAACAACCCTGATGAACACATTTTCTGATTTTAAACCACGCAGTATTCCCTTGTTCTGTTCAAACGACTGCCTCTGGTTTGATGTAAAGGTTCCACAGGAACACCATTAGGTGTTCAGGAATTCCTGTTCTTTGCAATGTTATCCATAGTTTGTTATAATCCACACAGTCAAACATCTGTATGATTAATAAAATAAGTAAATATCTTTCTTGTATTCTCAGCTTTCACATATGATTTACCTGGCATCAGCAATGATATCCGTCATTCCATATCCTTTTGAGAATCCAGCTTGAATAATTTCTACCGTTCCCTATTGATGGACTGCTGCACCTCTTTTTTTTTTGCATGTAGCAAGCAAGGTTTACTAAGCTATGAATAGCACACTTATCAGAAGAAGAGAAGCGGGCATCTCTTTCGAGAGCCAGATAGAGATTTGGCTTTCTGTTCTTCCTCTCCCTTTATAGGAGTTTTGGCTTGTTTCTCTCAAGTTTAATTCTGATTGGTGGCAGAGTCTAGGCAACACATATTCTTCATTTACACTCTTTTGGTAGTCTAGCACTGTCTATTTCTCAGAAAACATGCTGAGCTCAGTTTCCTGGAATTGTTGATTCAAGTGTCATGTTGGGATGCAGTTAGGTTGGCCTGTTAGGCTCCTCCTCTGACCCGAGCATTTCCCACCTCCAAGAGTAGGATGCTGAATTCTTTAAGGGCAACAGGACATAGTTTTGTCTGGCTATTTCCTGCCGATTCAGGAAGATGACCTGCCGAGTTAGGATCCTTCTCCTGAGTTTCTATTCTGTCTCCTACTCTTCCTCTGGGGAGTCCTGATGTGGCGCTGTAGGTTAATGCACTGGACTGCAAAGTCAGTTTGAACTGCAGGGTCAGTAGTTCAAACTCACCAGCTGCTCCTTGGAAACCCTATACAAAGTCACTATAAGTCAGAACCGACTTGATGCCAGTTAACAACAACAATAACAAACACTTCCTCTATAAATCTGGCCATCACTGCATCCAAGGTCCCATGGGTATGAATTGGAAGCCTTGCAACACCATCATTTTCATTTGGAACTGGTGTATTCAGCAACTTCCATATGCATGCCAGGCTCCTCAGGCAGGATTTTAATCGGCTTGCCAGGGAACATGCAGGAGCCTGGGTCCCATCAGTCTGATGACTCAGTAAGGGACATGTTCCTTTCTTTGCTGCACCTCTTGTTCAGTTATTTTCTATTTATTTGCATGTATATTAATGATATTGTTCAAAAATTTAAACTTTCTGTTGTGTCACCTTTCTATGCCATTTTGGAATTTAAGAAGAAAAGAATTAAAGAATTCTCATTTCCCTAGGACCACAGATATGCCTACTATCAGGTCTCAGAGATACTGGTCTTAGGTGAGAAAACAATCAATTTGTTGCTGGTAGAGCATAGTAAGACTTTCACTTTTCTAATGCAATGAAGATCTTATTTAGAACAAAAAGAATGACCTACAAAAATACTGATAGGCAGTGATTCTTCTTGAAATTGAAGTGCAAACTCATCAGCCAGATTTCTTGCTAAAATGCACATTCCAATTTACTGTGGTGGGACCTCAGAGTCTGCATTCAAGATCTCAGGTGACAACGATGCTTAGTTATGGGCCAACAGAGAAAGAAGATCTCAGAGCCGTGATCCTCAATGTAGTTTCTGATCAGCAACATCAGAACCTCCTGGGAACTTATTAGAAATGTAAATCCTAAAGGATAAAAACTCTTGGAGATTACTAATCTAAATCAGCTACTCATATCCAGCCAAACAGGTTACTTTGCCTAAGAATAAAAGTGCTTATTAGAGACTGTTACCTAAATAAAATCAAATTTTCTATGCAAATAACTTCCAAAGCTTTGGAATCTATAATTACTTTTAAAATGTAGATTTTTTTGTATACTGTAAGAAGCCAACTCTGATAATATGTGCACAAAATATCAAAAAGTGTACAATGCTCAGTTGAACTGCTGACCAACTTTTCAAAAAGTAGGGAGGGCATTAGCATTTACCTAAGGAGCTCTGGTAGCATAGTGGTTACAAATCAGGCTGCTAACCTCACAGTCAGCAGTTTTGAAACTACCAGCCGTTCCACAGGAGAAAGATGAGGCTTTCTGCTCCCATAAAGATTTACAGCCTCAGAAACCCTGTGCAGAGTCACTATGAGTCAGAACCGACTCCACAGTACTTAACAACAACCACAACATAAAATGTGGGTATAACTTTGTGAAGAAATAGGACTGAGTTTTACATTTCCTTGTGTTGAAACTTTAACCAACCACACTGTAGTTTAGCTAACCTCCCCAAAGTAATGTTTAAACATTCTCTGACTGATATGTAAATATATGCCAGCATTTTGATTTATAGCTATAGATGATATGTTTACATGAACAGATATACAGATGCACATTACAGTAATTAATGGCTTAAATCACAGTATGCTTAGGGACAAACAAAGCAGGAATAAAGTGGAAATATAAAATATCACAACTAGAGATTTCAACTTTCTGAATGAGAAATCAATTAAATGTTATAGTTCCACAAAATTTTTTAATGCACTGATATATTCAGAATTTAGATCCAGAACTTTTTCAACTTCCAAGTTTGAATTTAGATCACTTTCTTTCAATCAAAACGTAAGCACATTGCCCTTATTCTATTTTCAAAGGAGTTGGTTACTAACAGATTTTTAAGTACCATACCAGCATCAGGCTTAAGAGTAAATACTTCTGATCTTTGCTAGGACTATATATTCAAAGCTGTGATTATTTTCTTGTGGTCACTTAGTAATGTCAGGAGACTTTTGGGGTTGTCAGACAGAGGGAGGGGGATGGTAATGTTTCTAGTATCTAATTGGTAGAACTGGAAGAGGCCAGCACGCGGCTGAAAACATCATCATAGACAAAACAGACAAAACAAAGAATCATCTTATCTAAAATAGCCGCAATACAAAGGTTGAGAAATTGTGTTTTAAATGCCCCCAAAATAAACCAAGCTCACTGACATCGAGTCGATTCTAATTCATATCAACTATATAAGACAGATAGAACTATCCCCATAAGGTTTCCAAGGGTGTAAATCTTTACTGAAACAGACTGTCTCATCTTTCTCCTGTGGAATGCTTGGTGGGTTTGAACCACCAGCTTTTCAGTAAGCAATAGAACAATTAATCCCTGTGCCACCAGGATTCCTTGATATAAAGGAAAGAGGCTGCAAAAGTCCAGAATGAACAGGCACAGTGCACGTTCATTACTAACACAATGTTAAGCACATTAATATATTCTTATTGATTATTACATAGACTACCTTTGAATGATCTACAATGTCTTGAGAAATTCTGAACTGGATTACATTTTAGAAACACAGAAACAGACTATAACAAGGACTATAAACATACCCTTAATAATTGACTCAGCCGCATATAGATCTTGTTTGTAGGTCACCTAAAGGATAGATAAAGCTCATTAGACTTTATAGAACAGGAAAGAATATGAAAGCAATAAAATAATGCCTCAAGAAAATTCGTGAATTTGCAGGAACAATAAACACAGTCTTCAGTATGAATTGCACCTCAGTGTATAGACAATAAAAATCTTCACAAGTAGACAAATAAATAACATCATAATAAATGGAGAAAAGATTGAAGTTGTCAAATGCTTCATTTTTGCTTTGATCCACAATCAACTCTCATGGAAGCAGCAGTCAAGAAATCAATCAA
>NW_006408524.1:38545684-38551463 GCF_000296735.1 Chrysochloris asiatica | reverse complement strand
GGGTCACTATGAGTCAGAACCTACTCAACAGCACCTAACAACAACAATGACAACATCAACACATAATAGGAAATTTTTAAGTTATAATAATATTAGAATTCATATGAAATATAGATCTACATATACTCGATTTCCACAAGTGGTTGAATATTCATTTGAATTTTAAATCTTTGAATTGAGATAGGTGACAGATGGTACTGAAATCTTAAGCATTATAAACAAAAGAAACCCTGGTGGTACAGTGGGTTAAGTATTGGGTAGCTAGTAGCAAGATTGGAGATCAAACTCAACAGCAGCTCCCAGGAGAAAGATTAAAGCCTTTCTGTTCCTGGAAAAATTTACAATCCCAGAAGGCCTAAGGAGCATTTCTATTCTGTTCTGTAGGGTCACTGAGAGTCAGAATCACGTCAGTGAAGTCAGAATCAACTAAAAGACAGAGGGTTACTATAAACAAAGAAAAAGCAGTAGTGCTTAAATCAAACTATTGACATTTTTGTTTGACAGTAAAGCTTCATGAGATGGAAGGAAGAAAGGGGATAAGAGAGAAGGAAAACGTCCACATCAAATAGGTAAGATGAAGGAAAGGATGGTTGGAAGGAAGGCAATAGGGAAGGAGGGAGGGAGGGAGGGAGGGAAAAATGTCTGCATAATAAAAATCACCCAGTTGCATTCATAGATGAAATCAGATAATTTCCAAAGATCAATTCACATTAAAAAAAGACTTACCTTCTGAATTCAGTATCTCTGTATGTAACCAAGAAATGAAAACCTTCCCTTTATAAAATTTTTAATAAAACATTTTCCTAATGGAAAAAGCTTGTGCGTAAGATCAATGATGATCTTTCCTTAAGAACATTGCAAGGAGCAATATAGTCTCCTTGTAATTGTAACCTACTCCTTATAATGCAACCTGCGATGGTATGAAAATACCTGAACCCCATCCAGTGAGCTCTGGTACTGAACATGTTAAGTTTACTGCATTGTCAAACTAGTTTTCCTGTATCACAGAGCTGAATAATGCAATAAATTATGAAACAGAATGAGTAAGTTTTCTAAGGTTCTAAGGTCCTCATCAGAGTCCTGGTGTGGCACTGTGGATTAATGTGCCAGACTGAAAAGCCACTTAAACTGCAAGGTAGGCAGTTCAAGCTCACTAGCTGCTCCTCAGAAACCCTAAACTTGGTCACCATGGGTCAGAACCAACTAGACAACACCTAACAACAACAACAACAAGGTACTGATCAAAACTAAAGGATTATGATACAAATAGTCTATAACCCCATTTTGATAGATATTATTTAGACTAGTACTTTTCTGTCCTTGTAAATTGGACTATTTCCTTCTAGATTAGCTCATAACTGAACTTGTATAGAAACCTTTTCAACTGCAGTGGCTGGACCATTATACTATACCTTTCAATCCATACTCCAGTGGCAGCTAACTACTAAGAGAGATGAAAAATTACTCAAAAGATTCAACCAATCTATCAAAACCAAATGTGACATCTCTATGCTTTCTCTAAAATAATCATATGACAATCAAAACTAATAATATAACAATGCAATTCTACTATCTGGGAAAAAAAAAAGTGGGGGTGAGGAGTGAGAAGAGAAAACAGATATGGAAAGGTTCATGCTATGTATTTTACCAAACTAGAGAATGTGTTTTATTAGGGTTATTCATTCATTTAATAAATCTTCATTGAATAGCTAATATGTTCTAGACTCTGGAGCTCTGGTGGCATAGTGGTTACGAATCGGACTGGGAGCCACAAGGTCAGCAGTTCGAAACTACCAGCTGTTCCGCGGGAGAAAGATGAGGCGTTCTGCTCCTGGAAAGATTTACAGCCTCAGAAACCTTGTACAGGGTCGCTATGAGTTGGAACCGACTCCACGGTACACAACAACTACAACAAGGGCTAGAATAATGAAATGAGTGAGCAAGAATCCTTAACTTGTTAAGATCACACTTTAGTGAAAAAATTATTCTTATAATAATTGAATAGTATTAATTCTTTTTTCTTGAAAATTCAAAGTTAACAAAATATCTGAAATATTGGTTATCAGGGCAAGATAAATGAAAAATAATGTTTTTCTGTAATGATTATCTATCATGTAGATTAAACTGCCATGTAAATTAACAGAAATTAAGGAGAATATTTAAATAACACCTTTTTTTTTTTAATCCCTTTCTACCTTAGAAGAGTCCTGGTATGGCACTATAGCATAAGCACACGATTGCAAGGTTGGTGGATCAAACTCACTAGTCGCACCTTGGAAACCCTATATAGGATTGCTATGAGTCAGAACCAACTTGATGGCACTTAACAACAACAACATACTTAGAAAGGAGCTCTGGTGTGACACTGTAGGATATGCACTGGACTGCTAACTACATGGTTGGTGATTCAAACTCACCAGCTGCTCCTTGTAAACGCTATACAGGGTGGCTATAAATCAGATCAGATTTGAAGGCACTTAACTACAACAACAAAATACTCATGTAAATGGCATTCTAAATTAAAACAAAATAATTACAAAAGTGGAGTCCTATTGTAGCATTGTAGGTTGACTGACTGCAAAGTTGTTTGTACAGCAAGGTTGGTGCTTCAATCTTACCAGCCGCTCCTTGGAAATGCTATACAGGGTTGTTATGGGTCAGAATCAACTTGATAGCACTTAACAACAACAATTATAAAAGTACTTCTGTTTTGTTTTGTTTTTACAATGCAATATTCATGAAAGATTTTTAGTTTTACAAAAATCAGTATCAAACAAACACTTGAATGCTTTCTCTGGCTTATTTGCAAGACTGAAAATTTTGGAGTTGGAGTCATTAATATTAATGAAATATATTTTTATTACACATAAATATGCTCTCCTCTAATATTAAATACAAGAAAACCTGGTAGTGATAAACACTGGGCTGTTAACCAGAAGATCAGCAGTTCAAACTTTCCTGCCACTCTTGAGGAGAAAGATGAGGCTTTCTGCTCCTGTGAAGATTTACAACCTCAGTAACGCTGTACAGGGTCACTATGAGTCTAAATCGACTCTATGGCAGTGTCTTTTGTTTGGGAGGTAATATTAAATACATATCTGTATAAACAAGGAAGATTTCTAAAGGTGTTAGTTGTTTTTTTTTGTATTTTGTCCTGTTTCTAGTAGATACCTAGTATACAGTGATTAAGGTTTCTTCTAGTTTTATCAATATTTTCTACATAAATCCTATTGGATACCCAAACTATACATCTCAACAAGTACTATTTGATGAAAGAAAGAAAAGAAAAAAAAAAAACTACAAAAAATATTTCTACTGACTTTTAAAGTACTATGGTTAAAAATAGCCTGCTTTTTTTCTAAATAAATTAGCTAAAATACTTCAAAGGATACATTGCAGGAAAATGTTGTAATTCTGTATTGAGTTATTTTTTTTCTGTTAAACTTTTACAGTAACATGAATTGTCCTTTCCTTCTTTTTAATTAAAAAAACAAATCTCCCTAGTTTTGAAGTTGATTTTCGTCTGTCATCATGATCTGTAGTTTTTCTTTGACCTTACTCAATACCCTATTATGGAAAATAATTACTTTTAAAAAATCAACTTTGTAATGGTGGAAAAGGGCCTCCATCCTGTAAATCACATGTTTATAAACTAAGGAACCGCCATTAGAATGCTGAAAGTGTTCTGTTTAGCTGAGGCTCTTGGCCCCACATGTACTGCTCATCTAGATCATTTCCATTTTTGTCTATTTAGTTTGTGCTTCTGTGCAATTTCATCTGAGTATACTGTTTATGATATATATATCTCCTAGCATGGCACTGGAGGCTAATGCACTGGACTGCAAAGTCAGTTTTAACTGCAAGGTTGGTGGTTCAAGCTTATCAGCCGCTCCTTGAAAACCCTCTACAGGGTCAGTATGGGTCGGAACCAACTTGACGGCACTTAACAACAACAACATATAAGGAGTCCTGACAGTGTTCCACTGCTATTGGTAAGTTTTTCAGTGAATTAATATTTAGCAGTAGTCCATCTCTCCTTCTTCCTAGTTTGTCTTCGTCTAGAAGCTTATCTGAAACCTGTCCACCATGGGTGACCCTGATGGTATTTAAGGTACTTGTGGCATAACTTCCAGAATCATAACAACACGCAAGGCATCACAATATGACACACAAACACAAAGGGGCTTCAAAAGTTCAGATGAAAATGGAATTAAAACATAGTGGAATTTTTCCAGGCACTCTTTGAAGCCCTTCAATACAGCAGAAAACTGAAAGTCACACTCAAAGAAGTAATTAAGGCTCCTTAGGACACTCAACTACTTCAAGATGCAATTCAGAGGAGACTATTATACCTATTTTGACACTCCCTTAGTGTTGAGATGTTATTGTTGTTATGTGCCATGGAGTCGGTTCCAACCCATAGTGACCCTGTACAGGGTTTCCAAGGCTATAAATCTTCATGGGAGCAGAAAGCCTCCTCTTTCTCCCACGGAACAGCTGGTAGTTTTGAATGGCTAACGGTGAGATTAGCAGCCCAATTCATAACCACTACACTACCTGAGTGTTGAGATAGAATATAGTAACACAGACTTAAAAACAGAGCTAAGTCTAGCTGCCACCATCTTAGAAATGTTAAACATGAATTCACTTAAGGTTTCCCCATCTTTCATCTCATAAAATAAATAATATGTAACAATGACTCCACAGTACAAAACAACAACAACAACATTGATTATTAGAAGACAAAACACTTGCATTTTAAGGAGGTAAGCTATTTCTTAGATATTTATAGGTAGTTTTAGAGACTTATTTTATTTATTTCAATTTTATCAATTATGTACATAAAAATCACTTATTTTCTCTAGATTGGCTAGTTAGATAAAAACCTTTAAAAAGAAAGTATGTCAACACATTATATTTTTGATGTTGAAATTAATAATGCTACTGTTTTGCTTTTGTTTTTAAACAAAGATGCCATAACTCTTGAATCTAAGTAAATGTTGTCCTCATCAAAGAGAATTCTCAAAAGTAATTCCAATAATATTGTGATGACATAAATAATTCAGAAATTCTTCCTAAGGAAGCATTTCCAGACAATGAGAAACAGTTGCTAAATTTCTTCAACATCTGGTTATAAATCTTTTAAATAACCTTATGCCTTGAAGATGGCTCCAACATTGAGAAACAAGTAGTCTGAATTGCATCTTAAATGACTAAACTGAATATTTAAAAAGAATATTGGCAACAAATGAATGGACAAAGAAAGTGTGGTACATACATACAAAGGAATACTACACAGTCAGTAGGGGAAATGAAGTCTTTGTATACGCTACACAATATTGAGGGAGCTGGAAGACATTTTACTGAGTGAAAGAAGTCAATCACAAAATAACAAATACTGTATGACCTCATTTCTTAATGAGAAAATAAAAGGCAAGTGTACAGAGAGCAAAGTTTTGTAGTGGTTACCAAAGATGGTAACCACTTGGCCTATCAACTTACTCTACTATGAAGGCTACTATAGTACTTTGTTGTCAAGAACATCATTCTTCTTGGATCAACTATCAATACTCATGGAAGCAGCAGTCAAGAAATCAAACGAGGTATTGCATTAGGCAAATCTGCTGCACAAGATCTTTTAAAGTGAAGAGCAAAGATGCCAGTTTGAGGGCTTAGGTACGTCTGACCCAAGCCATGGTATTTTCAATAACCTCATATGCATGTGAAAGCTGGGCAGTGAATAAGGAAGACCCTAGAAGAATTGATGCTTTTGAGTTAT
>NW_006408524.1:38496164-38544647 GCF_000296735.1 Chrysochloris asiatica | reverse complement strand
CAGTGTCTGAGGTCTTAACAGCATGCAACTGGCCATCAAAGTCATGGTAATCGGTCTCTGTTCACATAGAGGAGTCCTGGTGTGGCACTATAGGATAAGCACTGGACTGTCAACTCCAAGGTTGGCGGTTCAAACCCATCAGCCACTCCTTGGAAACCCTATACAAGGTCATTGTGTATCAGAATTGACTTGATGGCACTTAACAACAACACTATCAACAATTCATATGGAATGACATAGGATGAAGGAGAGTCAAGAATAGGAAAGGATATGGAATGTGTGGGCAATTGCCTTCCTGATTTCTGAATATTTTGAAGTAATATTTCATAGAATTTCCCCTGATCAAAGGAGGGAAACAACAGAACAGAATTTCATATTCTATTGTAATTCAGACTTTCTAGATGAAACGCTGAAATGACTGCCCGGAGATAATCTTTACACTTTAAATCAAAAATACCCCTGAAGTCTCCTTAAAATGAAATGGTTTAGTTTGTTGTTGTTGTTAAGTGCGATTTAGTTGGTTCCTACTCACAGCGACCTTGTGTATAGGGTTTCTGAGAAGCATCTGGTTGGTTTTGACCTGCCAACCTAGTGGTTTGAAGTCAAGTGCTGAACCCACAGCGAGGTTTAAAATAGCAAAGATCTGTCTGAGCATTATTCTCTTCTAAAAACTGTCAACATGGCAACTACTTACAAGATCAGACAGGAACCGTAATAGTGAACTTGTGTTAACGGGAAACACAATTTAGAAAAGAAGGGTGAGGACACCCCCAAACTGGAAGAATGTAATCAATGACACTAAAAGACACATGCAGAAACTGTTAAATTGATGTATGTTTGTGCATATTCTGAACATGAACAACAAAATAAAATTACCTATTTAAAAAGAGAAATTGCATCAAAAATATGGTAAAACTATAAATTACAAGGACTGAAGTTCTTTTGACTAGATGACAGCTCCCCAAAATAGGAGTTTGTAGGAAAGTCTATACAGATTTACTCAGGGGAAGCCTGAGGCTCAATCCTTCATCCCCAGGAGCCAGTCTTGGAAGCTGCTCTTCTGTGCCTGGTGACACAGTATCTGCCCTTGCCAGTCCAGTGGAGTGCGTTCTACTCTGCTCAGTAATTAAAAAGCAAGCAAGCAGTTGTTTCCTTCAGACCCCACAAGGCCTGTCATGGGAGTGTCAGAACCACCCCGGATGCTTTTTTTCCCCCCACATGTACTTTTTCAAATACACAGGTGAGTCAAAACATATTGTCATAAAATCAGATACCATTATTAAACAAAATTATTAAATATGAATGTTTCTTAGCATAATCTCCATCTAAGTCTAAACACTTCTGAAGAAAGTATTTCCATCCTTTTAACCCTTCCCCAAATAATTCTATACTCTTCAATTTATACATCAAAAACAGCGGTTTTGACATCCTCAAGGGACACAAATCATGTTCCCTTTTGATTTTCTTTGAGTTTGGGGAACAAAAAGAAGTCTGAGGGGAAATATTCAGTGTTTTAGGGTAGATAGGGTAGAGTTTCCCAATGAAAGTCCCATAGGACGGCCATTGCTACCCTAGAAAAAGAAAGATTCCACAGCACACAACCACCACCAACAACAACATCAGAATGTGTCTTCCATTGAGCCTGATTTCTGAATCATGTTCTAACTGCTTAGCTCTGCCATCTGAACCCACTAAAAGTTTCAGCAGGATTGTACTAAACCTTTTTCTTCTGATCAGAATAAAGGGAAAATGGCAGTACCTTTACATTTAGCATAGAATTCGAATATTAATTTTCAAGTGCAGATTCCATTGCTTTGGTTTAAAGGGCAAATGAAATTGGTACTGAAAGATGTTGTTGTTAGGTGCCATCCAGTTGATTCTGACTCATAGCAGCCCCATGCACAACAGAACAAAACAGCCCATCCTTCACCATCCTCATGATTGTTAGGGTTCAGCCAATTACTGCATCACAAAATTAATTAATTTATAACTTTTTGGTAAAAATAAATTATACAATGTCATTAGAGACTAAATAAACAGCTAAGAAAATACCAAAACACAGAAGAAAGTAGAAGATGATAAGAGATAGGAGGCAAAAGAAGGAAATAAAGAACCTGAAACAATTTGAAACAACTACAATATTTGCATTCAAAATAATTTCAACCTTAATCAGTAGAAAAAAATCTGGTCCCCTAGATGTGATCGTTAAGGTTCTGTGTCAACTTGACTGGGCTAGGGTTCTCAGTGGTTCAGCAATTAAGATGTTGTCATCCCCATGATGAGATCTAATAGAATGTAATCAACTCTATGATGAGGTCTCCTATGAGCAGCCAATCAATTGAAAGGAAGTTTCCTTGGGAGTGTGGCCTGCTTCCAGTATACTGGACACTGAGGAAAAGCTTTTTTGCTCTCTGCTGAGCTGGGTTATGCATTTGGCTCACCCTTGGATCTCCAGTTATTTGGACTTGAGCCAGTGACCTGCTCTATTATCTGCAGATCCTGGGAGTCATCAGCAGCCTGACATCTTACCTGCTGCATCTAATGGTCTGTTGTTTGACCCATCTTGATTCACCATCCCTGTAGCTACACCAATCAGATGATGTCTCTACCCTGATATCTAACCCATGGTCTTGAGACTGACCACCTCTACAACTGTGTCAGCCATTTCCTGGGCATCAACCTCTCTTTATATATACAGATAGATAAGCTTCACAGGTTTTGCTTCTCTAGAGAACCCACCCTAAGACACTAAGCATATCATTGTTCAGACCACATTCATAAGGATAGGGCTATCTTATGCCCAGTTTTACAAGTAGCACTATGATGTAGCTCCACTGTGTCCAAGAGAGTGTGTCACTACTTATATGTATGAAATAACTCATCAGTAGGACTCATAAAAACACTGTGGCAAGGCCAGTCACTGTAAGTGTGCACTGACATTTGTTCCACACAAAGGGAAGCAAAGGAATAAAATGTGTCTGAGGACTAATACCTTCTTGCTGAAGACAGAAGTGAAATATGAACCTTTTATCAAAAATAAACTGAATTTGTGAAAATAGTGTGGAAAAATTCAAAGGTCTATATGTTCCTGTAAGTCCTCTCCACAGTGTTTTACAAACTAGTGAAAGGCTCACAACACTCACAAGAGGTGGGCACTGAAACATGCAACATCCAAACACCAAGTCAAAGAAGGTTAACACGTTAGTAGTAATGAAATGCATCAAAGTTTTGCTTGGCTTTCAAATTAGCATGTGCAGGTAAGGATGTGGTCTTTAATAAAAGACAATTGGTAATTGCGTAAATCCTCATAATTATATATATCACCATTTCAGTCACATATAGAATGATGATAAACAAATTAACAAAATTCATGTACACTAAGTGGGCATTCTTAGTAATAATATTATGTGAATTTTCCCCATCTTGTCAATATTTTAGAACCTTAGAATTCAACCTTCTAAGAATGTCTAAGAACCATGAGGTTGATGGTTCAAGCTCACCAGCCACAGCTTGGGAACCCTTTACAGGGTAACTGTGAGTTGGAACTGATTCAAAGGCACTTAACAACAACAAAAACAAGGTTATCTTAGCATTCAGCAAGGCTCATAATATTACAGTGCAAAATACCCAATCATTTAATCATAGCTTTTGGGAATTTTTTTGTATCAATTTAGAAATATGTTCGTTGACTCAGAGAATCTAAGCATAAGAATGAATCTGTACTAATCAGGTTTAGGGTTTAGGGTATGTTCTATAAAGATTTCATGAGACTACAATCAAAATTTCAAAATCAACAATACCTATTTAAAAAATTACAAAATGGCACTACAACTCTAATTCAGAATGTACTGTTCAATTAAACAAAATGCTACCCAAGGAAACAAAGTAGTCACTAACACACCCCTACCAAAACAGGAGTTTGCAGTATGGTAATGCAACTACCTTGTTTTCAGTAGCCACTCCTTTCCCTTACCATTAGAAGAGTAGGGCCTTGTGACAGGAAAAAGTCCAATTCCTCATGGGGGCTTAGGGAAGGGGAGCCTGCCTACCTGTCTCATTGGTTCAGAATTGTGGCAGAGATTCTTTCAATTCAGTTAAACTGGCGCTTTCAGCCAGGGCCTGGAAGGAAATGTTTCTATGTGGAAAGCAGAAGCATGGAGTCTATCTATTGGAGCTTTAGCAATAGTGTAAGCAAATACAGCGAGCAAAACTGAGGGCAAAAGAAAGTGAATGAGACAATTTGATGGCTAAAATGGAATGTGTTTAAATAAATTATTTCCAAGTAAGTTTTCTTGAAGCCAAGCCACAGAAGTAATACCACACTTTGATGGCTCAGTAAACCAAGTGTGAGACTCATTTAGCTCATTTAAATTTGTAGTCTTTATAAATGCATGCATTCATCTGCATACTTTAAGCATGCATGTACAAACAGACACATTCACACACTCCTACCTTTTTCCAGGAAATAACTGTTTCAGTATTAAGCCGAATAATTTCAAACTACTTCTGCATTCTCTGAAGTCTCTAGAAAGTTTTTGTACTTGTAGAGTTGAGTCTTTAGACAGGACAAACAATCATAGACACAGCCAAAGCAAAATCTCATCTCCTTACCTTCCAGAGATCAGAGGATCCTTCTACCAGTTTGGCTTTGGTGTGGCAGTATTTTAGAGCCAATTGTAAGCATTCAGTTCCAAATTCCAAGTCATAATCACTACACTGGAGAACAAGAAAAAAGCATATTAGGAAACAGCAAGCTTAAATGCCATTTTAAATACAAGCAAACCTCTCATCTCATAATCAATTGTAAGTAAGATAGGAAGAACCTAGTGGTGGTGCTGGTGGTTGTGTGCTGTCGAGTTAGTTCCCACTCATAGCAACCCTATATAGGGTTTCTGAGGCTTTATATTTTAATGGGAGCAGAAAGCCTCACCTTTCTCTCACAGAGCTGCTGGCCTTGCAATTAGCAGCCCAGTGTGTAACTTACCACGCTAGTAGGGCTCCTTACGAAGGGTCTAGACAATCCATAAATGATTTAGTTAGCTACTGACTAGTCAAATTACACAATAATATTTTCTATAATCTGCAAACACACACACAAAGATAGTATAATCATTAATAAGAGATTTTAATTCCCTCAACTGTTTCAGGTTTTTCATACAGAACTTTATTCTCTATGCTTGTAAGTCAGTTTCCAAATGTGTTTATGAAATGCCTGAAAATACAGTTGAAGGTTGCTTTATCAGAACTCTTTAGTGAACAAATAAATGGGACTATGAGATTCCAATTCCTGTCTTATTAATATCAGGACATGTTCAGATCACAATTATCTTACACATTTAATATTAAAATATCTTAGAAGAATTTATGTTTAGATACTTTAATTCTATCTATGGGAACTATTCAAACTTCCACTGTGAGAAAAATTTTAGTCACTCATATATTTAATAAAATATAAATAACATTTGTTTACATTTTCAGAAGAACCATCAAAATGACAAAAAAAAAAAAAAACTACATTAGCTAAAAAAAGAAAAACCAATTTGCTGTGGAGTCGACCCCATCTCACGGTAATCCATGTGTTCCACTGGGTGTTCAATAGCTGATGTTTCAGAGCTAGATTAGTAAATCTTTCATCCAAAACTGCACTGGGTAGATTTGAATTTCAACCATTAAGCTAAACAGCTGAGCTCATTAAACCCTTTGCACCATCCTGGGATGCTGATCAATTACTGTTGTTGTTGTTAGGTGCCATCGAGTCAACACCAACTCATAGTGACACTAAGCACAAGCGAACAACACACTACCTGGTCCTGAGCCAACCTTACAATCATTGTTACGCTTGCCACTGTGCCAGTCCATATCATTAAGGGTCTTCCTCTTATTCTCCGACCCTCCAGTTTATTAAACATGATGTCCTTCTCCAGTGATTGGTCCCTCCTGATAATATGTCTGAAGTATGAGAGACAAGTCTGGCCATTCTGGCTTCCAAGGAGCATTCTGACTGTGCCTATGTCTGGCACAATATCTGTCTTATGGTAAGACTTTAGTAAAGTCTAAATCGTTGTTATTGTTATGTGCCATCGAGTTGATACTGACTCATCACAACAGTGTATAGGGTTTCCAAAGAGCGGCTGGTGAGCATGAGCCAACGACCACGTGGTTCCAATCGACTTTGAAGTCCAGCACATTAACCCATATCGCCATATCTAACCAGACACATTGGGTTTTAAACAGTTGTTGTTGTTGTTGTTAAGTGCCATCGAGTCGGTTCCAATTCACAGTGACCCTGTATAGGGTTTCTGAGGAGCAATTGGTAAGCTTGAACCGCCGAACCTTGCAGTTTAATCGGCATTGCAGTCTGGCGCATTAACCCACAGCGCCACAAGAAGACTCGTGCAAATTAGTGACATCAGTGGTTATGCAGGAGTCTATTTTCTCTGAAGGAATATTGGGCCTAGCTATGACCGAATACACAATCTTCTCCTACTACTTTCTCTTACAAATGTTATTAAGAAAAATTAACATTGAAATTGGAAAAATAATGATGGAAAACATGTTTTAAAATTTAATTACAACTATAACATATTTTTTCAATTGTGACCATTAGAAAAATGAACACATTTTTTTAAAATCACACATACTTGAATGCTTTATAGTATATGTCTATTTATTTTCTATTTTCTTCCATATAGTAGAAGAATTAGGTGAATGTTTATTGTCAAACAACATAAGTAATGGTCTGTCATTAAGTCTTCCCATGTATCATCACCCTATTGCTAGCCTCGTTCCCTGGACTTTCAACTGCACCTCCTCTGCAATATGCCGCAGCACTCAAACTCATTTACTAGGCAGTTCTCCACCTCTTAAATCTGAATGAATACCAGTTACCTCGCATCATTTCTATAGTGGTACTGAATCCTCTCAACCACCACTTACTACAGAAGTCGAAAGCAGAGTTAGCATTGCAGATTTCCATTCCTCTTTTTCTTCCTTGAAAAACTCATGATGATGCTCAAATTCATGTCATCTTCCAAAAATTATCCACCCTTCCTTAATACTGTCATCCCTCCACAGGGATGACAGATGGAAAAGACTTCCTGTTTACCCCTATTAATTGCATACCAACTGAAGTCAGGATCTAACCTTTGAAACTCTTTCCTTGATCTTTACCTTCACTAGAACAACTAATTGCCACAGTCAAACCCAGAAACTGATTTTACTTCTATCTGTGGCTTCTATAAAATGTTTAATAACTCAGTGTCTGACCTGATCCTTAATCCATCATTTCTCAATCTCCCACCTCACATTATACTTGCCCTTTGATCTTACTGAGATTTTCAATTCTGTGAAACCTATATTTTCTCTTGATTAAAAAACCTCCATTTTCTTAAACTGCCCTAATCAGTCAGAAGACTACGATTGAGAGGGAGGAAGGATTTTATTATTCACAACTGTATACCTAGCCCCATTGTCAAAATACCCTTTACAAACCTCAACCATAAATCAATCATATAATTGTATTATCTTCATTTTTTTGTCCACATTTTTACCAGTTATACATGCACATGGCTTAAAGAATCAAATATTATAAGGCTTTTTAAAGAAAAACAATTCCCTTCCAACCTTTTATCCTACTTTATCTTATTCATAGGCAATCCTTTTTTTTTTTTTACCAGTTTTAACTGACTCTTCAAGTATTTATCTCCATGCTTATCAGTCAATTTGCTAAGTAACAAATAAGAGCAAAATACCAGCAGCGTGTAAAATAAATGGTTCCTTCTTGCTCACACAGCTGCAGGATGGCTGAGATAACTCTCCATCAAGCTGTAAATTTGTGGATTGACTGTGGCACGTTCTGTGCCACATTCGGTAGTCCAGACAATATGGCAGCAACTGACCACAGCACAATTTCCTATGGCCATAGGAGAAGCATAAGGTGGCCATCCCAATAGGATAAGCATATTTAAAGCCTCTGTCTATAGCTCATGGACAAAATCCCACTGTGCAAAGCAAGTCAGGGGGCCAAACCCAGAGTCAGGAAACAGAGGCTATGGTAAGGATGTGGAATTGTAAAACTTCTTTAGAGGACTGAAGAATCAGGATCAATCATTTTCTCTATTATGCCGTATCTCTGAATAACATGTTGTCTCTTGGTTTTTCTGTTGAAGAAGTTTTGCAACTGTAAGATTCACTCTAGGGTGATTGGATTGAGGTATTTCCTGGGATACCTCTAGGGCTGGTATTTTTCATCTTTCTTCTTAGAATGGGCAGATCCCCCAGACAAAATTCTTCTAACCAGAAGGGAAAGGCAAACCACCAGTTTTCTGGTTGTTGAGTGGGAAAAGAGCCCTCACACAGCTTCTTCTTCCTACCAGCAACAGTATATGTTGTTGTTGTTAAGTGTCGTCGAGTCAGTTCTGACCTATAGCATCCCTGCTTAGGATTTCTGAGGAGTGGCTGGTGAGCTTGAACTGCCAACCTTTTGGGTCAAACCAACTATGCAGTCCAGCGCATTAACCCACAGTGCCGCACCAAGACTCCAACAGTATATAGGAGACCTGTTAATTGCTGGTTTTTAGCAAGCTACTCAGGCTTCTGATGTTTTCCCTGGTCATAGGCAGTGCTTCCTCCTCATCTACATGCTTAGGGTTGGGGAGGCCCATGATCATAGGCGAAGGAAGGCAATTTAGATACATGGCTGCTATTTAAACAGCTTTCAACTAGTCCTCTCTATTTCCCACTCCCTTCACTCACATTTCAGTTACCTCATACTACCAGGACCTGAATACCTTCAGACTTAACAGTATAGGAAATTTTCATCTTAACTTTCCCCACTTCTGATGTTGAATTCAGCCTTCTCAGGTCAGCTAAGTGAGTTACTAGTTATTCATCTGATGCTCAGCTTCCTAGTTGTGTTTGTTTGCCTGCTTATTTTTGCAAATGTCAGCTGTCCTGTTTCCTTTGTTCTTGTGGGTTTGTCTTATTTTTTATTCCTTTCTAGTAGTTTTAATAAGGTTTGAGTAAAATTATCTAAATGTTCAGTCTGTTATCATTACCCAACAGTATGTGTATTTTAATTGGATAAATATTCCAAATTATCTTCCATAAAAGTGGTTTCAATTTAAGTGTATAAGATATGGCAGAGTTGCTAACATGAAGTAAATGAATAGAATTCAAAGGGGATGAGAAATCTTTAAAACTATTTTGTGCATAATGTGGTTATTTTTCTGGGAATGGATTCTACAACTTTCAGAGGTTTAATAAGAGAAAAACATCGGAACAATTGTTTTATGGTAATCATGTAATGGTCCATGGCTGCAAATAATCTAATTGCATATCCTTCCAGCCTTAACATCATTCACAATATTACTTCTGCAAGCCAGCCTGGGAAGTTTGCCCAACAAAGAACAATACATACATTAGAGTAAACCTAAATCAAAGGCATGCATGCACAAGTTTTTCACTCCGTTCACTCCGCAGTGTATATCTATACTCAGAATGTTTCAAGTAGAAACAAAATAGGCTATCTTACAATTAGGTAAACAATGAACACCTGCATTCAATTTATCTTCCAAAAATCAAACTTGAAGCATTTTGCATACATTTATATTGTTTGAATTATGCAATGTATTATAGAATTGCCTGAGAGACAGCTATCCAAGAAGCTTTGTTCTGAAAACATATCAGATTATTGGATGAGTAAACAATCCCAACCACGTAAGGCCTATCATATAGATGCCACCATATCTTCGAAAAAACAAAGTACAAATGATCTACACACAAGATTTATTCTTTGTATACAAACCATTCCATAAACTGACATGGAATTCAATTCATAAGAGGGTTTTAAATTCCTGTCAACTAAAAGAAACAAAAGACCTATTAGTTTATTCAAAATTTTGCCAGCTCTACCTGACCAAAATCTACTATGAACTCAGACGCAAACACCATCCATATATGTTGGTAAAGCATTACCAAAACGGTGTTTATTTTTCTACAGCCAAATAATTTAGGGTAAGAACTAACATTGGGAAATGAATTGTATCAATAATTCTACAACTGGCTACAAATGGTTAGCCATTTTTGTTAACCTTCATAGTCAAATTTTATCAAGCACCATTAAAAATAACTATTTCACTGGAATATTTTCCCCTTCAGCCTTTTGTGTCTTCTTTTAGAAGGAAAATGAACAAAACTTAGGCAATAAAACTAAAGAGAAATTAAGAAATTCCCCAGAAACAAATAATTAATAAATTAAATTACTAAGTTTATGTGGCAATTAGTTGGGTGTACTTATCACATCTGATATATCTAACCCAAAACAAGTAACTAAGGAAAAAAACTAAAACCTTATATCAACCTAACATAAAATGTGGTTAAATGCCATGGAGTCAGTTCTGACTCACAGCAACCCTGTATAAGGTTTCTGAGAAGTGAATGGTGGGCTTGATCCACAAACCTTGTGGTTAACAGTCAAACACCCCACATCAGGACTCAAACACATAGAATAGAATGCTTTAAATTCATGCAGGGAGAACTGTTATAAGTCAGCAGCCATAATCTCATCAAGAGTTTTTGAGAATATGTCTTAATTCCAGAAAACACAGAGAAGGGAGGGCCCAGATGCAGAAATTGCTTCAATAACAAAATGACTCGATGTTACTATTTTTCTACATTTTCTACAACATTTCTCTGTCACTTTTTTCTATATCACTAAGCGATACAGAAAAAAAGAGCAGACTAATTGTTTAGGCTAGTGATATATGAAATTTCAGTCACCTACAAAGCACTATAGGATAAGCACTAGACTGCAAACCACAAGGTAGGCAGTTCAAAGCCACTAGCTGCTCCTCAGAAGCCCTATGCAGGATGTTATGAGTCGGAAATGAACTGACAGCACTTAATAACAAAAACACAGAACATCTAACCAAAATTGCTAATTGTTGTTGTTGTTGTTGTTGCGTGCCGTGGAATCGGTTCTGACTCATAGCGACCCTGCAAGGGTTTCCGAGGCTGTAAATCTTTATGGGAGCAGAAAGCCTCATCTTTCTCCCGTGGAACCACTGGTAGTTTCGAACTGCTGCTAATAGGCCATTAAAAATATACGTCAGATATTTATGAGAGAAACACATGAAAAACAATGGTCAGAAAAGTGAGAATACATCTATAGATTACTAAAGCAAATATTTATGAACAATTTTTCCGACAATAATAAGGCACTGAAAAAGATGAGTACAGCTGGAGGACACTCACAAATTCCAATATAACACAGGAGACACTGCCACAATAGAGATACATGCACACATCAGGGGAACTGAAGAAAACCTTGAATGATTTAATGAGATCAGCTCTTCAATGATGAAAGCACAGAAATTCTTCTAAAAGATAAGCACAACTTTTCAAGAAAAGTCATTTTTCAAAGGTAGAGAATTCATATGAGTCTAAACCCAAATCCAGTTGCTCCGAATCCATCACAACCCTATAGAGCAGAGTAGAACTGCTCCATAGGGTTTTCAGGATTGTAAATCTTTAGGGAAGTAAACTGCCCCATCTTTCTCCTGTGAAGCAGCTGGTAGGTTCGAACCATCTACGCTTCTGTTAGCAGCCAAGTACTTAACCCACTGTGCCACCAAGATTCCTTGTAAGCGACTAGAAGTTTCCATATAGTTTTTCTGAAGACCATCTAGCTACAGACAGGCAGAGGCAAACTATAGACTGTGGGACAAATCTGGTCACTTTCTGTTTTGGGAAATAAAATTGCATTGTACACTCATTCACTTACTTCTTGTCTGTGACTGTTTTTATGCTTATAAAGGCAGTGGGAGTAGTTATGACAAAGAACTAATGACTCACCAAACCAAAATTATTTTACTACCTGACCCCATATAAAAAAAACTTTGCTATCCCTTGCTATAACCAATTTATGATTTTAATTGATTTGGATTCTAATCAATTAACCATGAAGTAGTAAACTGAAAGATCCTATCACAAAGAAAGGTGATACAACAGAATACAGAAATTAACAAGTAATATCATTAATATCAGAGTAAAATTTTGCTGAAGATGATTTTTAAACGTTTACAGCAAAACATCAACAGTGAACTACCAATTCAAGCCAGTTTCAGAAAAGGATGTGAAATGAGGGCTGTCAATGCTCATGTCAGATGGGCTTGGCTGAAAGCAGAGAATACAATGAAGATTTTACCTGTGCTTTATTAATTATGCAAAGTAATATGTGGACCATAACAAATTATGGATAACAATGTGAAAGAAAGACAGGAATTCCAGAACACTTCATTGTGCTCATGCAGAACCTATATAACCACCAAGCAGCAGTCATCTGAACAGAACAAGCAGATAACGCAAGGTTTAAAATCAGAAAAGATGTGGGTCAGAGTTGTATCCTTTCACCACACTTACTCAATCTGTGTTAAGGATTGGACTGTTAACCACAAGGTCAGCAGTTTGAATCTACCAGCCAGAAAGAGAAGATTTTCTGTTCGCATAAAGATTTGCAACCTCAGAAACCCTACCTACATAGGTTCATATGAGTCAGAATCAACTCAGTGGTAGTGGATTTAGTCAAACGGTATGCTGATCAAACAATCTGAGTAGCTCGAATATATGAACAATGTGGCATCAGGGTTGGAGGAAAACTTTTTAACAACCTGTGGCATGCAGATGACACAGCCTTACTGGCTGAAAATGAAGAGGACTTGAATTACTCATGAATAAAGAGCAGACTGCAGCCTTCAGTATGAACTACACCTCAACATAAAGAAAACAAAAGTCCTCACAAGTACACCAATAAGCCGCATCATGATAAATGAGAAAAGTCTGAAGTTGTCAGGGATCTTATTTTATTGGGATCCAAATCAACACTCAAGGAAGCAGCAATCAAGAAACCAAATGACCTATTATATGGAAGAAATCTGCTACAAAAAAATCTCTTTTTAAAGTTTTAAAAAGAAAAGGCATCACTTTGAAGACAAAGATGTGCCTAACCCAAGTCATGGTATACTCAATTTCCTCCTATGCATGTAAATATTGGAAAATGGATAAGGAAGACCAAAGAAGATTTGATGTATTTGAATTATAATTTTGGTAAAAAATACTAAGTTTACCTCATATAGCACTGTAGTATAAAGCACTAGACCGAAAAATAGGTATGAACCATAAGGTCAGCAGTTCAAACTCACCAGCTGCTCCTCAGAAACCCTATACAGGGTCACTATGAATCATACCTGACTTGATGGCACTTAACAACAATAACAACATGGACTGCCACCGAATGAACATATCTGTACCAGAATGTTTCTTAGCAGTGGGGATGCCAAGACTTCATCTCATATACTTTGGGAATGTTATCAGGAGGGACCAGTTCTTAGAGAAGACATCATGCATGGTAAAGCAGAGGGTCAGCAAAAAAAAAAAAAAAAAATAGCAAGCTCATCAAGAAGATGGCTGTAACATAGAGACAGTTGTGAGGATGGTGAAGGACTAAAGCAATATTTTGTTTTGTTCTGTTGTATATAGATAGGGTCACTGTGTGTCAGAAAAGATTTAACTGCACCTAACAACAACAGTAATTTGCAGAAGTCTTTTTTCATCAAAGGTTCAGCAAAAAGAAATGGCAACCTTGGATGAATAGTGACAAATGGACCTGTGAATTATAAGTTGACAATTCAATGGCAGGATTTATTGTACTTGACATTATGAGCCCCATCCACAACAATAAAATAAAACACCTGAATTGCATACTAAGCTTGACTTTGGATAAAGAAAGCCATCAAAAATGTTATAAATAAGGAAATGTGGATTGGTCTCTTGTAATACAATAGTGAATAATTGTTATCAGGACTGATTGTGAGGGTTGGAACTGTAAAGGTCGACCTTTTGTAGCAAGGAGGGGAGTGATTAACTTTGCAGTCTAGGAGCGGAGGTCCCTGGGACCATCAAGGGAGAAGAGCGGAAAGCGGGACCCTACCCAGAGAAGCAGTGATGCCTGAGATGAAGGCAGAGATGATGACCTAGAGAGATGGAGTGGCTGGGGACTATAGACCCAGAGAGGGAGAGGGACTGTGTGCTGATGACTTGCGGGGGGAGGTGCCAGGTTTGCAGTGTATACCCTTTGGTTGGTTGATGATGCATGGAGGGGATTGTAACCATAGCAATGAAATGATATACAATAGGATGAATGTAAAACTAATGTTCTCCCATGTAAACTATCACATAATTCACAATAAAACATTTTTATAATGTTATAAATAGACACTAATAAGGAAAATGACATAAATAAAATATGAGCATAAATAGGTTAAATATTAACATTAAAAATTTTTTTAACTATGCATTAGTTATATAAGAGAATGTCCTTATTCTTAGGAAAAGCATATTGAACTATTTAGGGGTAATAGGACATGATGCATTCCAGATACTCTCTAGTGAATGAAAAAAATGCTTATGTAAATTTATCTTATATCTATTAACCATAAAATGAAAATGCCAAGAGCATTGGCAAAGAGCAATAGTTGTTTTCTGTACTATTCTTACAACTTTTCTGTAAGCTTGCATTGATTTCAAATAAAAAGTTCCAGAAAGAAAAAAATTCCTCAAGTGAACTATGTTTAATGTAAATCATAAGGGTATAGTCATGGAGATAATTGTAGAAATTATTGAATCATGATTATAATATATATTATCAGCTTTACATGTAGCTCTATTCTGTCATTAACCGTCTGTTGCTTTAACAGTTATCTAGAATTTTCTGACCCCTGTGCTGTAGAATAAGCAATGGACTGTTAACTACAAAGTCAACAGTTCAAACACACCAACCACTCAGTAGAGTTGAGGCTACCTGCTCCCACAAAGATCTATAGCTTTGGGAACTTTGTACCGGGTCACTATGAATCAGAATTGACTTGAGGGCAGTGAGCTTGGTTTTTAGTTTGGTGAAGATCTCACACTGTAATGTCGAAGATCAAAACAATGGTACATTTCATTGTAATATATTAGCATGAAGTTATTTTACAACTAATAGAAAATCAAGTCAAAGTTGCTGAAGCAAACAGAGGAAATAACTGAAAGGCGATTTGAGCAATCTTTTCAAAACCAAGAGCAAGGATGAAGCAGCGTTTCCAGAACTGAACAAGGGAGTAAACTGAAAGAAGCTAAAATAATCCTCTTCCTCTGTCTCTCTGCGTACCTTTATTAATTTTTGACTACACACTGGTTTCCTCAGCTACTTGGATCACATGTTACCAAGCACAGTTATCAAAATCTCTGAAGATTTATCTTGGCCCAAATAGAAACTGCTCTATTTTCTTTATGTCTATTTCAAAATTCAGAGAAAAGACTAATAAATCTAGTGTTACAAGGAATTCACACTGACCAAACATAAATGAATGGTCAAGGTCAATTATACAAAATAGCTGTTTCTATTTTAAATAAGTAGAAAGTAGCGAGCTCGGAAAGTAGAAAGAGAATGTGGAATTCCTAGAGAATCGCAGGAGTTAGGAAGCTAAACAGTAACAATCCATCACAGTATAAATGATGTTGTTGTTGTTGTTGTTAAGTGCCGTTGAGTCGGTTCCGACCCATAGTGACCCTGTACAGGGTTTCCGAGGGTGTAAATCTTTACGGGAGTAGAAAGCCTCATCTTTCTCCCGCGGAGCGGCTGGTAGTTTCGAACCGCTGACCTTAAGGTTCGCAGCCCGATTCGTAACCACTACGCTACCAGAGATAGCAGCCCCTTAAACTTCAGAAATCATGCAGTCATGCTCCTCACCCCACTGGAAACAACTCTGGGAACATTTTCTTTTGCTAAGGAAAATCAGAAATAGCTTATTTCCATTAATGCCTAAAGTAGTTAGTATTTTTATAGATTGTACAAATTTTAAAAAGAACTCAGAACAACCAATTCAAACTGCAACAATCTGCTATATATCCTACTCAGATAGTATCACAAGTCTTTTACTGACCAAAAGTATGTTTGATCAGTGATTATGTTTGGTCATGATGGATACACTATAACTAACACCTGAATTGACTAGTTCACATTACTGTCCCTATCTGAACAGAGAAGTCTTGTTAATGACCTAGTTCTTATTCTAGTCGTCTCTCCTTTCTCCCCATACTTCACAAAGATATTTTCAAATCTTATTGCGCATCTTTCATTTTGCAATCTGATTCTTCAAACATGAACTCTTGATTAAATATTATCTATGAAATTGTTTCCACATTATCTATGAAACTCTGTGGCTTTGTTTCTTAATAAATACTCATTCCTTGTACTCTAAAAGTGATGAACTTGAATCAGGACACAAGTCATAACCAGCAGTGGGAAGTCAATAAATACTAGGCCACCAAGGTAAATAGTAACCAGAAGAAAACTGGTACAACTGTACAAACATAGGAGAAAAAAGACTTGTAGAGAAAGAGCTTTACTAGAGATAAAGTGACGATGGTTATGTGCTGTGGAGTCGGTTCCGACTCTCTTCACAGGAGCAGAAGGCCTCATCTTTCTCCGACAGCACCATTGGTGGTAGTTTTGAACTACTAACTGCAAATTTACCAGCCCAACTCATAACCATTAAGTTACCAGAGAGATACAGAGGACCACTGAATGTGATAAAAGCCTCAAAGGATCTGGAAGGTAGAAACATTTTAAATTTATATGGATGTAATTACAGCTTCAAAACATACAATGGGGGGGGGGGAAGCCCAAACTTCAGGAAGCAACTGACAACACACCTTAGGGTATGGAAAGATTTACAAACACCCAAGAAATTTTCAGAGAAATACAGCAAAAATAATTATTGAGGATATACAAGATTTCAACAAGACAATTAATGAGCTTAATTAATATAAACACATATGAGGAGGCTTTAAAAGGTTCTTTGAAAAATTCCATTCTCTTTTAACTCCATTTTTCCATGAACTTTTTGAAGTCCCCTTATATAATAACACTGTGACTAACAACTACAAGAATTTCTTGCAAATATATTGAATGTTTGTTTTAGTTGAGTGTATTCTAAGAGGGTCATAAAATACATCACAAAAAAATTGAATAAATTGATACTGTTGTAAAGTATCTTCAAATCGGTTCCAAATCATAGTGACCCTTATAGGGTTTCGAAGGAATGGCTGGTGAGTTTGAACCACAGACCTTGTGGTTCAAACCAACCCTGCAGTCCAATGTTTATCCTACAGTGCCACACCAGGGCTACAGGATATATTCTCTGTAAGACAGAAAACAAAAGTAAAAGATCGTTTTTTTTAAATCATAAATCATTCAGAAGTTTAAAAGCATATGTCGAAACACATCAAGTGTCCAAGAATCATTGTAATTGAATCTTTTTAAAAAGAAAACAAGACTTGAAGTAAATGATTAATGAAAAGATTCTTAATATTTGAAATGGTATATAAAAGTATGCTTCTCTTTTTAAATTCTCACATTAAAAATTTAAAAAGAATGAAATTAGTGGAATAAGCCTTTAAACTTAGCTTTTTTGTTGTTTTAAGTAGACTAAAACTGGAAATGAAAATAGTAAATATTTGTTATTGAATGGGTTCCAACTCATTTCAATGCTTTACAGGGATTCTAATGAGCAACTTAAAGGTTTGAACCACCAATCTTCTGGTAAGCAATCAGTGCTTATTCAAAACTACATAAAATCATAAACACCTAGAAACACAAATTACCAAAAACTTACTCAAAAAAACCCAGAAAATATGGAGAGTCATTATAGCCATTGCTGCTGTTAAGTGCCATCGAGTCAGTTTCAACCCATAGTGACCCTGTATAGGGTTTCTGAGGAGTGACTGGTGAGCTTGAACCACCAACCTTGCAGTTCAAACAGCTCTGCAGTCTGGCGCATTAACCCACAGTGCCACACCTGAATGTCATACAAAGTCAGAAAATGGGACATTCTTTGAGACAACTGGTCTGTAATTTACAAAAAGTCATTCTGACAGGAAAAATCACTACATTAAAATGTTAAAGAGGTAAACAAATTCTATATCTGATCTTTGCTTAAATAATTGTTCAAGAATCAGAATTGTAAAAGACAATCTTGGGAAATTTGGTTTTATTTTAAAATGAACTATTGTTGCTGTTGTTGTTGTTAGGTGCCATTGAGTTGGTACCGACTCATAGTGACCCTATACACAACAGAACGAAACAGTGCCCCACCCTAGGCCAACCGCACAATTGTTGCCATACTTGAGCCCGTTGATGTTGCCACTTTGTCAATCCATCTCGCTGGGCCGTCTTCCTCTTTTTCTCCAGTGACTAGTCCCTCTTGCCAAAATGAACTGATACTGGGTGATATTTCAGTCCTGGTGTGGCACTGCAGGACCGAACAGTTGGTTTGAAGAGCAAAGTTGGCGGTTCAAATCCATCAGCTACTCTTCAGAAACCCTATACAGGGTAGCTATGAGTCAGAACCGACTCAATGGCACTAAGCAATAACTACAATCTATGGTCACATTACCCATCTGTCAGTCCGTAGCACTGTGGAGTTTATATTTTACCATGATGCTGGGAATTACATCACCAGTATTTCAAATACCAGCAGGGTCACCCATGGTGGACAGGTTTGTGGACCTTCCTGACTGAGACAGACTAGAAAGCAAAGTCTAACAGAAAATTAGCAATGAAAACGCTATGGATCACAAAAGAATGATGTCCTGTAGAGTGCTGAAAAATTATTCCCTCAGTTGGAACAGTCTCAAAGTACAGTGATGACAGCAATAGACACAAGTGTATCAATGATCATAAAGATGTACCTAGACGGGACAATATTATCTTTTGTTGTATGTAGGGTCACTTCTGGTAGCGTAGTGGTTATGAGTCGGGCTGCTAACCTCAAGGTCAGCTAGTTCAAAACCACCAGCTGTTGCACATGAGAAAGATGAGGCTTTCTGCTCCCATAAAGATTTACAGCCTTGGAAACCCTATACAGGGTCGCTATGAATCGGAATCAACTCCACGGCACACAACCACCACCACCAGGGTCACCATGAGTTGGTGTTGATTCATTAGCAACTAACAACAACAATTTGTGAAATGCAATTCAATGTAAAGCAATTGGCTATAAATACACATAGCAATATAAATTACCTTCAAAACAATGTTACACAGAAGTCACAGAAGATTTCTCATATGATTCTCTTAATGAAAGCATTCAAAACCAAATAAATCTACATAATAATATACTAAGAACACCAACTTTTTCCTAAATATTTACCAACCATAAAGGGAAGACAAATCTTAAAGGCAATTCTGTTCTCTCAGTTCTAGAGAACTATGACAACTAAAAGTGAAGTTATAGTGAAACACCTACTTAGGTGGTAAAATAAGGAAAGGGATATTAACAAAACATTTAGGACAGTAACAGGAAAGAAGGTAACAATCAGGAAAGAGATATAAACAGGACATGAGCTAAAGTAAAAATAATGCTTATCTCATAAGCTGTACAATGTTGTTGTTGTTGTTGTCAAGTGCCATCGAGTCGGTTCCAACCCATAGCGATCCTGTATAGGGTTGCCAAAGAGTGGCTGGTAAGCCTGAACCGCCGACCTTGCAGTTCAAATGGCTTTGCAGTCTAGCACATTAACCCACAGCGCCACACCAGGACTCCAAGCAATATAATAGGCACATAAAATAAAACACCTATTATTTTGCATAAGATTTCATTAAAATGTTCAAGAGCAAAGATTTCAGTTTGATGGCTAAGGTGTGCCTAACCCAAACCATAGTATTTTGAATAACTTCATATTCATGAGAAAGTTGGACTATGAATAAAGACTTTAGAAGAATTGATGCATTTGAGTTATAATGTTGGAGGACTATATTCAAAGTACCGTGGACTGCCAAAAGAACCAACAGATCTGTGTTGGAAGAAATACAGCCAGAGTGCTCCTTAGAAGCCAGGATGGCAGGACATCATCTCTCATACTTCAGACATATTATCAGGAGGGACCAGTCCCTGGAGAAGGACATCATGCTTGGTAAAGTGGAGGGAAAGCAAAAAAGAGGAAGACCCCCAACAAGATGGATTGGCACAGTGGCAGCAACAATGGGCTCACTGTAGTGCAGGACCAGGCAGTGTTTCGTTCTGCTGTACATGAGTCAATATCAACCCTATGGCATCTAACAACATTTCTCTTTAAGTCAATCAATCAAACGTATAGACACATGCACACAAAACCCTTCTGGGCAGTGAAAGAAATAAGGCCAGCGTGACCCCCATCAGCAGCAGAGAGTTAAACTACAGTCCCCTGGACAGATGGCACTCCCTAACACAGGCAGTTCCAGACTAGTAAGGAAGTGTCATAGTTAGCAGGAATAGATCAAGATTGTCTAGGGACATTGAAAGGTTACCAGATAGGAACACCTGAATTGTAGTATTTCCTTTGTAACAGACAACAAGCTATCATAAGAAATTTAATAAGGTATTGAGATGATTTCATTTGTTTCCAACTGTAAAACAAGTGAATGAACACACAACCCTCGGGATCGGTGGATTTTATACTCATTTTCTGCACATCCTGTGGATTCCACCATGGACCAGCAGAGCATAACACTGGCAGTGCCAATTCCTCTGTGCCATTACACCTGGCATTTGGCACTGCTAGCCTTCGATCCATTTAAACCCCAACAAGGCTCCTGTGTCCAAGACACTCTCCTGGCACTTGTCACCTTGAGGGCAGCTGCTGTTTGGTACAGACGGAGGCAGGCAAATAAATTATGCATCGCTATTAACAAGGTCTGGAGAAGAAGTACACTCTTCTATATACAATCACTTCTCTCAGTATCCTCAGGTAATCTTCCCAGGGTATAACAGTTCAGTTACAAAAAACAAACAAACAAATCGCTGAGAAATCTGATTGTGCTTTTTACTTCAATAATGAAAAGTGCCTGAAACATTTGGCTTTCAGTCTTTGCCAAAATTTATTTCAATCTGTTACCATGATTAGTAAATCATCAAATTAGCTACTGCAGTTAACAAATACACTACAGATACTGGATGCTTGTCTGGAAGGAACTGGCCAAGTCCATAACCCCTGGCTAAGGAAGTACTGTTGTTGTTTTGTTGTTAAGTACCGTCAAGTCAGGTCCGACCCTGTATAGGGTTTCAGAGGAGCAGCTGGGTGAGCTTGAATTGCTGACCTTGTTATTCAAATTGACCTTACAGTCCAGCGATTAATCTGCAGCACAACACTAAGACTCCTTGTTTTATTCCCTCATCCCTCCAACCCATCCCTCATTACTTAGACGGGTGATTGGACTACATTGGGGACCTAATCCTAGAGAAACCAAATCATCTGATGGTAATAGTTTAGAATATGAGTGAATTGACAGAAAAAAGAAAGCCGAGTAATTCAGGTTCCATCTGCAAGAATTTAAGCTAGAACATTTGCCAGATGGGAAGGATAGACAAACCCTAAGTCCATGTCGTCCCCTTGGAACTGAAGAGCTTTGACAACTAAAACTGAAGTTACAGAGAAAAAGAAATCATGAATTAAGCATAGGCTAGGGAAAGGATAATGGATTCATCATAGAAAGGAAAGCTAAATCCCTGGAAATAACTCAGTTCTCAACCACTTGCCAGTTAACAACCAAGTATATATTTTCCAATAGCCTACATGTCTTTCCTGAAAGACTTTGAGAGTTATCTCTTTGCTGCAAACCTGTTATACAGGGAGGAGGTTCCATAGACATTGGAAACTTCTAGCAATAATAAGTATTATCCACAGTCAATTATCTCAAAATTCTTCTGAAAAACTAAAGATTAAAATTTTAGCCTTTAGCTTACGCTAAAAAACCATGGTCTAACAACACTTTTATAACATTGATTTGAATATGGTTTAATAAATTAGATTTTTTTTTTTTACGTGAAGAAAATACATAAATAAACCTAAGTAACAACACTAAGGTTGAATCTGAGGACTCCTACCCACTCTTAGCACTAAGTCCTCTGAAAATACTTATTCTCTCTCTGATGAATACTTCTATTTCCTGAGTATTGACATTTATTCCCTGCTATTCAGTTTAAGCAAAACTATATTTTCTCTCCCAAAGGATTAGCATGAGATTCAACAGACATCCAATAGACCTAAATTAAGTATAAAATTCAGAAAAGAAACAACTCACTGATGCGTTCTCATTGTCAAAATATCCTGACTAGAAACATTTACAGATATTAAAGAAGGAAATCCACCTTAAAATGTGAATGCCCTGGGATGAAAACAGAGCATCTGTCCTACACAGTTAGTCACTGAGATACTGTTCCTGTGAACAGTCCTTGCATGAGTGGAAGCTTAAATAGCCATCAAGTCCACTGTGAACTAAAATTATTTTAATTTGTAGACATTGGGACCACAAAGGAGCGAAGCAATATTTCTGGGGGAAATAGTGATTCATCTATATTAACTACAATTTAATAAAATCTCTGTGTGTTATGTTTCGTGGTTGAGATTGATTGAGATTTCAGTATTTAACGGCCAGATCTTGTCAAATTATATAAAGTTTGCTGAATTGCTGAGTGTTTTTTCTCCCCAGAGAGCAAAATGATTGTAAAAGATGTCAGGATAACCCTGGAGACTAAAAACTGTCTCTTGCCTGTTCAAATGTATAGCTAAGGGTAGAGCACACTTCCTCCCTCATGTAACTCCAAATTGGTGCCAATTTTGCCAGTCCCTAAAAACTCAAAATCATGAAAATACTACAGCACTTGACATCAATCAATATTTTTGTGCTGTCTTGCTGCAAATCTTTATATAAATGTTCTTGTGGTTGTTAAGTGTCATGGAGATGGTTCCAACTCCTAGCCAGCCTATACGGGGTTTCCGAAGCCAATATATCTTTGTGGGAGCAGAAAGCCCCATCTTTCTCCCACAGAGCAGCTGTTGGGCTAAAACTGCCAATCGGTGGGCCTCGAAGTCCAGTGCTTATTGGAAGTGGAGAACTATGACAACAGAAACTGAAGTTACAATGAAACAGAAATCACAAATTAAGCATATGGGTAGGGAAAGGATAATGGATTAGTCATGGAAAGGAAAGCCAAATCTCTAGAAATAACTCAGTTCTCAACAACTTGCCAGTAAACAACCCAGTACCTATTTAACTGTTAACTAGCAAGTTGTTGTTAGTCATAACTTATATATTTGTTGTTGTTAGTATCTAAAGTTAGTTCAGACTCACAGCAATTGTCTATAGGTTTTCTGAGGAGCAGCTGGGGGGTTTGAGCCACTGACTTTGCAGTTAGCAGTCCAGTGCTTATCCTACAGTGCCACACCAGGACTTTATATAAATATATATGGCTTTTTTTTTCCCCCCAGTCTACCCTGGAAAGACCTCAGAGTACACATATTTGACCCTTGAGGTCTTCCCAGGTAAGATTAGACCAGAAACCAGTGCTTGGGGTAAAACATTCAGTTCATTTTTGTTACATTTAATTTCTTCCTGTTTTTCCTAGAAGAGTACAAATATTTACTACCAGCCTTTCTATCACCCACCTCAAAGAAATAACATTTATTTCACTTTCTCTTTTTCAGGGACAAGGAATTTCCCAACTGACTCCAGGTCAAACACTGATTACTTCAAGTAGGCCTCAATCCTGAAAACACAAAAGAAGGTGGCTGGAGCTCTAGGGTATGTACACGAGGGCTTCAGAAAGTTCATGGAAGATTTTCATTGATATTTCTATTCCATTTTTCATAAAATTTTGGAAGCCCCCTCATATTGAGTATCAAACACGCAAAACCTTTATTCAAGGCGCATCCTGGCAAACCAACACATGGCAACTCCAAGGGTATGGCTTAGAGGCAAGCTATATGCTCTCCTTAGGGTAAAATACTCTTCTATTCATACATGTTATTAAAAAAAAAAACAAAAAAAAACTCCAAAGCATTCATAAATTAAACTGTGGTTTTCATTTAAAAATGTATGCATACTTAAAAAAAAACCCCACAAAACTCTCCTCTATGAAATTATGAGTGTCCTTGCTGGGGTGTCTCGGGTCAGTAATTAGATCCAGCGCTCACTCTCTCCTGGCCTGCTCTACCCTCAGGTGCTCTACCACTTGCTATTAAGTGCTGGACCATATTTGCCATGACACATTGTCTTTACCTGAGGCAAGATATATTTTGCATATCTTTTTGTCTGAATTCTCCATGAAATTCAGATTAGAAGAGATTTATGGCATTAACTTCTCTTATTATATATAATAATTTTTTAAAGTCAGATTTTTATTTTACCCCAAAGGTAAGAAATACTAATGTCCACTGACGTTAAGCTGTTTACAGATAACACTTTCCAATTTGTCCAGAATATTTTTAGAGGGTTTTTTTTTTTCCCCCAATGGTTTAGACAGTCTGGTCTACTTAATTTTTAACCAAAAAATGTATATATTCTGGATGTCTCACTGTGCAAATATAATAATTAACCTACTACACTCTATGTAGTAGATTTCCTTCAAAAGACCACCACCCTTGTTTCAGATTTTCTGTAAATTAAAAACATTACAGAGCATGAAATTAGATGTAGTCCTGGCCTACTGCTGTAATACAGCACTGGACTGCTATTGCTAACCTCAAGATCACTGGTTCAACCCATCAGGCACTCCTCAGAAACCTTAACAGGGTCGCTATGAGTCTGAACCAACTTGACAGAACTTAACAACAAAAACACAACAAAGGTGTTACTTCTGGCCATGGATCTCATCTATATTAGTCTCAGTAAAATTATGCAATCCTACAGTTACACACACACATACAAAGTCAGGGATTTGATGGTCAGATTATACCAGAAAATGTGTATGTTTACAAGGAATAGCTTTAGTTAACAAGAATAAAATGCCTAAATAAATGTAAATCTCATTTTGTTGCAATGACAAAAGACAAAATGAAAATTATCCAGAACCCATGATGCCAACCACAAGTAAGACCACATTAAGCTCTGAGGGATATTCTGATCAGTTTAACCCAGAACATATTTTGCTTGCTAAACAATATTCAAGTTTTTCCTGAATTTGCCAGATTGACTAGAAATGCTGAACCTAAGGCACTGAGGATCAAAAGCAGAAAATCTAAATATTCCATGTGCTATTGGCTTTCTTTCTTGTAAGTGATGAGGTCTATGAAACCATATCACCTTTAAACATAGCAGTTGAAACAGAATCAACTCCAGGGCAACTGGTCTGGTTTTCCATTTCACATACACACAAGAATATTCTGCCGTATGTCAGGAATTAGGCAAAGCAATAGGAGTTAACTGATTGTATACTTAAAGTTCTAAGGCAAATTATTGTTTTTCATCAATTCCTAATAAGCAGATTCCAATGCATGGTAACCCCATATGTGTTGCAGTAAAACTGTGCTCCCTAGGTTTTCAGTGGTTGATTTTTTTCCAAAGTAGACTGCCAGCTCTTTCTTCAAAATGCCTCAGGGCAGACGTAAACCTTTAACCTCTCAGTTAGCTGTGAAACCTGTTCACTGCTGTATCACAAAGAGACCCAATACACAAGGTGTTGTTGTTGTTGAATGCCTCATAGCAATACACAAGGTGTTGTTGTTGTTAAATGCCTCTGACTCATAGCAACCCCAAAGGGTTTCAGAGGAGCAGCTGGTGAGTTTGAACCACAAGGTCCTACAGTACCACACCAGAACTCCCCCAAAAATCCACAGAAAAGAAAAAAAATTAAAAAACCACAGAGTTATCTTAATTTTGCAACCATCCATACCATTTACATGATACAGCTTAGCAAAAATATGTAGGTTTTCATTCTCTTGAAGAACATTTCAAACAAGACTGCCTTTATCTTTACTTAACCACTATCCTTCACCTGTAGTCCTAGTGTGGTGTGCTCATGACTATAAGTGTGAACCACCTCAAAACCATATAACAACAACTCTTCACCTATCTATATATTCCTTTCAATTTTAATTTAAATGAAAAGCTGAAATAAATAAAACACCTCTTCAAGTCCAGTTTTCTGTGCAGAGCTGCGCTGGCTACTCAGAATGTTGTTTGCTAGCAGTGTTACGCAAAAAAAGTTCCCTATGTGCCCTGTGGGCTAATGCGTCAGACTGCAAAGTCGTTTGAACTGCAAGCTGGGTGGTTCAAGCTCACCAGATGCTCCTTGGAAACCCTATACAGGGTCACTATGGGCTGGAATCGACTCTACTATGGCACTTAACAACAACATGCAAATAAATTATTTTTTTGTTGTTAGGTACCTTTGAGGCAGTTCCAACTCAGGAAGACCCTATACACAACAGGACGAAACATTGCTGAGTAATGGCCCAGCCTCATAGTTGTTGTTATGCTTGAGCTCACTGCTACTGCAATTGTGCCAGCCCATCTCATTGAAGAGCTTACTCTTTTTCATTGACCCTCCACTTAACCACACATGATGTCCCTCTGCAGGGACTGGTACCTTCTGATAACATGTCCAAAGTATGAGATATGAAATCTGGCCATCCTGGTTTCTAAAGAGCATTCAGTCATTTAACAAATCTTTATTGCCTTTGTGCCATGTACCATGTTTGGCACAGAAAGTAACACTATGAAGAACACGCAGTCTTGGCCTCAGGACTGTGTATTACATGGAAGATAAAATAAACAAATCAACTGGGTAACTTCAGATACAAATAAGTACTACCAAGGAAACAATAAAGATTAGGAAGAAGTGACAGAAAGCTCACTTAATTAGCATAAATTGAAAGGCCCCATTAAGAGGTAACATTTAAACTGAGATCTGGGAGGTAAAACTAGGGCAGCGTATAAGAGAAAGACTTTGGTACAAGTTATGGATTGAATTGTCCTCTCAAAATACAGTTGTTAAGTGACATTGAGTCAGTTCCAACACACAGTGACCCTGTACACAGTTTCTGAGGAGTGGCTGGTGAGTTTGAATCTTGTGGTTCACATTGACCTTGAGGTCAAGTGCTTATCTTACAGCACCACACCGGGTAAATTCTCCCATATAGCAGTGGTAAAATTCTCATTTAGGAATGGGTTTTCTTAATTATGGTAATGAAACCATATTAGTGTAGCATGTATGTTAAAACAGTCTTTTGACATATAACGAGATTAGACAAGCAAGTGAGCAAACAGAGGTGTGGGAAGATAGACAGCAGACCACATAAAGATCACCAAAGAACCAGGGAATAGAAGCTGAGCAAACAAGAACTTTCCCCCAGAGACAACAGACAGAAAAAGCCTTCCCTTGAGCCAGCACCCTGAATTCCGTTTTCTAGTCTACTAATTGTCAGAAATTTTCTGTTTGTTAAATTAAAGCCACCCACTTGTGATAGTTTTATCATAGCAGTGCTTGAGATAAGTGTTTGCTTGTTGCTACTGTGTAATGTGTCAAGTCAATTTCAACTCATAGCAACTCTACAAGACACAGTACAACTGCCCCATAGTGGTCCTGAGGCTGTGATCTTTACGGAAGCAGATGGGCATATCGATCTTTTCTGGATTGGCTAGTTGAGATAAAGCCAGTAACTAACTGATTAGGTACTAGCTGAGGGCTTAACTACTGCACCACCAAGCTACTGCTTGTTATTATTGTTAAGTGCCATCGAGTCGGCTCCAAACCATAGCAACACTATATAGGGTTTCCGAGGAGCAGCTGGTGAGCTTCAACAGCCAAGCTTGCAGTTCAAATGGCTTTGCAGTCTGGTACAGTAACCCACAGCGCCAAAGTGCATTTAAAGAACAAAAATTTGATCAGTTAAGCTTTTAGTGCTGCTAAAACCCAAGAATGTTATAGGCTAATCACCTATTCTGTTTATGACAGAAAGTTCATGGCAAGAAGAGGAAGGGGAAAAGAATAAAGGAGATTAAGGATAATTATTGTTAACAAATATTGTAGAAGAATTAAGAAAGGGTATTCTTACTAAAAGAAACATTTTATAATGGTTATAAGGAGTGGGAGAGTAAGGTGATTACTTACTGGCTAGAGGGTGGTTCGTGGTGGTTGTGTGCCATCAAATTGGTTCCAATCAAGCAACCCTATATAAGGTTGAGGCTGTAAAACAATACAGTAGAAGAAAACCTCATCTTTCTCCCATGGAGTGGCTGGTAAGTTTGAACTGCTAACCTTGTGATTAGCAGCACACATCATAATCACTACTCTACCAACACTCCTTGACTAAGTGTTTGTTGTTGTTAGGTGCCAGCGAGTTGGTTCCGACTCGTAGCAACCCTATGTGCAACAGAATAAAACACTGCCCGGTGCTGTGCCAGCCTCATGATCATTAAGTTTGAGCCCACTGTTGTTGCCACTATGTCAATCCATCTCGTTGAGGATCTTCCTCTAAGTCTCTCTCCAGGGACTTGTCCCTCCTTAGAATATGTCCAAAGTCTTGCATCCTGGCTCCCAAGGAACACTCTGCTTGTACTTCTTCCAACACACACTGGTTTGTTCTTCTAGTAGTTCATGGTACATTTAATATGCTTCTCCAACACTGTAACTCAAATGCATCAATGCATATATAGTCGTCATTATTCATTGTCCAAATTTCACATGCATATGAGGCTATTAAAAAAACCAAGAAATGGGTCAAGCGCACTTTAGTCTTCAAACTGATACCTTTGCTCTTGAACACTTCAAATATTTTTGCACAGTATATTTGCCTGATGCAATATGTCCTTAATTTCTTGACTGCAGCTTGCATGACTGTTGATGGCAGATCAAGCAAAATGAAGTCTTTAACAATTTCAATCTTTTCTCCATTTATCATAATTGTTATGTATTGCTCCAATGGAGAGGATTTCTGTTTTCTTTATTGAGGTGCAACCCACAAAGCAGGCTGTGGTCTATGATCTTCATCAGTATTTTATGTCCTCTTAGCTTTCATCAAGCAAGATCGTAGCATCTGCATATTGCAAGGTTGTTAATGAGTCTTCCTACAATCCTGATGCCACGTTCTTCATAAAATCTAGCTTCACGAATATTTTCTCAGCAAACACACTGAATAAAGTATGGTGAAAAAATATAACCCTGGCACACACCTTTCCTGATTTTAAACCACTCAGTGTTCCCTAGTTCTGTTTGAGTAACTGCCTCTTGGTCTATGTACAACTTACTCACGAGCACAAATAAGTATCCCAGAATACTCATTCTCCGCAATGTTGACCATAGCTTGTCATGATCCTCACAATCAAAAACCTTTGAGTAGTCAATAAAGCACAGGTAAACATCTTTCTGGTATTCTCTGCTTTCAGCCAAGATCCATTTGACATCACTAATGATATCCCTCATTCCATATCCTCATCTGAATCTGATTTGAACTTCTGGCAATTCCCTGTCAATGTACTGGTGTAGCCATTTTTTTATTATCTTTAATGAAATCTTATTTGCATACAGTATTAATGATATCGTCAGACAATTTCCACATTCTTTAGGTCACCTCTCTTTGGAATGACACAGATATGGATCTCTCACAATCAGGTGGCCACATAGCTGTCTTTCAAAGTTCTTGCCATAGATGAGTGAATGACTCCAATGCTGCATCAGTTTGTTCAAAGATTTGAATTTGTATTCCATCAATTCCTGTAGGCTTATTCTTTGTCAATGCCTTCAATGCACCTTTAACTTCTTCTTTCAGTACCATTGGCTCTTGATCATATGCTACCTCTTGAAAGTGTTGAGCATCAACCATTTCTTTTTGATGCAGTTACTCTGAGTATTCCTTCCAACTTCTTTGATGCTTTCTGCATCATTCAATAATTTCCCCATAGAATCACTCAATACTGCAAGTTGAGGCTTGAATTTTTTCTTCAGTTCTTTCAGCTTGAGAAATACTGAGCATTATCTTCCCTTTTGGCCTTCTTTCTCCAGGTCTTTGCAGATTTCATTATAATATTTGACTTTGTCTTCTCAAGCTTCCTTTTGAAATTCTCTGTTCAGCTCTTTACCTCCTCACTTCTTCCATTTACTTTAGCATTTCTATGGTGGAGAGCAAGTTTCAGAGTCTATTCTGACATCCATTTTGGTCTTTACCTTCTTTCTTGTCTTCTTAATGATCTATTGCTTTCTTCCTGTATGATGTTCTTGATGTCATCCCACAACTATTCTGGTCTTCAGTCTTTAATGTCTAATGCATCAAATCTGTTCTTCAGATGATATCACATAGAGTGGCTTAGTAAAACACAAATCTGTTATCTTACAAACCTAGATGTCAGAGCCCAAAATCATTTTCACAGGACTGAAAATCAAGGTGTTGACAGGGCTTCATTGTTTCTGGAGACTCTAGGAGAGATCCCATTCTTTGGGTGCCCAATTTTTTTAATCACTCCAACCACAGCTTCTTCATCACATCTCTTTGACACTGACCTTCCTGCTTCCTTCTTTTTATGTAATTATTTCTTTATTAGCAGAATGACATGCTTTTATTTTACTATCGTACATATGTTGCTGTTGTGTGCTGCTCAGTTGGCTGTGACCCTGTATAGTGTTTCCGAGGAGCAGCTGGTGAGTTTGAACCACCTACCTTGTGGTTCAAACCAACATTGCAGTCCAGTGCATTAACCCACAGTGCCATACCAGGACTCTCTCTATATATATATATGTATATTCCACAAATATATAAGTGTTTGAAAGAGGATATTGGTACATGGGCATTTTCCTTTCCTGCAAACACAAGTATGAATATGGTGAGGAATACAGCAGGCAAAATGATTAAAACGTCTTAAATATTATCAACTACTTTAAAGCAATGAGTTGCCGGATCTGGGAGCTGAGGACCATAGTCTCAGGGGAACACCATGTTCAACTGGAATAACATAGTCCACAAAGACAATACTCTACATCCTATTTTGGTGAGTATTGTCTGGGATTTTAAAAGCTCATGAGTGGCCACCTAAAGTGGTCTCTCAATGTGCATAAGGAAGAAGAGTGGTGAAAACTGAAGAGGTTTCGAATCAATTAGTCCAACAAACTAACGGAACATGTGAACATCAATCTCTACAACTATGAGACTGGAAGACTGTGTCTGACTGAAGATGGTGTCTGACTCCCACTACCAGCTGGTGTGAAAGGACCACATTAGAAGATCCTGGATAGAGAAGAAGAATAAGTGGAGCAAAACTCAAAATTAAACAAACAAAAAAAGACCAGGTTTTGGTTCCAGAATGTGAACTCAGATCTCAAATGCTAAAGTCACTGTTGTCTCTCCTAATACATTCTGGCAACCATAGTTTCTGAAACTGCTTCTCTCATCAAAAAAATTAACATAATGCCAATCCTGCTTCCTAGAGACATTTTATAAATTAAAGTAACACTGATTTAATATCTGTTTTTTGCTTTTTTTTTTTTTTAAAGACCAGGTTTGGGACTATCAAGGGAGAAGGGTGGAGTGTGGGACACTATGCAGGGAAGCAGCGATGCCAGAGATGGAGGCAGAGGTGATGACTTGGACAGATGGAGCAGCTGGGGACTCTAGACTCGAGGAGGGAGAGGGGCTATGTGCTGGCAGCCAGGGGGAAGGCTTGCAGGGTATGCCCTTTGGTTCCTTGAATGATTACATATTCCTGAGTGCTGCAGTGTACATCAAACAAAAAACACAGAGGGAATGGAAGCAAATGCTGTTTAATGATAATGCATGGAGGGGATTGTAGTCATTGCAATGAAACAAAATACAATAGGATAAATATAAAGCTGATGTTCTCTCATGTAAACTATCACTCAATTCACAATAAAAAGTTTTTTTTAAATTGAATTAAATAAAAAGACTAGGTTTACTGGTCAGAAAGAAACTGGAGGAACCTGAGATTATGGCCCTTGACCACCCTTCAAGTCTGGAAAGGAATTCACCCCCGAAGCCCAACTTTCATCCAAATAGTAGATAGCTATAAAGGGGGCAATAATACTAGTAAGGTGTGTTCACTATGAATGATGCATACTTAATAATTTAAAATCAAAAGGGCAATATTTACCCACCCAAGAAAAAAACTGAGAAGCTATGGGAAGGTGGGTGAAATGGAAGTAGGAATCACAGAGAAGAAATGGGATAACTGTTGTTGCAAAGAGGGGATTGAGATGAAACATAGTGTATGATCCACTAAAGTAAAGCTGATGATCTGTCTATAAACCTTAACAAATTCACAAAAACAGCTTTTTAAAAAACCAAACAGTCTTATACCAAAATTTGTTGCTTCTTAACCTCTGTGATATTCCCCTTTCTCCTAACTGGATTAAATTTGCCAACAACAGTATCAATATGAATATCCTTGTTATTTCTAGTGTAACAAATATGGATATGGGTTATTTAAATAATGTTTTTTTTTTAAAAAGCTAGGGAAATAATACATGCTTCCAAAGACGTGTTTGTTAGAAACGTTGTTGCTGTTTTAAATTTGCTATACTAGGGTCTACTTTACCTTGGTACAAACTGAATAGAGTGCTACCAAACCTTGATACCAATTTAAATAATGCCAGAAAACAGAAAAGAAGCTTGCAAAAAAATTTGAATTCTACTATTTATCTTTCAAACTAGATTTGAAGATTTGTTTTAAATTAAATTCAGTTTTACAGAAATGTCCTACTAAAAATAAGCTGTTACAGTTGTTGTTAAGTGCTGTCCAGTTGTTTTCGATTCAAAGCAATCTTGTATAGGATTTCCGAGGAGTGGCTGGTGAGTTTGAACCACCAACCTTACCATTGAAACAGACCTTGCAGTCCAGCACTTTAACCTGCAGTTGTTGTTGTTGTTGTTGTTGTTAAGTAACATCGAGTCAGTTCTGACCCATAACGACCCTATATAGGGTTTCCGAGGAGTAGCTGGTAAGCTTGAACCACCGACCATGCAGTTCAAATGGATTTGCATCTGGCGCGTTAACCCACAGTGCCACACCAGGACTCCACAGTAGAAGTATACAATTTGATAGTGGCAACAATTTGTAGGGAAAGAAAAGATGATGGCAATAATGCTTCTTTTAGAAATGAACCTAAATTCAATCAATTATTTCACCTGCAATGAAATAATTTCACCTGGTGTGGTACTGTGGGTTAATGTTCTGGACTGCAAAGCCAGTTTGGACCACAAGTTCAGTGGTTGAAACTCATCAGTCGTTCTTTGGAAACCCTATACAGGGTCGCTATGGATCGGACCCAACTCGACAGCACTTAACAACAACAATAAAATTATAGTAGGTATAAATCTGAAGTTTTATTTTAAATGCAACACCCAATGTAAAATTCACAATTTTTTCACATAATATTACACTGCTTTGTATAGATAGCACTGGGACATGATGTAACATGATGATCTGCAATATGGTTGAAAACAAAGGGCTTTTGTGCATTCCACAGTTCACCAGAATCAGGTATGCAATGACTAAGCTAACCGACTTCTAATGAAAGAGAAAAGTTTATATGAATTCCTGATACTCTTAATTCCATTTTAGATTTTGTGGTAGGGAGCATACAGACTGCACTAAATGTTGTAACCAGCATACAAAAGCTTTGTTCATTTACTCTTCTTTTTTTTTTTAATTACAGACATTTGAGAATACTATAAGGGAATTGGAGGAAAATAAATCTGATCAAAGCAGCTTAGTATTATTAGTCTTAGAAATTATAAAAAAAATTTTTAGAAATTATTTAAAAAATGTTTCTTGCAATTTTCTTATTACCCTAAAGACTACTATGGCTAAGAACATGGTGTGTTTCCAAGAAAGAAATTTAGCATTATTAAACACATAAGTTTAATAAGACAGTTCCTGAACTGCTTTATAGAACTAGAGCCATCAGAAAATAATGGAATTAGTCATCCTATTTATTTCTGACAGTTCAAACGCATATATTCCCCTAAAGCATGTCTATCAAAGATATACTCATCATTAAGGCTTCACCAAAGAGGAAAACCACACAGATTTTTTAAATGGAGACAATATGCTAATAAAAATGTGCAACTGAAATATAAGGAGACTTCATAAATGTTACAGAAATATGGAATTAAAAGAAAAATTTTAACTATAAGCTTTACTTTCCATCCTAACACCCATCATGGTCAAAACACATTTGTAAGGGATGATACCAGCCATTTAGTCCATCCCTAAAGAACGGAGGGTTTGAGGTCATTTAACTATGTCAGTGTAGTCTTTTTGACACTCTTAAGTATAAAAAACTGGGTGCCCTTTAAAATATATATTTTTTTAAGATTATGAAAAAAACAAAAAAAGAAGAAGAAGAAGTCAAAAGGAGCAAAATCAGGACTATAAGGTAAATGCCTAATGATTTTCCATCAAAACTCTTGAAAATGTGCCCTTGTTTGATGACAGGAATAAACAGAAGCATTGTTGTGGTTGGAGGACTCTCTGGTGAGTCTTTCCCAGGCATTTTTGGCTGAATTTCTTAAAACAAACTCAAAATAAGCAGGTATTATCACTCTTTGACCCTCCAAAAGGTCAATGAGAAAATACCTTGAGCATCCCAAATATCTGCTGCCATGACCTCTACTCTTATTCAACCCACTTTTGCTTTGACTGCATCACTTCCAATTCTTAGTAGCCATTCCTGTGATTGTGCTTTGTCTTCAGGAACATGCTGGTAAAGCCATGTTTCATTTCCTGTTACAAATCTTCAGAGAAATGCTTCGGGATCTTTATCCCAATTGTTATAACTTTCCATTGAAAGCTCTGCTCTTGTCTGCAGTTAAACTAGATGCAACAGTTTTGACAACCGTACAGAAAACTTCTGTTCATCTTTAATGTTTCAATAAGAATTGTGCAAGTTGAACCAATTGAGATGAGCCATGTGGTACTGGCTATTGTTTCAGTTGTTAATCATGATTTCTCTTCAATTAGGGCACTAACAAAATCGTTTCTTTGCGAATTGATAAGGATGGTCTGCTCCTATGGAATTCATCTTCAACTGTGTCTTGTCCCGTCTTAAATGAGTTATCCATTTTTGTGACCTGCTGGTTTCTTTGGAGCACTGTCCCCATTAACTTTTTGTCAATCATCAATGATTTCACCATTCTTCCACTTAAGCATCACCAAAAATTTGGTATTTCTTCTTGCTTCAAGTTTAGCAGAATCCATATTGCTCTAAGAGGGGCTTGTTTCAAACTGATGTCTTATCTTCCTTAGTGACTCTAATTAGACATGTCCAGACATGCTACACAAGTTGTTGTTGTTAAGTTAATATGAGTTGAATTTAGTACAAAAAAAAATTGAAATCCATGCTTTGGTTTTCATAATATGCTTTTCCACGAACTTTTTGAAGACCCCTCATATTCTGAACTAACAGGCTAAGGTCACCACTCATCTGTCAATTTGTCATACTGTGGTGTCTTGTATGTTGCTGTGATGCTGAAAGCTATGCAACTAGTATTTCAAATACCAGCAAGTTTACTTATGGTGGAAAGTTTTAAATGGAGCTTCCAAAGTAAAGCACACTAGGAAGAAAGAACAGATGGATGGTACAGGATCAGGCAGTTTTTGCTTGTGTTACACACTGGGTCACTATGAATTGGAACTGACTTGACAATACCTAAACAACAACAGGCAAATAAATGTTCTCTTGTTTATTCTTCTTGGAGTCCTGGTGTAGCACTATAGAATGAGCAAGCACTGGACTGCTAACTGTAAGGTCAGCACTTTAAACCCACCAGCTGCCCTAGGATACTCTATAGAACAGGGATGGAGAAAAGTTTTTCTGCCAATGCCCTTTTGGATATTTATAGCATCATTCATGGGACATACAATTATGAACTTAAAAATTAGCCTGCTATCTTTGGTCAAAGAAGCTCTGGTAGCGTGGTGGTTATGAATTGGGCTGTGAACATCAAGGTCAGCAGTTCAAAACTACCAGCTGTTCCATGACAAAAAGTTAAAGCATTCTACTCCCATAAAGATTTACAGCCTCAGGAACTCTGTACAGGATCACGATCAGTCGGAACCAACTCCACAGCACACTGCCACCACCACCATCTTTGGTCAAACATTTAATTAATTAACCCCTAATGTGATGGATGGAACAGTGGCTGCATTGGCAAGGCCAGACCAAATAATTTCATGGGCCTTATACGATCCGCAGGCCGGACATTCCCCAAGCTTGCTATGGACGGTCACTAGGAGCTGGAACCAACTAAATGGCATTTAAAACAAAAATTTACTCATCTTGCTTTGTTGTTGTTGTTGTTATGGCCTATAGAACTGTCAACAAGTCATAGTGACTCAAAATAAAAGAACAAAAAACTGCCCAGTCTTGCATCATCCTCACTATAATTGCCATATTTTTGCTGCATTATTGCAGTCACTGTGTCAACCCATTCGTTGGGAGTCTTCCTCTTGTTTGCTGACCCTCTACTATGCATGGTTTCCTTCTCCAGTGACTTATTCTTCCTTATATGTTGTTCCAAGATAAAATCTTTCTCTTATCCTTACTTTCAGCAGTGTAGTATATTGTACATCAAGATCCCAGCACATTGAAACTCCTGGACAGAAAGCTCTGATATCAGGAGTGGGCAAAACAGTAGCAGGAACAGAACCAAAAGCCAGAGCTTGAAAAAAAGCAGTGGGTTTCCCAATCCACAGAGCAGATAAAGCTGAGTGACTTTGGGTGGGAGGCGTGCTTGCAAAGTGGGGTGCCTCAGGCACTTAACTGTAGGAACTAGGTTTGCTGATTCAGAGAGCTAGAGCCAAATGCCTTCAGGCTGAAGTTTAAGGTGGATAGATGTGCCCTTTGGGTATATATTGATAGCCTTAAAAGAGTTTTATAAGATTTTGTCTGCACAGAAAGAGACCCGTATGTGGGTACAGCTAAGGACAGGCTGTCTTGACTAGAAAATAAAATAAAATGCCCAGAGCATATTTGACCCTGAATTGTAACCTGTTAGGTTACAAATATCCTAGGGAGGAAACATTTTAGATAATAGGTTCAAGTGACCTGAAAGTCATTAAAAGATAACCATACATCTCTCCATCCAATCCTCACTCTATCGAAACTTTCAACTCACACAGTCAGGAACAAGTAAGAAACATTTTCGTTAAGATGATGAAAATACTTGGACCCAGATGTTGGTGACTGTTGCGTAACATTGAATTCCACTGAACTGTACACACACCAAAAAATGGCTGAAATATTTTGATAACTATTTTCAACACAATAAACATAAAAAAGAAAAAGCATGCTTACAGAAGAAGTTTAAATATAACAGATGCTCAAGTCAGAATTGAAATCAACACAAAAGACAGATAGTTCTAAAATTACAGACTAGAAATGTATTCCTTTTGTACAAGAAATAGTATCTTTAGTATATTTTAAAGACAGCAATTAAATTTTAGAATGTATGAGAGCTTCTAAAAGATTAAAAAAAAAAAATTCCATTATCTTTTAATTCCATCTGTATACAAACTTTTTGAATCCCCCTCATAAATTCTAAAATTTAATTGCTATCTTTAAAATATATTAAAGGTCTAAAATAATGTTCCTGAAGAGGAATGTTGGTGGTGGTGTTGATAAGTTCCAACTCACAGTGACCTCATGTACAGCAGAACAAAACACTGGCCAGTCCTGCACGAGCCTCACAATTGTCATGTTTGAGCCCATTGTTGCTCCACTGTGTCAATCAATCTCATTGTGGGTCTTCATCTTTTTTGCTGACCCTCCAATTTTCCTATCATGACGTCCTTCTCCACAGACTGGTCACTCCAGAAACCATGTCCAAAGTAAGAGAGCAGTTTAACCATTCTCATTTCCCAGGAGCATTCTGGCTGTCCTTTTTCCAAGACAGACTTGCTTGTTCTTCTAGCAGTTCATGGAACTTTCAGTATTCTTCTCCAATATCATAATTCAAATGCATCGATTCTTCTGTGGTCTTCCTTATTAATTGTCCAGTATTCACATGAGGTGATTGGGAATATCATGGCTTGGGTCAGGCACGCCTTAGTCCTCAAAATGACAGATATATTTGCTCTTGACTACTTTAAAGAGGTCTTTTGCAGCAGATTTGCCTAATGCAATACATCATTTGATTTCTTCACTATTGCTTCCATGAGTGTTCATTGTGGATTCAAGCAAAGTGAAGTCTTTGACAATTTCAATTGTCTCTCTATTTATCAAGATGTTATTTATTAGTCTAATTGTGAGAATTTGGGGTTTATTTAGATTTGCTTTCCTCAATGTTGTTGCCATGAATGTTCGCTGTGAATCCAAGCAAAATGAAGTCTTTGACAACTTCAATCTTCTTTCTATTTATCATAATGTCATTTATTGGTCTAGTTGTGAGAATGTTTGGTTTCTTTACATTAAGATGCAATCCATACTGAAGGTTGTAGTCTTTGTTCTTCATCCGCAAGCATTTCATGTCTTCCAGAAGGCTTCTGCATGTCACAGAAAAACAAATTTTCCTCCAATTTTGATTTCACATTCTTCTTCTTATAACCTAGTTTCTCAGATTATTTGCTCAACATACAAATGAATAATTGTGGGGAAAGAATATAACTCTGACATACACCTTTCCCAATTTTGATCTATTCAATATCCCCTTGTTCTGTTCAAATGACTGCCTATTTCCAGGTTGGTCTATTTACAAGCTCCTTAGAAACACAATGACGTGTTCTGGAATACCCATTTTTCGCAGTGTTATCCATAGTTGGTTATGATCCACACAGTTGAATGCCTTTACATAGACAATAAAGCACAAGTAAATATTATGCTGGTATTCTCTGTTTTCAGCCAGGATCCATCTGAAGTCAGCAATGATATCTCTCATTCCACATCTTCTTCTGAATCCAACTTGAATTTCTAGGAATTCCTTATCGATGTACTGCTGCAACCATTTTTAGACTCTCTCTGTTAACATTTAACTTGCATGTGATATTAGTGATACTGTTTGATGATTTCTTTAGAATGGGCATAAATATGGATCTCTTCCAATCAGCTGGTCAAGTAGCTGTCTTCCAAATTTCTTGGCATAGACAAGTATGGCTTCCACTATGGATCTGTTTGTTGAAGCATTTCAATTTGTATTCCAAACAATTCCTGCAGTCTTTTTTATGTAAAGTTACCACGAATCAGAGCCAACTCAGTGGCAACTAATACTAAAATGCGTAGAGACTGAACAGAAATCCAATAGCTATTGGTTATCTATCCTGGTTAGATAAGCATAATAGGTATGACATAGTAATGAAGCTAAATCCAACTGAACTGGTGAAATAGTATGGTTGAAATATATGTTGAAACAGTGGTGAAGATGTATCACTACAAGGATATTTTAAATTGTTATAAAAGAGACAACTGCTTTCGATTAGATTGTAGATTTAACTTTAGTGAAAATAAAACCTGTAGGTTTATTTTAATGGCAGAACATGGACCTGTATTGAAAGCACTAGTAATAATTGATCTTTTAGTTTACAGAGTTAAATATATAGAGATATATAGATATATATTAGTCACATCATATTTATGTTCAGTCCACCACTGAATACACATCCTGTTAGTTAACTGTGGTGACTTGTGTATTATAGTGATGCTGGAAGCTACACCAGTGGTATTTTAAATACCAGGAGGTTCACACACGGCAGACAAGTTTCAGCTAAGCTTCCAGACTAAGACTAAGAAGAAGGAGCAATGCACCAACTTCCAAATTGGAATGTGGAATGTATGAAGCATGAATCTAGGAAAATTGGAACTAATCAAAAATTAAATAGAAGGCTTAATAATCGATACATTAGGCATTTTTGCTGTTGCTGCTAAGCACCACCAAGTTGATTCCAAATCATACCAACTCTATACAGGGTTTCTGTGTTTGCAGTTATCAGTCCAGTACCTATCTTCCAGTACCACCCCAAGACTCCATCCTAGTCATTAGTGAGCTGAAATGGACACGTATTGGACAAGCATATGATTTACTAAGCTGGGAACAACAAATTAAAAACAAATTAGATCTCTAACATTTGTCACCAAACAGAATATTTTAAGGTCTATCTTGAAATATACTGTTTTCTGTGATAGGCTAATATCCATACATGTTCAAGGAAGACCTGTTAATACAACTATTATTCAAATTTACACACCAACCACAATGGTGATGAAATGGAAGAATTTGACCAACATCCTCAGTCTGAAATTGATCACATATGCAATCAAAATATATCTATAATTATTGGTGAATGGAACACAAAAGCTGGAAATAAATAGGAAAGATTAGTAGTTGGAAACTATGAGTTTGACAATAATGATGCTAGAGACACATGAATAGAATTTTGAAAGATCAATAATTTATTCATTATAAATAGCTTTTCATTCAACAGCATAAACCTCAACTATACATATGGAATTCACCAGCTGGAGTACACAGGAATAAAATTGACTACATCTGTGGGGTTCCACATCAGTCAAAATAAGGTCAGAGCCAACTGTGGAACAGACCATAAATTGCTCATATGCAAGTTCAGACTGAAGCCGAAGAAAATTAAAACAAGTCCATGAGAGCCAAAATATGACCTTGAGTATATCTTGAGTATGAGTATTCCTGAACATTTAATTGTGCTCATGGGGAATCTGTACATGGACCAAGAGGCAGTTGTTCAAACAGAACATGGGAACATTGAATGGTTTAAAATTAAGAAAGGTGTGAGACAGAGTTGTATTATTTCATCATACTTATTCAACCTCTATGCTAGCAAACAATCTGAAAAGCTGGGTTATATGAAGAAAAGCGTGGCATCAAGATTGGAGGAAGACTCATTAACAACCTGTGATATGCAGATGATACAACCTTGCTTGCTGAAAGTAAAAAGGACTTAAAATACTTACTGATGAAGATCAAAGATCAATTTATTTACATTGTGATGTAATCCAATCCTTCAGTAGGGATTACATCTCAATGTAAAGAAAGCAAAAATCCTTACCACTGGACCAATAAACAACATTCGTATCAACAGAGAAAAGATTAATGTTGTCAAGGACTTCATTCTTCTTGGATCAACTATCAACACTCAAGGAAGCAGCAGTCTAGAAATCAAACGATGTGTTGCAATAGGCAAATCTGCTGCACAAGACCTTTTTAAATTGTTGAAGAGCAACGATGTCAGCTTGAGGACTAAGATGCGCCTGACTCAAGCCATGGTATTTTCAATAACCTCATATGCATGTGAAAGCTGAACAGTGAATAAGGAAGAATTGATGCTTTTCAGTTATGGTGTTGGAGGAGAATATTGAAAGTGCCATGAGCTGCCAAAAGAACCAACAAATCTGTGTTAGAAGAAGTGCAGCCAGAGTGCTCCTTGGAGGCCAAGATGGCCAAACTTCGTCTCTCATGCTTTGGACATATTGTCAGGAGGGACCAGTTGCTGGAGAAGGATATCAAGTTTGGTAAGTTGGAGGGTCAGAGAAAAAGAGGACGACCCCCAGCGAGATGGATGCCAATATGGCAGTATCAATACACTCAAGCATGGCAACAATTGTGAGATTGACCCAAGACCAGGTAGTGTTTCATTCGGTTGTACATAGGATCACAATGAGTTGGTACTGACTCAATGGCACCTACCAACAACAACAACAAATATCTCACTTGAATTTCAAGATCATTTTAATAACAGATTTGATACATTAAAAACTAATTACCTATGATGACGGATGATACCTACCAAATACATCCCATGCTCACAATCATTAGCACATCTGAGCCCATCGTTCAGCTCTTGGGTCAATCCATCTCATGGACTGTTTCTCTAATTTTGGTTGACCAAACATGCTGACAAAACATGATGTCCTTTTCTAGTGATTGAACCATCATAATGAAAAGTCCAACATAAGCAAGATGATGTCTTGCCACCATCCCTTCTAAGAAATATATTGCTATACTCCCTCCAAGACTGATTTGTTCATTATTCTGGAATTCAACTATATTCAGTATTCTTCTCCAACACCACAATTTGAATGCATCATTGTTCTGTCTTCTTTTTTCATAGTCTTTTGACTATTTCTAATATATAAAATTAGAGCTATGAAAGATGTTAGAGATCTAATCCAAATCCCACATTTTCAGGTGTGTTTATTGCTGTTGTTAAGTGCCACTGAGTTGGTTCCAACCCACAGCGACCCTGTATTGGGTTTCCAAGGAGTAGCTGGTGAGCTTGAACCACCAACCTTGCAGTTCAAATGGCTTTTCAGTCTGGCTCATTAACCCACAGCGCCACAGCAGGACTCCCAGGTGTATTTATAGACCTAAAGAAATCAAAGACTGTTCCCATTATTGGGCAACATCATTACACTAGAAATAATACTGGGGCATTTGAATTCCCTGTGCTCTCATTGCTAGTGATGTCTCCCATCATTAGAGGAACCTGGATTTGAGTAATAGAGGTTTGAATGTTGGGATAGCAGGGTGGCAGGGAGATTGGCTAATATAACAAACAGAAGACTAGTTCATTTGAATAGGCATCTTTTTGAGGCTTCAGTCCACTCAAAGCTACAGAATCATGACCTGTGTTCACCTATGATTCCCTCTATGCATCTAAACCCCTTTGTTGTTGTTGTTAAATGTCTGTGAGTCAGTTACAACCCATAGTGACCGTGTATAGGGTTTCCAAGGAGTAGCTAGTGAACTTGAACCACCAACCTTCTGTTTCAAATCAACTTTGAAATCCAGCTCATTAACCCACACCAGGACTTCCTAAATACCTTTACTGCTTTCTATATAATCACTTTAAAAGATAAAATGATTTGAATACAGTTAACACGCTTGTGTTACTAGTTTGACAACATAAGTAGCCTGCCTATCTATGCTAATATGCTAAGTAATAGTATAGTCAGACCCAGATAGAAGTAAAATTTCACAGAAAAGAAATTTTTCTGTTAATTCCATTACATTCATAAATTTAAAGAAAAAGAAAAAAAGTTTATATTTACAAACATTTACATGAAACATTTTACTAGATACTGACTAAACTGAATCAAAGCTCAATGGATTTCTCATACTCATTTGTAACTTTCATCAGTTTTGTACTGTCTTATTGTTGCTGTTGTTGTTAAGTGCATTTAAATGTTGTAAAGTGTTGTTAATGATCTTGGTCAGCTCATTGATGACCCTGTATAGGGTTTCTAAGGAGTGGCTGGTGAATTTGAACTGCAGACATTGCAGTTAGCAGTCCAGTGCTTATCCTATAGAGTCATAGTATGACCTCATATATATATTTCCCTCTCAATAACCCTGCAAGTAAGATATTATTATTTTCTTCATGTACAAAATGCAAGCCTCAGGGAAGTGTAGCAAATACTAAGCAATTATTTAGCAACCAAAACTCAGTTAAACCCCTATTTCTTATTCTTACAGCATTATGATTGGTGGTGGTGCTTATGTGCCATGGAGTCCGTTCCAACTCATAGTGACCCTGTGCCAGGTTTCTGAGGCTGTAAATCTTTATAGGAGCAGAAAACCCCATCTTTCTCCCGCGGAAGGGCTGGCAGTTTCGAACTGCTGACCTTGTGGTTCACAGCCCAACTCGTAACCACTACGCTACCTGAGTTCCTTACACTGTGGATTAAATATATCCTGTAAAAGATGAACTGCAAAGTTGGTGGTTCAAGCTCACCAGTTTCTTCCTTGGAAACCTATACAGGGTCGCTATTGGTAGGAACCCACTCGAAGGTACTAACAACAACCCTAGAAATACAGTTCCCCATTTTATCCAAAATGGCACAGCGACACTCATGACAGATGAACAATATAAAATTCAGATAGAAAAGAAAAGTAATTTTCATTATTTCATCGGCTTAACAAAACAGAGAGAGTTGTGAATAAAATCAAATAAAACCAGACCTGAATTGTTTTAAAATCCATATTCTTTCATGATAGAACATATCTAAGTATCTCACCATGTATTTTCCATTACAATCTTTCTAAAGTAAAAGAAAACAAATATCAGTTGAAGTTCTTAGATATGCTTAAGAAATGGGTTTTTTTGGGGGCTGTAAGTACTAAACTACCACACAAAAGCTAATTTACATACTTACAAATTAATTTAAAAGACTATAGAATTAAATCAACATAGTCAAACTTTGACCTATTCCATCATCTGATTCTGGATGAAACAGTATACCAAAGGATTCAAATGAATCAATAAAGTCTTCCTTTTGAACTTCTCCCTAATGACATATTTTCACAAGCATACTTTAAAAGTTCATGATTGACTTAGCAAACACTGCCAACATCAAATTGTTTAGTAGTCTACAGGTCTGTCATCATGAAGAAGGAGGAATGTCAGAAGGATCAGGCTTGGATACTAGAGTCTCTTAGCTCTTGTCAGCTACACAGTCTAGACTTTGACTATTCTTAATGACTGATAACCTTTTAGTATCTATCTGTGTAGCTTCTGAAAACTTCCAATCACTCCTGGCTCTCTCTTTTCTGCCCTCCCTCCACAAGTTAATACCTAATTTAAAATGCAGAGTCCTGGAATAAAGATCAAGAGGATAGACTATCCCTCAGTTTATTTCTATTTATTCAAAAGTACATTTCTCTTGCCAAATTATGTATCAAAGAGATCAGGATTTTAGAAGATAAACAATAGCAGCAACAACACACACACACACACAAACAGTCCTTGACAGCCCGTGTCTACTGCTTATTACAGAATAGGTGCATCTATTGTACGCCTCTTCTCATACATTCCATTCCCCACCTTTAACGTTCTTAACAACAAAAAAACCCACAAACATAAAAGAGATTTCCAGTAATCTCTCAGACTGAATTCTTTTTGTTTCTCAGGATCCTATTTTTCCAATACAATACCATAACCTCAGGACAAACCACAGGAAGGAAGTAGTAACTCTATTATTTTTGGTGTCCCTCTCTCCAACCTCAGAGTCTGTGTCCTTTGTTTACCTCATCTTTTGTTTGTCTTCTCTTCTTACAAGACACTTGCAATTGGACTGTATCCACACTACATTTAAAAAAAATGTTCTAATATAGGTAAATACAGATGTTCATATCTTGTTGAGACACATTTACTACAGAACAAGTGTGAACTAAGACTACGAAAAAAAATTGGTAGTATTGTTCTCTAGAAGTTCTATAATGATCCATAGTACAAGGAAAATGAATTCACAGCTTTCTGAAAAGCTTGCCACATTTTATTCTATTAAGATTCTTGTAAGTTTGTTTTTTTAATACTTGCATAATATGTATCACATATCAATTGAGGCAACTGTCCTAGATAATTAAAACCGAAAGTGGAATAAGAAAAAATACAGTTAGTATACTCAATGACTTTCAAGAGTCCATCACCTGAAAGCTGAAAATGTCATGGCAAATCTTCATGTTCTGAAACAGGATATATTTTAAAGTCATACCAATACTTTGAGAGAAAACTTGACGTAGACACCAGAGATTTGAAAGAGGAAAGCAAATAACAAAATAATCAGGGCTATCTGAAAATGAAAACTACAACATCTTAAAATTTGCAGTTATTAGAAAAATGCTAAAGGAAATTTAAAGCTTACAATACTTTACTAAAACCACAAAAGATTGAAAACAAGTGGTCTATTCATTCAATTCAAAAAGGCATATTTGTTTTACGCTTCTTTCTTTTTTGTCGTGGTTTGTCTTTCTTATTTATCCTAAAACTTCACAGACAAAAGTTTATATTTGAATATCCAATAATGACCAACCTCTAGATATTTCCTCATGTTACTGGAATCTGCAAAAAATTTACTATTGAATTTTTGCTTGTTATTTTTAATAACCAGTGTCGAACTCTTTAGGAATCTTTTTATTAGGCAATCTCCTTTTGTCTCATTAAAAATCCCAAGGAATAAAATAGGTCACAGTTATTAGGTTTATTTTAAACAATGTTAAGTGCAAAGGTAATCCATGAAATACCTTATTATACAGAAAAGTCCAAGCCTGATAAAAAATGGCAAATATTTAAGAATTTATGTATCCTTATACATATATGAGGAGTCCTGGTGTGGTGCTGTTGGCTAATGCGTCAGACTGCAAAGTAGTTTGAACTGCAAGGTAGTGGTTCAAGCTCACCAGCTACTCCTTGGAAACCCTATAAAGGGTTCCTATGGGTTGGTATCGACTCGACAGCACTTAACAACAAACAGCATACATATATGAACGAGCTCTGGTAGCGGAGTGGTTACAAATCGGGCTGTTAATTTCACAGTCAGCAGTTTGAAACTACCAGCTGTTACGCGGGAGAAAGATGAGGCTTTCTGCTCCCATAAAGATTTACAGCCTCAGAAACCCTATGCAGGGTCACTATGAGTCGGAACCGACTTGACGGCACATAACAACAACAACACACATGTATGAAGGAGCTCTGGTAGCATAGAGGTTACCAGTCGGGTTGCTCATCTCAAGGTCAGCAGTTCAAAACCACCAGCAGTTACATAGGAGAAAGATGAGGCTTTCTGCCCCCATGAAGATTTACAGCCTCAGAAACCCTATATAGGGCACTATGAGTAGGAACCCACTACCTGGCACATAACCACCACCACCATAAAGAAAAAGATATAAGAATGAAAGGCAGTATTTGCTATAAAAAGCCTTGACACTTCACTCATCTTTCCTGTCAGCTGATGACTTGCTGCTTATTTCAATGAGAAAACAGAAACAAGAAGTCAAATTCCATATCCTCCCACCACACTTCATACCTATCTACATCTGTACTAACACACTCTGCCTTTCCTCCTTCTCCTATGGATGAACTGTCCATACTCCCAGGCAAAATCTAGTCCAAGCCCACAAGTACACTAGACCCCATCCCATCATATAGCAGCATCACTGTTACTCTCTCTATTGCATCATTCCTTTCACCACATCCATAAGCCATTATATCGTCTACCATTTAAAAACAATTATGAAATTTTAAAACATATAAGCCCAATTTAATAATCTCCTCCATTTCTATGCTCAATATACATAAAAACTCATCTAAAGAGGTATTGTTGTTATGTGCCGTCAAGTTGGTTCTGGCTTATAGCAACCCTGTGTAGGGTTTCTGAGGAGTGGCTGGTGGTTGAACCACTGACCTTAAGGTCTAAACAGGCCTTGTGGTCGAGCGCTTATCCTACAGCGCCACACCAGGACATCCAAAGAGTATCCTTCCTATTGTCTCTTAAATCAACTCCAAGCGTAGTGGTTACGAATCAGGTTGTGAACCTTAAGGTTAGCAGTTCAAAACTACCAGCGGCTCTGCGGAAGAAAGATGAGGCTTTCTGCTCCCGTAAAGATTTACAGCCTCGGAAACCCTGTACAGGGTTGCTATGGGTCTGAACCGACTCGACAGCACTTAACAACAACAACAACAACAATCACATTCTTATACCTATGTTGTTGTTGTTGTTACGTGCCGTGGAGTTGGTTCCGACTCATCGAGACCCTATACAGGGTTTCCGAGGCTGTAAATCTTTATGGGAGCAGAAAGCCTCATCTTTCTCCTGCGGAACAGCTGGTAGGTTCAAACTGCTAACGTTGAGGTTCGTTTATACCTATGGCTCCTCTAAAATACTGATGCTGTCACCTTGCTAAGTCTTGTGGCTGGTTCTTAATTCTTATTTATTTTAACCAATATGTAACATTTCACACAGTTGCTCACTCATTCATTCTTGAAACACTTCCTTCACTATGCTTCTGAATTACCCTCTTATTTCTATGGCCACTCCTATCCCTTTAGCTGATTCTTTCTCATAGGCTGAATAATGGCCCCGAAATTGTGAGTTAATCCTCGGAAGCTCTGAATATGTTACTTTATATAACAAAAAGAATTAAAGATAAGTTTTCCCAACTAGAAATAGTATTCAAAATGTTTATTATTTTCATATTAATCAGTTTTGATACACATATGATCACTAGTAGATTTATGCTCTGAAGTACAATTTTCTAACATGAAAACCCATTCAATTTGGTCAATCTAAATCAGAAAATCAACTTTATTAAATTATAAATTTTAAAACGTAGATATGTTGTTAAGTGCCTTCAAGTCCTCCTATAGGGTCGCTATACTTAACAACAACATTATTGTTATCGAGTCAAGATATATATAGTACCATCGAGTTGGTTCTGACTCATAGCGACCCTGGATAGTGTTTCCTAGGAGTGGCTGGTGGGTTTGAACCACCAACTTTGCAGTTGGTGCATTATCCTGCAGCACCTCACCAGGACTCCAAACATGGCTATTATGGCTATATATATACATATATACATACAAAGAGAGAGTCCTGGTGTGGGGCCCTGGACTGCAAAGTCTGTTTGAACTAAAAGGTCAGTGGTTCAAGTTCACCAGCTGCTCCTTGGGGATCCTACACAGGGTCACTATGAGTAGGAACCGACTTGACGGAACTATATATATCTTTACTTGATTTTGCCATCGAGTCAGTTCTGATTCATAGTGACCCTATATAGAGTCGTTTGGGAGGTTTGAACTGCCAACCTTGTGGTATGCAATCCAATATTGACCCAACACTATAAATCCAAAAACAACAATATATGTATATATGTGTG
>NW_006408524.1:38493237-38496064 GCF_000296735.1 Chrysochloris asiatica | reverse complement strand
CATTCATCGTCTTCTTACAGGTATGTGTTACTGTGTCACTTAAAGTCCACAATATAGTCTGTGAAATAGGAAATTATGTGTTTTGGCCACTATGCATGCAAGCACCATATTATATACAAATAGTCCCTGTACAATCACTAGTTAAATCCTCATAAAGTCTATTATATTAAAGCCACAGAACACAGGCATTTATTTTTTGTTGCCGCTCCAGGGAAGAAAGATGAGGTTTTCTACTCCCACACAGATTTAAAAAGCCTCAGTCTTGGAAACCCTGTACAGGGTTTCTATTAACAACAACGACAGCATTTTCTCAATGAAGGAGCCCTGATGGCAAAGTGGCATTAGGCATTAGGCTGTTAATCACAAGATCAGCAATTCAAACCCACCAGTCACTCCAGAAAGAAAGATAAGGCTGTCTGTTCCCCCGAAGATTTATAGTCTGGGAAGCCCTACATAGGGAAGCTAAGAGTCAGAATCAACTCATGGCAGTAGGTTTGGTTTTATGGAGTCTTTTCTCAATCCTCCTAAAAATGTATAGGAGAGAATTCAATTAATTGTATAAGATGAATGTCTTAGATTGGTATGAATCAAGTTACCTGGAGGACTTGTTTGTTAAAAGAGGCTGCAGGGCCCCACACCTAGAGTTTCAAATTAAATAAATATGGATTGAGGCCCCAGAATTTGCATTTTTAACAAGTTCCCCAAAACACAGAAGCTATCATTCAGGGCCACACTTTGGGAATCAATGCCTTAATGCATCAGGGCTTAATTCTCTAACAAACACTGTGGAAAGAGGCTATTCTTCTGCTGTGTCAATGGCAATGTAGGTTGAGCACTGAACTAACCTCAGTATGGCAGCTGAAACCCACCAGCCACTCCCTGGAAACCCTATACAGGGTCACTATGAGTCAGAATAAGAAATTACTCAACAGCACTTCCCCACAACAATGCAAGAAAAAAGAAAGCCCTAGTGGTGCAGTGGTTAAGTACTTGGCTGCTATGAAACATTGGTGGTTTGAACCCATCATCTATTATGCAAGAGAAAGATGTGGGGGTCTGCTTCCATAAAGATTACAGCCTTAGGAATCCTATGGGGCAGTTCTAGTCCATCCTATAGGAGTCATGATCTACTGGACAGCAATGGGTTATGTGGGAAACATGCGATTCTATTCAATTTTCTTAAAAACTGTAGGTACCTATCATATATATTTGGATCCCTGTTGTGGTCCTACAGGATCAGCAGTAAGCTGCAAACACAGTGTCACCAATTCAAATCCACTAGTTGCTCCTTCCAAACCCTATGCAGGGTTGTTATGAATCGCAACTGACTCAATGGCACTTAGCAATAATCATACATATTTACTATCCATATTACAAATATTTATATGAAAGTGGGAGTCCTGGTGTGTTACTGTAAGATAAGCATTGGATTGCTAACTGCAACGTTGTTGGTTCAAACCCTCCAACAGTTCTTGGAAACCCTATGAGTTTCGCTGTCCAACTCAGTGGCACTTAACACAACCACATATGAAAATGTGCAATTCTTGCATTAATCTCAGGAAACAGGGTAGATAATGTGTTCGCTGTCCAACACAGTGGCAACAACAACCACATATGAAAATGAGCAATTCTTGCATTAATCTCAGGAAACAGGGTAGATAATGATCTAACTCAGAAGACTTGACTAAGAATATTTAAGTGAAAAACTAAAATAAATTTATAATAGTATAATAAGTATGTCATTAATAATCAAATCCTAAAGGTAATTCCTTATTCAAATTCACTTTTTTGTAAGAAAACAAAACTATTGTGAGCTATTCTTATCACTATAAAATATTTCCAATCTACATAATCAATCTCATTTTAAAAATAGAGTAACTGATAGTCAAGATTATTGATTTATGTTGTTGTATGTCATGAAGTTGATTCCTACTCATAGAGACCTTATAGGACAGGTAGACTCCCCCATAGGGTTTCCTAGACTGTAATCTTTACAGGAGCAAATGGACAGGTCTTTCCTCCCACGATCTGAATCAACTTTTTCATTACCTTAATCATTGCATCACCAGGCCCCTTCCTGAATCATAATGTACTGTATGTGATGCTGTAGGGTCAGTACTGGACTATGAACCACAAGGTCGGCTGTACCCAACAGCTGCTCCTCAGACACCCTAAACAGGGTTGCTATGAATTGGAACCTATTCAATAGCATTTAACAACAACAATCTCCAAAATATGGTGGGAGAAAGATGAGAACTTCTGCTTCCATGAAGATTTTAAAAGCTTTTCTTGGAAACCCTATTCAGGGCCACTATAATTTGGAACTAACTCGACAGCACTTAACAACAACAAACCAAAATATATTGAGTTCTCCCAAAGTAAATGTCTACATTGTTATCACTGTAGTTAAATATTCCTAAAGCTCTATTTTAAACTAGTTACTGAATGTCTAACATAGGTCACAAACTGGGTTAGTAACTTCAACTTATCTGTTTCATTAAGAAGTGTATGACAAGCTCAACATCTGACTTCAATAAATTTTTACTGAAAAATATGCAAATAGTGGCAATAAAATATATATTTGTTGTTGTTGTTAAGTACCATCGAGTGGATTCTGACCCTGTATACGGTTTCCAGGGAGCAGCTGGTGAGCTTGAACCACCAACCTTGCAGTTCAGTTCAAATGGCTTTGCAGTCTGACACATTAACCCACAGCACCACACCAGGACTCTCTCTCTCTCTCTCTGTCTCTCTGTCTCTCTGTCTCTCTCTGTCTCTCTGTCTCTGTCTCTGTCTCTCTCTCTCTCTCTCTCTCTCTCTCTCTCTA